>NC_088651.1:6027695-6147695 GCF_964019385.1 Sycon ciliatum | reverse complement strand
TTGCTGACCCATGACCATGTTGATGTTGTTGTTCATGCAGGTTGCTGATCCATGACCATGTTGATGTTGTTGTTCATGCAGGTTGCTGATCCATGACCATGTTGATGTTGTTGTTCATGCAGGTTGCTGATCCATGACCATGTTGATGTTGTTGTTCATGCAGGTTGCTGATCCATGACCATGTTGATGTTGTTGTTCATGCAGGTTGCTGATCCATGACCATGTTGATGTTGTTGTTCATGCAGGTTGCTGATCCATGACCATGTTGATGTTGTTGTTCATGCAGGTTGCTGATCCATGACCATGTTGATGTTGTTGTTCATGCAGGTTGCTGATCCATGACCATGTTGATGTTGTTGTTCATGCAGGTTGCTGATCCATGACCATGTTGATGTTGTTGTTCATGCAGGTTGCTGATCCATGACCATGTTGATGTTGTTGTTCATGCAGGTTGCTGACCCATGACCATGTTGATGTTGTTGTTCATGCAGGTTGCTGATCCATGACCATGTTGATGTTGTTGTTCATGCAGGTTGCTGATCCATGACCATGTTGATGTTGTTGTTCATGCAGGTTGCTGATCCATGACCATGTTGATGTTGTTGTTCATGCAGGTTGCTGATCCATGACCATGTTGATGTTGTTGTTCATGCAGGTTGCTGATCCATGACCATGTTGATGTTGTTGTTCATGCAGGTTGCTGATCCATGACCATGTTGATGTTGTTGTTCATGCAGGTTGCTGACCCATGACCATGTTGATGTTGTTGTTCATGCAGGTTGCTGATCCATGACCATGTTGATGTTGTTGTTCATGCAGGTTGCTGACCCATGGGGAGGCTCTTACATGATGGAGTCTCTAACTGACGAGGTCTACAAAGCTGCACTGGATGTTATCAAAGAGGTCAGTGCCCAGGTGTCCACTGTACAATAGACACATGCATGATATGGTATCAGTGCCCAGGTGTCCACTGTACATTAGACACATGCATGATATGGTATCAGTACCCAGGTGTCCACTGTACAATAGACACACGCATGTTATGGTATCAGAAGTAGTGACAGGCCTGACTGTATGTGCAGGTACAACTTGTGTAGATGTGGACCGTCTAGCTGGACCGCTGCTGGTATGTCATCTTGTAGACAGTCAAGCTTTTCCCAAAACATGTTTGTATCTGCGTATGTGTGTGTGTGTGTGTGCGCGCACACGCATGCGTGGGGTCATGCGTTTTCTTCTTGACCCAGGTTGATGAGCTGGGTGGTATGGCCAAGGCAGTGGCATCCGGTATGCCCAAACTGCGCATTGAAGAATGTGCCGCCAGTCGCCAAGCGAGGATCGACTCCAAGGCCGGTAAGGCCAAGCTGGCCGGGTTATCATTGCCATTGTGTCTCGGAGATGTCATCTACTTGGATTGTCATGAACAGCTACCGCTGTGTCTTGGAGATGTCATCTACTTAGGTTGTCATGGGCAGCTGCTTCTGGTTCTGTTCTCCTTTTGTTTGTTACAATCATATGTACTGTACTAGTATTTCACCGGTTATATGTGGACCCCGGTTATGGGTCGACCCCGGTTACAGGTCGACCCCAGTTACAGGTCGACCCCGGTTACAGGTCGACCCCAGTTGTAGATCGACCCCGGTTATAAGTCGACCCCGGTTATAGGTCAACGCCAGGCTTCGCTTTACTCGTTCATTATCAATTATGGTTTCACCCCAGTTGTAAGTCGACAACCCTTTTTTGATTTGTTTTTTAGGTCCTACAAGGTCGACTTATAAGTTATAACCGAACAATATGGCGATGCTGTGACTAAACCAGTGATGTTTGGTGTGTTTGTGTGTTGGCCGATTGCAGAGACTATTGTCGGTGTGAACAAATACAAGCTGGAGAAGGAAGATCTCATTGATGTGCTGGAAGTTGATAACACGTTTGTTCGTGACCAGCAGGTACGGACAGCTCTGTGTGCGTGGGGGGGGGGGCATGTGTGTGTGCATATGTGTGTGTGTGCACGCGCGTGTGTGTGTATGCACGCGCACGTGTGTGTGTACATCGTATTACTGTTCCAACTGTGATTGCTCATTACATGTTCAAAGACTGCAACTTTGGCCAGACATGATCATGTTTTGTTGCAGTATTGCTATATCTCTTTCCCAGCCAGTCTTACACCTCCGCTGCAGTGGTTTAGAAACAAAAAACAAAAACACGATGTCTAAGGAAGTTGTTTGCTCCCACCCTGGAGCTCGTGCTTTCCCCGCCGACTTGACTTGACACGTGACTGACGCACGACTGCTATCCAGAGCACACGAGAGAAGTCCCTCAAACCTTCAACTCGACAAACCTGCAAGAAAGCACCACTCCCTGTTTTAAAATATACAGTGTTTCGGGAGACATCATGTCTTGTGATGTGACTGCCCTGTGTTGTGTGATGCCTTGGGTTGTACTTCGAAGTAATGCTATGTGACTCTCATTGATCGTGTGTAGATTTCACGGCTGAAGAAAGTACGGCAGGAACGAGATGAGTCCAAGGTGAGTCCTGCACAGTACACTCTGTTCCCTGTGCGTGCAGTGAGCATCTGAAAACTGCTGGTAAAGTTCTTTTCAGCACCTGCATTGTGTGCCTGTACTATACGAAATGGGTATACATGTATTCCATTCTACCATGGTTGCTTCATCTCAACTGATTTATTTGCCGTCATTTGACGTGCCAGGAGATGTTGTCTCAATATATATATTTTAATGCTGGGTGTTGTTGCGTTTTCTCTCAACTACACTCGAGTCACTTACCTACATATTGAAGCAGTCTGCTCTCACATCATGCATGGTGTTCTGTGTTTGTAGACTTATCATTTCTTGCCTGGTGTTCTTCTGTAGACTCATCACTTCTTGTATGGCGTTCTTTTCGTAGGCTCAAGCTGCTCTGGATGCGCTCACACAAGCTGCCACCGATGAAACGAAGAACCTCCTCGCGCTGTCAATGGAGGTAAGTAATTGCCTTTTGCAGCTGGCGCGGTAGGTAGTCTTCGCTGTGTGTGCAGGGGCGTCAGAACCGGTGCGGTAGGTCCGGCCAAAGCCATACCAATAATTTTATCTTGTTGTTTTGAAGCAATAAAATATGGGCTATATCCCAAAAATTATTTCCGGGGAGGGGCCCGAACTTTGAACCTTCATGGCCGTGCCAATGTCGAATACCTTCCGACGCTCCTAGGATTTCACAGGTGCTTCACTGGGTGACAATGAATTATTCATAATGACATGATATGACGTGATGTGCTTGTGTATAGGCTGCTCGCTGCCGGTGTTCGGTGGGTGAGATCTCCGACAGCTTGGAGAAGGCTTACGGCCGTCATGTGGCCACGTCACGCCTTGTTTCCGGCCCGTATCCTCGGGAATTTGCTGAGACCGGTGAACTACAGAAGGTTATTGAACACATCAAGGTGAGATACGGTATTTTCCGGAGGATACATACATTGCATTAGTTACACGCATATACATTCATACACACGCGCGCGCACGCACACACACGCGGACACGCACAGAGTCTTTACAGTGCTCGATCGAGAGAGAGAGAGAGAGAGAGAGAGAGAGAGAGAGAGAGAGAGAGAGAGAGAGAGAGAGAGAGAGAGAGAGAGAGAGAGAGAGAGAGAGAGAGAGAGAGAGAGAGAGAGAGAGAGAGAGAGAGAGAGAGAGAGAGAGAAGGTACACCACAAACCTTTAGACATATGAATTTGCACATATACAGTCTACATGCGTATGTATAGAGAAGGCAGCACAGAAACGGCAGTGGTGGTGGGGCCTGGGCAGCTCGTCCGACCGTGGGTCTCAGAGTCAACGCTGGGCAGATGCACCGGGAGGGGTGGTAGCTTAGGAGATAAGGGATGGCGCCAGCGCGATCATAGTATGCAATGCATATCTATGTGTAGCCCTGAACTTACCTGGTGTGCAAAACTGTGGACTTCCTTACTTTGCGCTATTTAGTTGGCTCTTCCTCATGTTGTTTGTGTCTGCCTCTGCCCGCATACTCTGTCAACTCAGTTGTCTTTTCACTCACTTTGTTTGCGTCTGCCTCTGCCCGCATACTCTGCAGAAATTCAGTGAGGAGGAAGGCCGTCGACCGCGTATCCTCGTGGCCAAGATGGGACAGGATGGGCACGACCGAGGTGCTAAGGTCATCGCGTCCTCGTTCGCTGATGTCGGTTTTGACGTGGATGTTGGACCTCTGTTCCAGGTACTACACACGCACCTGGTCGCCAGGCATACTGTACCCGCGGCGAGGCAAAAAGGAGCCTTAGTTCTCTCATTTGTTTCTACACTATCTGGCATACGCTCTCTTCACACAAAGCCATAGGTGATGGATTGCTCATAGCTGTACAGTGGCCAGTGAAATCTGAACAAATTTACCCCAAAGACGACACTGGGTTTAGAGTTTGGATGTGCCATCGCAACCATTTGAGAATTTGTGTTTTGAAAATACACGAGGGTGGGTAGGTATGAGGCAATAGGTGTTGTTCGACATGCACCGTTGTCTGCAACAGATGTTTGCAGTGTGTGCGTGCATCTATGTATTTGCTGGGTTGGGTTGGGAGGGGGGGGGGGGCATTTTAATTGGTATGAATTCTTCAGTGACGTCATCACCACACTAGTTACAGTGCTGGCAACTGAAATCCGACCCCTGAGCGGTGGGTTCACATTCTTCTAGCGGTCTCTGTCTCGTAGTTTTACCATCCCGTGTTGGGTCTTTGCGATGTGAGCGCACCGCTCAGGGGGTTGGATTTCAGGTGCCAGCACTGTATTAGTGGTGTAGGCTTTCTCCATTGCACACTACAGTACTACATTGCTGTTATCAGCCTGTCCTTGTCTTTCTCCTTTGTCCAACTTTCCCCCCGACTACAGACACCGGAGGAAGCGGCCCAGCTGGCCATCGACTCCGACGTACACGTTATCGGTGCTAGCAGTCTGGCTGCTGGACACAAGACACTGGTACCCGGCCTGATTGAAGAGCTCAAGAGGCTGGGAAGAAGGTGAGAAACAAGCGCCAGAGCCTTCACAAACACCGCATGCCTTCGGTGTGTGCTCTTGTACGGTACTTTCCAGAGTACAAGCCTCACTGGAGTATAACCCGCATTAAGATGTTTGGTTACGAAATACAGCCCTCTACCCTGTATTTCACGGTTCCTTTGACCATATAACTGTTACTTGCAGCCACTTTTGGGGGTAAATTACGATTGTTTTAAGTGCGGCGTATACTCCGGAAAATACGGTAGATCCCATCTTGCTGCGTTGCTCCCAGTCATCTTGGGCCTGAAAGCCCTGCAGTGCTGTATCGAGCAAGAGCAATCTGCTTTTTCTGCTCATCGAAAATGTTCTGGTTTCAAGATAAGCTGTGATGTTTCGCCTGATCTTATCCGAGTCAAGCATTGTTGCGGAGCGTGCAGGGTGCATGTCGGAGCTGCTTTTTATTTTATTTTATCTGTACCAGTTGGGATAGTGTTGCCCAATGAAGTCTATTCACTGCTCGGACCTGCCTGCAAAGTACGGGACACCGCACGGCCCCAGCCCTGTGAAAACTGGACTTTGCACGCAGCCCCAGACGTATGGATACTGGACTATGCAGTGGTGCGTGGCGGGCGCGTAATCCATTCACGCGATCGTATTTCCTTTGACCAGCACTGCACATCGTTGACCTTGGTTGTTTTGTCCTATGTATCTTTGTTCTTCCTTTCGCACAGTGACATATTGGTGGTAGCAGGCGGCGTGATCCCTCCACAGGACCATGATTTCTTGTATGAGGCTGGTGTGGCACTAATCTTTGGACCAGGTACGTGTTTCAGACAGTAGAGCCATGATGGCGGTGGTAGCACAGTACTGGCCAGAGAAATGCAACCTCAAGAACATGCCGGGGGGGGGCTACGCTAAAGCTTTCAAGTGCCAGATTCGGCTGTTTTACAGTATTTGAATGTATACAAGTAGGGTGCATTGCAGGTTGTAGGGTTGTATGCAAACTCACTCACTCTCTGTCTTCTCTGCGTTTTCTGACCGTGGGTGTGTTTCTGCATAGGAACACGTATTCCCACGGCGGCGATTGAAATTGTCGACATGCTGTGGAAGAAGACACGAGCTGCCGAGCTGTAGACTTGCAGAGTAGATGTGAAAGATGCGACAGATTTGTATTAGCTCACTTGCACAAGCAGCAGGTGTTTGTTCAGCGCAGCTCTCCAAGACAGTTCTAGAAGCTGCCGTTTCAATCAGCCCCGTTGCTACTAGTGCTAATATTAGTCTTAGAATGAAATAGCCATATTATCTCTTTCAAGGTATTTTTAACTGCTCCTCCCTGGACTGCTGGTGCTGGTGTAGGTGCTGGTGCTGGTGCTGGTGCTGGTGTAGGTGCTGGTGTAGGTGCTGGTGCTGGTGCTGGTGTAGGTGCTATTGCTGGTGTAGGTGCAGGTGGTGCTTGTCTCACTGACACGGTCCAGCCGCTGCTCCAGTGAGCATTCCATGTACCGGTATGCGTTGCTTTTATAGGATTATTGTTTTTACTTTCACACACAAACACACGCATGCACACACACATGTACACACGCACGCACGCACGCACACACACACACACACACACACACACACACACACACACGCAGACAAAAAAGTATTGATTTCGTTGCTCACATGCCCAACTTTTAAATATTTGTCCAGGATGTTTAATTCCTTCCCTTGTCTTTAAAATTCGAGACATCCCGGGTCCATTTCTCAACATGAAAAATAGTTAATACTTGATCCGAAAAGAAACTATGACTGCATGATTTTCAGCTATTGCCAGATCTTGCTTTGTTGTGTGCAGCTTGGTACAGTGCAGCTCAGTACAATGCAGCGTCGTGCAGTGCACTGCACTGCACTGCGGCACGAGTGCGCAAGTAAGATGAGTGGTTCACAAAGAGCGTGAGCCAGTCACTGTTTGGCGCACTGTCTTCAGTACGCCTGTCACACTCTGTGTACAGACTCTAACAGGAGACCACCACGAGAAAACGTTCTTAGAGAAAACAAATCGGTCCAGTGATGACGTGTGTATACACAGATGCATGCACATAATCTGTCCCGCCGGAACCGGTCCGGTTGGTCTGGTTATTACCGGACCAAATTGGTGGCCACCAACGCGCGTTTCCTGTATGTCACGTGATTGTCACCTTGGAGCCGACCAATGACACATCAAACCGTGCGGGCTGGAAAGCGCGATCCACTGCCCGTCGTCAAGTAACGACTATTGGAAGCTGAAAAAATGCGAAAATTTAGAATTTGAAAATTGATCCTGTGGAGAAGAATTTTCTTCTCGCACATCGCCGGTCGATCTACGGTCATACGTATACTGTATGCATAATCAAGTAATGGGAACTTTTCGAATAATCGATTCGTCTGCTTGTAACGGTTTCTATTTAGAGTATTCGGTATGCGCGGTATAATCGTTGCACCCCTAGATTTGACTCAGCACAGCATCATGCCCGATACATACACACAATGACTAGTAGTAATAGTAGTAGTATATTATTTGACTAGGGAAGTCCCAACAGGCATGGCCTTGTTACAGGGAACCCTAGGTGAATCTTTGTGAGGTGAGAAAAAGTACCAGCAGATTGTGCCTCAACTGTGCATCTACTGTATGTAATACATAGACATGGAAATAAGACCAGCCTACGCGACGAGGCTAAGGGAGTGGGATATTGTAAATTTCGCAACTCTGTTTGAATGTTTAAAAGTGTTTAAGAATGAGGCTCAAGTTAACGTAAATAGTACCAAATTTTCGATATCAATGTTCTCAATGTGCTGGTTGCTATTGCTAGTAATTGCGCTATGCAATATTGGGAGAATGTTGAACTGAAAAGCAGTTGAACATCATGGAGGGGAAGCTAAATTGCTACCGACGGTTCAGTCGAAGATCTAAGGAAGATCGGTAGGATTCTCGGCTCATGAGACGCCCATAGGCATCCCGACGGCGGTATTGTCGTGGACAGCTGTGAATCATCACAAGTTGCCGGAGTGATGTGCACGCGTTGATGGCATGCACGAATGCAGAGATGTCGCGGTCGACGTCGTCGTCGGATTTCGTCGCCTGCACCTCCAAGTCTCCACGATCATTGAGCAAAAGCACCGCTATTTCAGACCATGCGCTACAAAGATTATCGGCCAAGACATCGATGCAACGAAGCAGCCCTTCCTGCTGGACACTTAAGGTTGATAAGTGTGTTGAGTGACGCAAGGCCTTGCAGATTGCACGCAGATCATGCCCACCAATGCCCTTGCAGTGCTGAAGACAAAGCACTTGGAGGCAGCGAACATCGGCAAGTGCCTCGGCCAGGAGCACTGCAGGGTTGCGGTCGCCATGGTCGGTGGTTGTCGCTGTTCCACTGTGTTCAGCATGTGACCGTTGTGTGCTGACTGGATGTGAGGGCATACTGGCATCGGTGAGATCACAATTAGTCAGACGGATGGCCTCCAGATGCATGCGCGATGACTTCACAACTGCCATGAATTGCTGCCACTGACAGTTACATTCAGCGATGTGCAGCACTGTGATGTTCTCACACTTCAGCATTGATAGTAGACACGGCATGGGAGTAACGGAACGTTGCCATTCACAAAAGTACACACTCTCCACGCTGGCGCAGTGCACATCGACGGCGACATCATAGGCACGGATGATGGCCGGATGGTCAGGACCCAGGATTGACATCTTCAAGCACTGAAATGCGGCGGCTAGGGTGGGCATGGGTTGACGGTCATCGTCATGGTGACGACATCGCTCGGCATAGCTGAGTACTGCTAGATCTAAGTTACGCCTGGAGTGAGGAGTGATTTCCTTGTGGAATGGACTCTTCACTGGTGTTGGATTACCACCGCGCATAGGAGTATGTAGAGACTGTGCAAGGACGTGTTTGCCCATGCATCGCAGAGCATCAGCCAGTGTATCGTACGTTGCATCAGGGCAGCGTTCCACCCACGTCAGCAACGTCGCTCTCAAGAACTGTTCACCGCTATCGGGCCGGCCGTACTTGCTACGGTTCTCCACGTAACGCACACTGCTTCTTCCGTTCAGGCTGTCGGATAGAAGCTCTTCTGCAAGACGGCAGCCTTCAAAGTCGTCCAAACCGGCACTCAACGACTCGAGCATATCCAGTGGGAAGACATCTAATGCCGCTGTTGCATCATGTGGGTTGTCCCATTTCTCGTCCTCGTCATTCGCAGCTTGTCCGTCAGAAGACTTTCCTCGCGTTAGAAGACCGTTGATCAAACAGTCAGCATTCTCCTTGTTCAACTGGGCTGCCAACAGCATCCAGAATGTCCGCAAGTGGTCGCTTTCGGGGCCCAGCAACTCCACCACACGGACAACACGTGCCAGTGTTGTTGCCTTCTTCACAGCCACGTAGCGAGCCGCCAGCGATTCTTGTAACGTCAAATGGCTGAACATCCACAGTCTGCCGTCGTTGCGACTGCTACTGTCGGCTAGCACGAGAAGGCCGAGAGCTTTAGCTTCTCTGGTGATCGCTCCCATCTGCAAATCAGCATCGGTGAAAATGAGTCGCTGTACCACAAGCATGCTGAAAGCGAATTTCCCAAGATCTAGAATGAGGGCTTGGACAGCTGGAGAAATCTCATTCCAACTCTTGTACGACTCACCAGCATTACGCTCGGCAACTTGGATGACCATCATATCAAAGATATCCGACAGGCATTTTGGCAGCATGCCATTGCGGCAGTGGAACATCTTGCACGTCTGCATGGCTAGGAATGGTGTGGCCATCATGCTAGCAAGGTGTTGATCCTGCCGTACTGCCTTCACCAGCACGGATATTTCGTCTACTGACCCCAGCACCTTGCCAATGTACTCCTCAACATCTTCTTCCCGAAAACCGACAAGTTCCACTCGGCGATCAAACTGCTTTTTGTCACTCAGGCTTAGCAGTTCAACACACGGCCGCGACGTCACCACCAGACGCAGTCCCTTCACACTGGACCCGTTAATGATGTCCTGAACAAAGCCACTGCAGTCACCAAGGCGGATCTCATCAAGCCCATCGAGCACAATACATACTCGATGAGCTTGCCAGCGTACAAAATCATCGATGCTTTTGCGCTCCTCTCTTGTAAACTCTCCCTTCTCATTTATGCCAAGCAGACCGCATATGTTCTTTGCCTTTCTCACCTCCTCGTTCCGTAGTTTCCGCGCTATCACCAGGTCAAACGATGTCCAGATTTCATTCCGGGCCCATTTCAATGGCGCCACTCTTGTAAAGACGAACGTCTTGCCACAGCCCGCGCTGGCAACAGCCAATATGCGATACGTTCGACCACCGCTGGAGAACTCCAGCATGATCTGCTCATTGTCCAGATCGAAGAGACTTTCAATGGAGATGTTCTCCAAACCATCGGCTGCCTTTGTGAAAACGTGTTCCACACGCCACATGTCCCCTGTTGAATCGAAACTCGCATTGGCGAACTCCTGCCGAAGCTCTGGCCTAGACAAAATGATCAGCTGTACCTGCACATCTGAAACGCTTGGTTCTTTGATCCCTTCCTCCACCATACCTTCTCCCATGTCCACGGTTGCGCCGACATACTCCTCAACTAACAAACCTTTCAGTCTGCGCACTGCCTCGGGAACCGTGTTGCTTGCTCCGGCGATGCATGCGGTGGTTTCGGAGCAAGTCGCCTCTCTGTTGCCGGACTCGCTAGCACTTCTCTCATCGCATCCAGCCTGGCAAAGACCTGATAGTGCTCCGCGAACAGCAGCTGCGTTCTCTTTGCCTGCCATGACTGCAAGCTGGAGACGCTGCAGTGGCGTTCCAACTACCTGTACAAGTAACAGTTACCGAGGCCAGCGAAGAAAACTGAACAAATGAAACAGCTCTTTCTCTGTACATGATTGTGTTTTCATGGCTAGGCGAGGGGACTTTTGACAAAACTCAAAAGGCAAGCACCTACTGCAGTATAGTACTAAACTAAGGGCTGAACTACGGGAGCAGGGAAATGGACAGGGAAAATCCCCTTGTCCATTTTTTTGCTACCTGACCGTATGCATTAGCAACTACATACCGCGCCGACATACATGTACATGTCAGGTAACATCGTCCTCGCACGCTAGACTAAAACTAGTAAAAGTAAAAGTAATAGTTAGAGGCTACATCTCTTCCTTGAATAGTGCCCTATCTCCAATATTGGCAGTAATGCCCATAACGGTAAGCAGGTAAGAGCCAGTGAAAAATGAACACCTACATAGTCATTGTATTATCTTGAATAGTGCCCCCCCCCCCCGCTTCTATTTCTAACCAAGTGCATGGCTATGCAAGTCAGTAATCATGGTAATAGTTTGGTGTTCTTTCTGTTCTTGTCGATGTCATGGAACTGGTGGTATCACGGTCAAAATCGCAGTTCCTGTTGCCCGTTCTGTTGAGTGGTGACAGTGTACAAGTACCGTACATTTTAGGCTCTGTTTGTCCGTTTGGCTTCTTTGTTTTATGCCGGATGACGTGAATGCACATGTACCAGAATTGAGAACAGAACAACGAGGACAATCAAGGCTTGTTTGCTGCTACTTCAAGTTTCATGCTCTCGCAACCACCAGGCAACAGTTGCCTGATGATTGCGAGAGCATGAAACTTGAAGTAGCAGCAAACAAGCCTTGATTGTCCTCGTTGTTCTGTTCTGTATTACGCTCTGCCTCCGCGGTGTTGAGCACTGTCAGCACACTGGGTACATCCTCCGGTGTACCAGAGAAAATAGTGCCCTCTCTTGAACAATGCCCCATCTGTAGCTGTGATGGACATTGAAAAAAAGTAATACTAATTGTGCCCCAGGGTCACTAATCGCGCGACTACGGTATTTTTACTGTCTTTGCAAGAGATGTGCTCGCCGATTCTGCCAGTCTTGGCAGACTTGGAAGTACATAGTCGGCGTGCCAGAATCGAAGTGGCTAGCTGTTTAGTTATCATGGTTATTCCATACCGGTATGCCTTATGGCTTATGCTAACACGACCGACGATACACTAGCGCAGTAGCAGATCATGCAGAAATCTACTGATATCTCCGAACCTACAGCATGTCAATACTGACGTGCCTACGTAGATCTACTATGTGTCACTGACTTCTTCGTCTTTGTCAGTTTGTGACCTAGAACCTGTCCATAGCCTGGGGAATATCAGCATCACGTGCAATGAAAACACTGAGAGAGACAGCGAGCCTCTCCCGCGGGACTGTACAGCATGCAGCATAAGCAGGGAGTAGATCCACCTGTCATCAGGTCATGTACAGTCATGTAGTCGATCTACAATCATAATCATTGTACTTGACTCTTCGTAGAAACTACGAACCGATTACATGATTCGTGAATGACGGGGGACAGGTTTACCGTCCCTCCCATAACAGTCGGACTTCTTTCGTAAACACATTCTTTGCGGTAAGATCTTGTCCGTACATGGTGATCGACTGGCGCACAGCGCTGTTTCTGCCAAAGTACCTGAGCTCAGTTTGATGTGCGCGATCACGGCCGGCCTTCGACGCGTCGTGATCTTGCGCGAGCCGTCCACTACTAGGCACTAGCTTCCTATTTTGTTAGCACGCAGTGTTCTTTCTCGCCACTTTCGTCTTTGTCTTTCACGAGGTGAGTTTCTGTTCGCCCCTCCTCCGACTCTTAGCCTTACTGTCATCTGCAAAGATGTATGGACTGTATTGGTGCACAAGTGCCATCGCTCGTCACAGCAACAGAATTGATCTTATCTTCTGACCTTGTTCTTCAGGCTCTCTAACTCAAGTTTGGCTGTCCTTGTGTGCTGCATGCAGAACTGGACAGGACGATTCAACACACGAGGCCACAAGAATCAAGTCTCCGTAGCTAGGTAGCAGACTTGGCCCACGAGTAGATTTCCACAGGACGATAGGTTCCAGTGCCAGTAGATCATCTAGACTACAGTACGGATCTTTGTACAGAACTGCCAAGGGTTGCACGTGAGGAGATGAGGGTTCCGGCGTTCGGGGATAAAAACATTTGAATGAATGATTTCGTCGCCCCACTGAATCCGTGTGTATCGTGGAGACGAACAAGAGCTGACGTCGGCTGCTGGCCGGAATTCTACCGCGTCGTTAGGGTGGATCGTATCGACCGGCGTCGAGACGACAGAGGGAACACCAACAGCTACGAATCCGGGCAGCCGCGTTCCGCCGCAGTGAACCTTGGTGAACAGTGTGCAAAGCTTTGCGGCGTCTCTTGTTTCATTCCGGTGAGTGTGTTTATTTTAAATAGACCAATCCCGAAAAGATTGTCTGGGTTCGTGAAAAGGGGCAAGCGTGCAGGCCAGCTCGTGTGAAGTGCATCGTTTGTATCTAGTGTGTATGTGACATCTCATGGCGGACGAGAGAGAGAGACTAGACGTTTGCTCGCCGAGCTGAAGCTAAAGCCAAAAAGGATTTGATGGAATCCTGCCAGCAGCTTGAATGTAAAATCCATGCGGGTGCGTACTGACTTCATTCGATCTATCAACATTTTCAGGTTGAGCTAGTCAAAGGACCGTTGGTACCTTAGGCAGACCCTGACGGAGTTAGGAGGCCAGCTAGCTCTCGGTGAGGAGAGGAACATTCGTTGTGGGGATCGACTCTCCGTAAAAAATACAAGCTACATTATAGCGCCGACTTACCGAAACAGCTACGATTTCAACTTACTTATCGATCTGCTGCTTTAAAACAACGTTCAACTATTTACAAGTAGTCCTGACTGTTGTAGTCTGACGCTGGAGTCGCATCGCCCACCTGCAGGTAGCTTTTGGAGCTGATGGATTTTCCAACTTGGACTTCTTCCGCAAACTCTCGCAACGTTACTACACTACCATGTAGATCTACGAGTATGCTGTGTTTCCGCTCGCTCGTGTCGACATGTCACCTTCATGTACCGGAGCAGGCGGAGGAGCTTGACGACCTCCGCTGACTCCAGGTTGCCGAAAACCCGCCGTCGTCTCCATTCTTATCGCGGGAGACATTCTCCCCTTCCAGGACCCGCGCATAGTTGTCGTCCCGGGGGTAGAGACTGTGTCGTCTTTCGAAATAGTTCTTCATCACGCTCCCACGAATGATGATTCTCATCATGAACACGTCCCGACGGTGTGACATGGCGATGGTCTTTGGCTGGGCACTGGCTTGGCGAAAACGCGATCTTCTTGTGCAGTAGAACATTGATCGGCTGCAGATGAGTACAGTCACTTCGTGACTGGTCCTATAAGAGGAAACCTGGCAGGATAGAGGCATGACTTATCGAAGACGAAGCACTCGCAACAAGCAATAGCACTCGAAATATCTCGTAAGACAGGGCATATCGCTTTGAGCCACAGCGCTCGCAGCCTTGCTTACTTCATCAAAGTGAGCTCTACATGTTTGTTGACCTCTTCGAACTACATAGAAGAGCGAAACAAGGATTATGTTTTAGCATTTCAACTCCAACAGCAGACTATTACCAGTGGGAGAGAGAAAACTACAAAGGGCTTTGCTTTCTGTCGCATCGTCTCTCTTGCAGTTGCACGCAACTAACGAGAAAACCGTGTACTTACTCCCGCATGCGCATTGATACGTAAACTATCATTGTCAAACACGTCCTCTGCCGCATGCTGATCAGGTAGTGCTATGTACATGTTCATGTACTGATCATGATCGTGAACATGGAAATCCGGTCGCACGTCTAGCGGCCCCAGGCCAGGGCGCTGGCCATGCAGCCGTTGGGTAAGCGGTACGCACATGCATTTGTGCGCTGCAGCGCGCTGCGCTGATCGCATTGGATCAACATGACTGTGCACAGCATGCAAGTAACAGCGTTCTGTACGCGCTGAGGGCGCCGGCCCGGTCATTCGACTGGATGTCCATGTTCACGACTATTATGTAGCACAGCGTACTCTCAGTTGACATGCCCCCTTTCGAACCCAAACAATCTTTTCGGGATTGGTCTATTGGTATTACTATTACACGTCAATTACATATTGGCAAAGCGCCGTCCCGCACAGTCCGTGGCAAGAGTTACTAAGCGCTGCAGATGAAGAAAACCCCAAAGTGATAGCTCTGCTGCTGCTACACGCGGTCTCCGCCTGTGTGCCAAACACATCTTCCATCAGAATTAATTCACTATGGCTGAACGGGATACCACAATGTAACTGTTGAGTATCAAGATGTGCTAAGCAGAGAGTGCGATAACATCTGCACATAGATTGTGTTCGGATCAATGAAGAGGTCATACGACTAGCATGCGTCTGCCCCGCAGCACAAACCAAGAACGAAACGTGCTGGATTTGAGCCGATTGAAAAAGACCATAGGCGTAGGCATAGCCAACACCCTAGTCGATGTGTTATGACAGATACCGCAAACCACCCGGCATCATTCACTCACAAATGTTGTGATCAGGCAATGTTGGTTGGCGGATCACTAAAGCAAGTCGGCGTGAAGGGTAGAGCTGTAGTGGATAAGCATACTTGTACTTACTACTTACGCAAGTATGAAATTGAAATTGACTTCAATCGCACACCTTTTCAGGCGCAACTAATTAATCAGTTTTGCTCGCAGATCAGGAACTAAAAGTAGCGCCATCGCTCCTCTGTTTAGTAGTGTTTGAAGTACAGAATTCCGCAGAACTCATTAGTGACTACTGCTGGTGAGGGAAGCAGAAGAGAATGAAGTAGATCACACTTACTTCGAAGTACGTGTACGTAAGAAAAACAACATAGAAGGTGTCGACGGCGATTATGCTCGTGCATGCTCTGTGTATTTGTATACCATAAAGTCGCGGATAAAAGCCGGGCTATAAGCATATAAGCCGCTTTCTGCATCTCTACTTTAAAGGGGAAGTTAAGGCAAAAATTAAAATTTCACCAGTTGTAGTCTTCGGGGTGCTGAGTCGAATGGTCGTGGTCCGAGGAAGCTGAGACGCTCCCTTCCTACTTGAATCCCAATCGAACTCGCGCACTTCCACCGAAACTGGGTGACTGCGCCCTACTAGATGGGGATTTGTATGCAAAATGTCACTAAAAGCGCCATTTCGTTCTTATAAAAGCACGGATGACCGCGACTGGCCCATATGTTATAGTCTTTTGGACGCTGAGTCGACTGGTTTTGGTCCGAAAAGGCTGCGATGCAGCGTTCCTCCTTTATTCCCAATCGAACATGGTTGAACAAGCGGTCACGTGCTCCTGCGTACGCCAGTCACCTGGTCACCGTGCTTGCATGGTACAACTTACTACAGTAAGATCGGGCGCCGAAGAACACCTCGCCGAAGAACACCCAGGCTGGAAAACCGGCAAAATTTAAGAACAGTCCAGGCTAGAATTATCAGATTTAAGAACACTTTTAAAATTTGGAATTTCCACATGAGTGCAGAACTGATCATACATTGTACATGTATGGGAGGTGAGTACATGTTATGTACACGTGTAAACAGTTACTGCTACATGTACAGTCATTCCCATTTACGACACCCACTAGTTTAGAAGTACTACATTGCACTACATGTACATGTACATGTACATGTACATGTACATGTACATGACAAACGTCATGGCGTCACTCGACTCGCCACGCGCGTGTGAATAAGAACGGTCTGGCTAGAATCAAAAATTTAAGAACTTTCCTAGGCTGCGCTCGAGCCCCTGCGTTCTTCGGCGCCCGATCTTACTGTAGCCTGTTTGACCTTTTTTGGGTGCAGTCCTATCACTCGAGTTGAACCTTGGTGTGAAAGTTGTCGCCTGCTGGTGTGGTGACCAGGTGATCTGGGCACCCAGGAGCACGTGACCGCTTGTTCTTCGATTGGGAATAAAGGAGGAACGCTGCATCGCAGCCTTTTCGGACCAAAACCAGTCGACTCAGCGTCCAAAAGACTACAACATATGGACCAATCGCGGTCATACGTGCTTTTATAAGAACGAAATGGCGCTTTTAGTGACATTTTGCATACAAATCCCCATCTAGTAGGGCGCAGTCACCCAGTTTCGGTGGAAGTGCGCGAGTTCGATTGGGATTCAAGTAGGAAGGGAGCGTCTCAGCTTTCTCGGACCAAGGCCATTCGACTCAGCACCCCGAAGACTACAACTGGTGAAATTTTAATTTTTGCCTTAACTTCCCCTTTAAAGGGGAAGTGCATCGATTTTTCGAGTATGGTCCAGAAGAAAGACAATTTGATGTCGGTTCGAATGGCATATCTCTCGCTTCCATACGATAAGCCAAACTTGCCAAATCGCCAATTGTATACTCACGTTGCCATAGCGACCAGCGCAGTGATGACGTACGAAAGGCTTAGCTCCACCACAGAGAAGGTCGATCACTGCAGAATTTGGTCATTTTCAATTGGTTTATTGTATTCACGAAGTGAAAGAAGGGCTGTGTTCAATGCTGTTAGTGCAGTGAACTGTTTGTTAGTAGTCCTCTCGGTTGTGTACTGGGACGTGACACCGACAGGAGAAAGCTGGAGTGCGGAGACACCAGCAGATAAGCGAAAATAGTGACGAACAAAATGCTGAAATCTTGGTTGGGACAAATCAGACGTTCAGCATTTCCCCCAACCAAGGACCATGCCGTTTGCTCTTTCCACTTCCTGAAGATGAATGTGATGCTTCCTGGCGACTCTGCTATCTCTCGTAACATCTTCTGAAGCCAGGTGAGACGACGGGTGGTGGAGATTGACGAATGAAATAATGTCGTAGGTTTGAAAGTTTGCTGAAAATGTCTCAGGAGAGATGGGAGAGATGGCGAATTCTAAGCATCTTGTCCTGGAGGAAACCATTTCCTAGGCGCAGTCAGCCTAGGGAAATGCATGAGAAGGGCGATAAATAGTTCACGACACTAACAGCATTGAACACAGCACTTCTTTCACATCGTGAATACAATAAGACAATTGAAAAATGACCAATTTCTGCAGTGATCGGCCTTCTCTGTGGAGGAGCTAAGCCTTTCATACGTCATCACTGCTCTGGTCGCTATGGCAACGTGAGCATACAATTGGCGATTTGGCAAGTTTGGCTTATCGTATGGAAGCGAGAGATATGCCATTCGAACCGATATCAAATTGTCTTTCTTCTGGACCCTACTCGAAAAATCGATGCACTTCCCCTTTAATGCAAACCAGGCTTGTATGCAAACCATGCTTATATGCACCACTGATATTTTTGCCAGGCTAGTATGCACATAGAAGCCAGGCTTCTACGCGCGACACGCGTAGATCTACCACTGACTACCGGTATGGCGGCAGTTTTACTTTGCACCGTACATAGCGCATGCACTCTTGACCTACCCGATCCGTGCTTGCATAGAAGCCAGGCTTCTACGCGCGACAGGCTTATAATTATGCATTTGACCCGTTTGATTTTCAGGCTTCTATCCGCGATATGCTTGTATGCAAACCCGGCTTTTATCCACGACTTTACGGTATTTGTGCTGATGTGCGCCTTTGTATGCCCATGTATTGACCAGGCCTGTCCCCGGCCTTCACTGGCGAAGGAATCTCTGCAGTCACCTTGCTGTCCCCCTCTTTCTCTCTCTCTCTCTCTCTCTTTCTCTCTCTCTCTCTCTCTCTCTCTCTCTCTCTCTCTCTCTCTCTCTCTATCTATCTATCTATCTATATCTATCTATCTATCTATCTACAAAGGTCAAAAAGAATGGTTTCACCAATTATAGAAACATACGTTGTAACGCTGCGTTTCATGCACGTAGCTAAATGCTAAGGCAATCATCAGACAACGTTGTCTGATGATTGCCTTAGCATTTAGCTACGTGCATGAAACGCAGCGTTACAACGTATGTTTCTATAATTGGTGAAACCATTCTTTTTGACCTTTGTGGTTACGCTCCGCCCCTGTGGTGTTGAGCACTGTTGAAACCTGGGTATACCCACTTATGTGTATCTATCTATCTATCTATCTATCTATCTATCTATCTATCTATCTATCTATCTATCTATCTATCTATCTATCTATCTATCTATCTATCTATCTATCTATCTATCTCTCTCTCTTTCTCTTTCTCTCTCTCTCTCTCTCTCTCTCTCTCTCTCTCTCTCTCTCTCTCTCTCTCTCTCTCTCTTTCTCTCTCTCTCTCTCTCTCTCTCTCTCTCTCTCTCTCTCTCTCTCTCTCTCTCTCTCTCTCTATCTATCTATCTCTATCTATCTATCTATCTATCTATCTATCTATCTATCTATCTATCTATCTATCTATCTATCTATCTATCTATCTCTCTCTCTTTCTCTCTCTCTCTCTCTCTCTCTCTCTCTCTCTCTCTCTCTCTCTCTCTCTCTCTCTCTTTCTCTTTCTCAGGCTATCGTCTAGTTCCTTGCTGGTCTACCTGATCAAGATGGTCTCCCAGTGGCACATTCCTGGCTGAGTGTTGAGCCGTTTGCTCACATTCAGGCCTAGATATGGCTAGCAATCACAGGGTAAGATAGACAATCCTCATAGCAAGTACAGGGTAAGATAGACAATCCTCATAGCAAGTACAGGGTAAGATAGACAATCCTCACCTTCTGTTGCTGCAAGCAGACTAGTACAGTAAAACCTGGTTTAAGCGACCACTCCACGGTGCAAGTAAAAGTGGTCGTTAAAGCCAGGTGGTCTTTAGAACCAGCTCCCACAGTGTCTGCGTAGAACTGTCCGTGCATGGAAAAACGGTCGTTAAGAGCAGGTGGTCGCTATACCCAGAGGTCGCTTGCACCAGGTTTTACCGTACTCGTGTTCCAGTGATTACTATCATGTAGTAGAGGGAAGCTGCACGAGAGCTCAGTACGGACTTCAGGTGTACTCGCAAACCAGGATTTAAATGAAAGAACTTCCCTAACTTTTGATTGAAATCTCTCTGCATGATTGCAACATATAAAAATAAAAATAATAAATTCGGCGGGATTCGCGTACCGGGCAGGTCAAGAACAAGGAGTCGTACAACTCTCTGGTCAAGAACCACCTTTCCGCTTCCGTGGGATGCCACCACCCCATGATCAGGCGTCAGATGCGGCTCCTAAACGGTGGGGGAGGATAGATCAGATCCACCAACCAGAGGCCAAAGGCCTTGATCCCATTTGCCACATCCATGTATTACTCATGCCAGGCCACGAGTTCCCAATTAACTGTGGGTCGCAGCACGGTTGACATTCAGGGTAATGCAGGATCCCTGGATCCCCACCCCACCACCATTATTTTGACCAATCGGCTACGAAGGCCATACAAAGAACCTGTCTTAACCATGTTATTCAATACCAACCAAATTGTCTTGTCCTGCTGCTGCTACTGCTGCTGCTGCGGATGCTGCTGCGGATGCTGTTGCTGTTTCTGCTATTGCTGCTGCTGTTACTACTGCTGTTACTGCTGCTGTTGTTGTTGCTGCTGTTGCTGCTGTTGTTCGATCGCTTCTTGTCCAGCCGACTCATGGAGCCACTGCAGCTGCAGCCACGCGCTACAGCCCCGGACGTCAGCAAAGTGCCAGAAATGTGTATGGCACTGGCCCCGCTAGTGGAGAGGATGCGGGGGAGCTCGACGTTATGCTGCTGCTTGGAGACACTGGCTTTCTTCGCCGCTACCCAAACCTATGGAGAGAAGTGAGTAACATTAGATGACTGTGTACAAATTTTGTTTTCGGACATGAATGATGTCATGTGACTTAAGATAAAGAAAGAAAAAAACAGATCACGTCTGAACCGACTGACTGAAAGTACTCGAGGTACAGGAAAACTCCTCTTATCCGGATGCCCCTCTAATCCGGGCACATCTATCTACCGGACACCTTTCTGACCGCTCTCGAGTCACAAAAAATGGTTTTCCAGTGAAAACGTGCCTCAAGAACTATTGACTGGTGTAAAGCGATTCTACTTACATGTAGCGTTGGTCTGCAAATTTTTGGTATGTTTAAATTTCTGCCGCCCAGGGCTCAAACACATTTCGGCCGCATTACAATTTCGGCCTGTACTGCCGCTACCTGTACGCACTGTCACACTGAACCCTGCAAAGGAAAATTTCAGCCGCAACAAGTTTTTGGCGAAAAATGCCAAGGCCGAAAATAGCCGAAAATAAATATGCTGGGGGAGGGGAAAAGACCCAAGTGCCATTAGTATGTGTGGCACATGTTGTGAGCCGCCTTTGGAGTGAAAAACGTGTCAGCACCTTCTATATCCGGCCTAGCCCCGTAGCTCAGATGCCCCATACCTCAGATGGTTAGAGCATTGCTCATGACAAGCAAGGTCCCGGGTTTGAGTCCGAGTGGGTCTGGCATTTTTTCTCTTTTGAGGCAGTCCACTTCCCTGACTAATCCTTTGAAGTAAACATGTTTTAGAATTGCGATGAACAGAACGAGCTGAACCGACGTTTCACAAAGGCTTTATTATATCAAAAACGAGTGGATACGAAGCAATTCTAAACTATTGCCGCCTCGATGTTTATTTAAAAATAAATATGTGCCGAATATTAATTCGGTGTTGTCTGACAGTAGTACGTACTGTATGGTCTGAGTTACGGGCAATTCCTGGATAAGGGCAGTTCTCGGTCCAAACCTGCCTGGATAAGGGCAATTCTCTGTCCAAACCTGCCTGGATAAGGGCAGTTCTCAGTCCAAACCTGCCTGGATAAGGGCAGTTCTCAGTCCAAACCTGCCTGGATAAGGGCAGTTCTCGGTCCAAACCTGCCTGGATAAGGGCAGTTCTCGGTCCCAACCTGCCTGGATAAGGGCAGTTCTCGGTCCAAACCTGCCTGGATAAGGGCAGTTCTCAGTCCAAACCTGCCTGGATAAGGGCAGTTCTCGGTCCAAACCTGCCTGGATAAGGGCAGTTCTCGGTCCAAACCTGCCTGGATAAGGGCAGTTCTCGGTCCAAACCTGCCTGGATAAGGGCAGTTCTCAGTCCAAACCTGCCTGGATAAGGGCAGTTCTCGGTCCAAACCTGCCTGGATAAGGGCAGTTCTCGGTCCAAACCTGCCTGGATAAGGGCAGTTCTCAGTCCAAACCTGCCTGGATAAGGGCAGTTCTCGGTCCAAACCTGCCTGGATAAGGGCAGTTCTCAGTCCAAACCTGCCTGGATAAGGGCAGTTCTCAGTCCAAACCTGCCTGGATAAGGGCAGTTCTCGGTCCAAACCTGCCTGGATAAGGGCAGTTCTCAGTCCAAACCTGCCTGGATAAGGGCAGTTCTCGGTCCAAACCTGCCTGGATAAGGGCAGTTCTCGGTCCAAACCTGCCTGGATAAGGGCAGTTCTCGGTCCAAACCTGCCTGGATAAGGGCAGTTCTCAGTCCAAACCTGCCTGGATAAGGGCAGTTCTCGGTCCAAACCTGCCTGGATAAGGGCAGTTCTCGGTCCAAACCTGCCTGGATAAGGGCAGTTCTCAGTCCAAACCTGCCTGGATAAGGGCAGTTCTCGGTCCAAACCTGCCTGGATAAGGGCAGTTCTCGGTCCAAACCTGCCTGGATAAGGGCAGTTCTCAGTCCAAACCTGCCTGGATAAGGGCAGTTCTCAGTCCAAACCTGCCTGGATAAGGGCAGTTCTCGGTCCAAACCTGCCTGGATAAGGGCAGTTCTCAGTCCAAACCTGCCTGGATAAGGGCAGTTCTCAGTCCAAACCTGCCTGGATAAGGGCAGTTCTCAGTCCAAACCTGCCTGGATAAGGGCAGTTCTCAGTCCAAACCTGCCTGGATAAGGGCAGTTCTCAGTCCAAACCTGCCTGGATAAGGGCAGTTCTCAGTCCAAACCTGCCTGGATAAGGGCAGTTCTCAGTCCAAACCTGCCTGGATAAGGGCAGTTCTCGGTCCAAACCTGCCTGGATAAGGGCAGTTCTCAGTCCAAACCTGCCTGGATAAGGGCAGTTCTCAGTCCAAACCTGCCTGGATAAGGGCAATTCTCAGTCCAAACCTGCCTGGATAAGGGCAGTTCTCAGTCCAAACCTGCCTGGATAAGGGCAGTTCTCAGTCCAAACCTGCCTGGATAAGGGCAGTTCTCAGTCCAAACCTGCCTGGATAAGGGCAGTTCTCAGTCCAAACCTGCCTGGATAAGGGCAGTTCTCGGTCCAAACCTGCCTGGATAAGGGCAGTTCTCAGTCCAAACCTGCCTGGATAAGGGCAGTTCTCGGTCCAAACCTGCCTGGATAAGGGCAGTTCTCGGTCCAAACCTGCCTGGATAAGGGCAGTTCTCAGTCCAAACCTGCCTGGATAAGGGCAGTTCTCGGTCCAAACCTGCCTGGATAAGGGCAGTTCTCAGTCCAAACCTGCCTGGATAAGGGCAGTTCTCAGTCCAAACCTGCCTGGATAAGGGCAGTTCTCGGTCCAAACCTGCCTGGATAAGGGCAGTTCTCAGTCCAAACCTGCCTGGATAAGGGCAGTTCTCGGTCCAAACCTGCCTGGATAAGGGCAGTTCTCGGTCCAAACCTGCCTGGATAAGGGCAGTTCTCGGTCCAAACCTGCCTGGATAAGGGCAGTTCTCTGTCCCAACCTGCCTGGATAAGGGCAGTTCTCGGTCCAAACCTGCCTGGATAAGGGCAGTTCTCAGTCCAAACCTGCCTGGATAAGGGCAGTTCTCGGTCCAAACCTGCCTGGATAAGGGCAGTTCTCAGTCCAAACCTGCCTGGATAAGGGCAGTTCTCGGTCCAAACCTGCCTGGATAAGGGCAGTTCTCGGTCCAAACCTGCCTGGATAAGGGCAGTTCTCGGTCCAAACCTGCCTGGATAAGGGCAGTTCTCTGTCCCAACCTGCCTGGATAAGGGCAGTTCTCGGTCCAAACCTGCCTGGATAAGGGCAGTTCTCAGTCCAAACCTGCCTGGATAAGGGCAGTTCTCGGTCCAAACCTGCCTGGATAAGGGCAGTTCTCAGTCCAAACCTGCCTGGATAAGGGCAGTTCTCGGTCCAAACCTGCCTGGATAAGGGCAGTTCTCGGTCCAAACCTGCCTGGATAAGGGCAGTTCTCGGTCCAAACCTGCCTGGATAAGGGCAGTTCTCTGTCCCAACCTGCCTGGATAAGGGCAGTTCTCGGTCCAAACCTGCCTGGATAAGGGCAGTTCTCAGTCCAAACCTGCCTGGATAAGGGCAGTTCTCGGTCCAAACCTGCCTGGATAAGGGCAGTTCTCAGTCCAAACCTGCCTGGATAAGGGCAGTTCTCTGTCCCAACCTGCCTGGATAAGGGTAGTTCTCAGTCCAAACCTGCCTGGATAAGGGCAGTTCTCGGTCCAAACCTGCCTGGATAAGGGCAGTGTTTGGTCCAAACCTGCCTGGATAAGGGCAGTTCTCGGTCCCAACCTGCCTGGATAAGGGCAGATCTCGGTCCCAACCTGCCTGGATAAGGGCAGTGTTTGGTCCAAACCTGCCTGGATAAGGGCAGTTCTCGGTCCCAACCTGCCTGGATAAGGGCAGTTCTCGGTCCAAACCTGCCTGGATAAGGGCAGTTCTCGGTCCAAACCTGCCTGGATAAGGGCAGTTCTCAGTCCAAACCTGCCTGGATAAGGGCAGTTCTCGGTCCAAACCTGCCTGGATAAGGGCAGTTCTCGGTCCAAACCTGCCTGGATAAGGGCAGTTCTCGGTCCAAACCTGCCTGGATAAGGGCAGTTCTCTGTCCCAACCTGCCTGGATAAGGGCAGTTCTCGGTCCAAACCTGCCTGGATAAGGGCAGTTCTCAGTCCAAACCTGCCTGGATAAGGGCAGTTCTCGGTCCAAACCTGCCTGGATAAGGGCAGTTCTCAGTCCAAACCTGCCTGGATAAGGGCAGTTCTCGGTCCAAACCTGCCTGGATAAGGGCAGTTCTCGGTCCAAACCTGCCTGGATAAGGGCAGTTCTCGGTCCAAACCTGCCTGGATAAGGGCAGTTCTCTGTCCCAACCTGCCTGGATAAGGGCAGTTCTCGGTCCAAACCTGCCTGGATAAGGGCAGTTCTCAGTCCAAACCTGCCTGGATAAGGGCAGTTCTCGGTCCAAACCTGCCTGGATAAGGGCAGTTCTCAGTCCAAACCTGCCTGGATAAGGGCAGTTCTCTGTCCCAACCTGCCTGGATAAGGGTAGTTCTCAGTCCAAACCTGCCTGGATAAGGGCAGTTCTCGGTCCAAACCTGCCTGGATAAGGGCAGTGTTTGGTCCAAACCTGCCTGGATAAGGGCAGTTCTCGGTCCCAACCTGCCTGGATAAGGGCAGATCTCGGTCCCAACCTGCCTGGATAAGGGCAGTGTTTGGTCCAAACCTGCCTGGATAAGGGCAGTTCTCGGTCCCAACCTGCCTGGATAAGGGCAGTTCTCGGTCCCAACCTGCCTGGATAAGGGCAGATCTCGGTCCCAACCTGCCTGGATAAGGGCAGTGTTTGGTCCAAACCTGCCTGGATAAGGGCAGTTCTCAGTCCAAACCTGCCTGGATAAGGGCAGTTCTCAGTCCAAACCTGCCTGGATAAGGGCAGTTCTCGGTCCAAACCTGCCTGGATAAGGGCAGTTCTCGGTCCAAACCTGCCTGGATAAGGGCAGTTCTCGGTCCAAACCTGCCTGGATAAGGGCAGTTCTCTGTCCCAACCTGCCTGGATAAGGGCAGTTCTCGGTCCAAACCTGCCTGGATAAGGGCAGTTCTCAGTCCAAACCTGCCTGGATAAGGGCAGTTCTCGGTCCAAACCTGCCTGGATAAGGGCAGTTCTCAGTCCAAACCTGCCTGGATAAGGGCAGTTCTCGGTCCAAACCTGCCTGGATAAGGGCAGTTCTCGGTCCAAACCTGCCTGGATAAGGGCAGTTCTCGGTCCAAACCTGCCTGGATAAGGGCAGTTCTCTGTCCCAACCTGCCTGGATAAGGGCAGTTCTCGGTCCAAACCTGCCTGGATAAGGGCAGTTCTCAGTCCAAACCTGCCTGGATAAGGGCAGTTCTCGGTCCAAACCTGCCTGGATAAGGGCAGTTCTCAGTCCAAACCTGCCTGGATAAGGGCAGTTCTCGGTCCAAACCTGCCTGGATAAGGGCAGTTCTCGGTCCAAACCTGCCTGGATAAGGGCAGTTCTCGGTCCAAACCTGCCTGGATAAGGGCAGTTCTCTGTCCCAACCTGCCTGGATAAGGGCAGTTCTCGGTCCAAACCTGCCTGGATAAGGGCAGTTCTCAGTCCAAACCTGCCTGGATAAGGGCAGTTCTCGGTCCAAACCTGCCTGGATAAGGGCAGTTCTCAGTCCAAACCTGCCTGGATAAGGGCAGTTCTCTGTCCCAACCTGCCTGGATAAGGGTAGTTCTCAGTCCAAACCTGCCTGGATAAGGGCAGTTCTCGGTCCAAACCTGCCTGGATAAGGGCAGTGTTTGGTCCAAACCTGCCTGGATAAGGGCAGTTCTCGGTCCCAACCTGCCTGGATAAGGGCAGATCTCGGTCCCAACCTGCCTGGATAAGGGCAGTGTTTGGTCCAAACCTGCCTGGATAAGGGCAGTTCTCGGTCCCAACCTGCCTGGATAAGGGCAGTTCTCGGTCCAAACCTGCCTGGATAAGGGCAGTTCTCGGTCCAAACCTGCCTGGATAAGGGCAGTTCTCAGTCCAAACCTGCCTGGATAAGGGCAGTTCTCGGTCCAAACCTGCCTGGATAAGGGCAGTTCTCGGTCCAAACCTGCCTGGATAAGGGCAGTTCTCGGTCCAAACCTGCCTGGATAAGGGCAGTTCTCTGTCCCAACCTGCCTGGATAAGGGCAGTTCTCGGTCCAAACCTGCCTGGATAAGGGCAGTTCTCAGTCCAAACCTGCCTGGATAAGGGCAGTTCTCGGTCCAAACCTGCCTGGATAAGGGCAGTTCTCAGTCCAAACCTGCCTGGATAAGGGCAGTTCTCGGTCCAAACCTGCCTGGATAAGGGCAGTTCTCGGTCCAAACCTGCCTGGATAAGGGCAGTTCTCGGTCCAAACCTGCCTGGATAAGGGCAGTTCTCTGTCCCAACCTGCCTGGATAAGGGCAGTTCTCGGTCCAAACCTGCCTGGATAAGGGCAGTGTTTGGTCCAAACCTGCCTGGATAAGGGCAGTTCTCGGTCCAAACCTGCCTGGATAAGGGCAGTTCTCAGTCCAAACCTGCCTGGATAAGGGCAGTTCTCTGTCCCAACCTGCCTGGATAAGGGTAGTTCTCAGTCCAAACCTGCCTGGATAAGGGCAGTTCTCGGTCCAAACCTGCCTGGATAAGGGCAGTGTTTGGTCCAAACCTGCCTGGATAAGGGCAGTTCTCGGTCCCAACCTGCCTGGATAAGGGCAGATCTCGGTCCCAACCTGCCTGGATAAGGGCAGTGTTTGGTCCAAACCTGCCTGGATAAGGGCAGTTCTCGGTCCCAACCTGCCTGGATAAGGGCAGTTCTCGGTCCCAACCTGCCTGGATAAGGGCAGATCTCGGTCCCAACCTGCCTGGATAAGGGCAGTGTTTGGTCCAAACCTGCCTGGATAAGGGCAGTTCTCGGTCCCAACCTGCCTGGATAAGGGCAGTTCTCGGTCCCAACCTGCCTGGATAAGGGCAGATCTCGGTCCCAACCTGCCTGGATAAGGGCAGTGTTTGGTCCAAACCTGCCTGGATAAGGGCAGTTCTCGGTCCCAACCTGCCTGGATAAGGGCAGTGCTCGGTCCTAACCTGCCTGGATAAGGGAAGTTCTACTGTACTTATGGGGGGAGTGGCAATGCAGGTTCAACCAAACCGCAGGTCGAACTGTGTGTACGTGCTGAATTGATTAAGCGGGAGGGTGACACTGGCTTACATCGGCCTAACTGGAAAAGCCACGTGGGCGGATATCCACGGCGGTATTGCATGCATGTGGTGTGTGGTTATGTTCAAGTCACATCTCCTCTAAATCCTAACAACCCTGTCACCAGCATCTTACTCTCATCTTTTCTTGAACTGCTTCCAAACATTTCCTATCATTTTCTTCAAGGTCTTTTGGAGTATGGAAGTAAGTTTGTCAAAAAAAAGAAAGAAGAATGTTCTGTGTCTACCTCTCTAGAACAGCAAAACGCTACTGGAATGATGTTGCACCCCTCCATCGCAAAGACATCCACTCTTGCTGCCCCATCCTTTGCCTTATTTTCTTCACTTCCCTCTCTTTAGCGTCCTCTTTATAGGCACGCAGACTACCACACACACACACAGACCCTGAGATCACCTTGGGTGTGTGTGTTTCCTACGTGCTTGTTTTTGAATTTGAGTCTAGCGGGGTACTTCAGTTAAACTGTGTTCTAATTCCATGTTCTATATCTTGTGTGCATCCTTTAGGCTGATGTTCTGTACAAGCCCAAGCTTGCTGAAAACCTAAGGGTGAAAGACATGATCAACTATTTTCAGGAATGGCTGTCTCCAAGAGATCTTCAAAGCCTTGCAGAGGGCACAGACTTCGGCAAGAGTGAGACGCTGATAGAGATATTGGAGAGAGGCCACAACGCTACCTTTGTACCCTTCTTTGAGAAACTCTGGGAGCACCAGCGAACTCTCCCAGTTGTGCAGGAGATCAAATCTCAGCTCATAGAGTTGTACAGAAAGCGTGGTAAGCCGCGATTGCTTCCGCCTGGATTTGCTTGCTTTGTGTCAGTTGTGAAACAAGGAGACCGAAATGCTTGGAGTGCATCTGAAGGCAAACAAATGTTTGTATGCCTCTAGAATAGACTGGTATACCCCCCCCCCCTCCATTGGCCGTACCTGTGTTGTTCGTCAGGTCATAAACCCCCTTCCATTGGCAGTACCTGGGTCACGGTCACTTCCAACTCTTCATCACTGTGTTAGATGCATAGAGAGTTCAACAAGGGAATTTAAAATACAGAAAATCAGGTAATATACTTTATGTATTCTGCAATGGTCCCAGGGGAATCTTGGAATGTTTGCTGAAAGGAAATTGGGGATTTCCAGTGAACAATTTTCTTGGTGTACCAATTGAAGAGATTGAAATCAGTGTACTATTGGAGTGACTAATAATTATTGTATCATTGTGTATCACTTTATGTTGTGTTTTTGTGCATAATGTACATCCGTGTGTGTGTGTGTTTGTACATGCACGCATGCACATGCATGCCGTGTATGTGTGTATGTGTGTGTGGCCGTGTATGTGTGTATGTATGTGTATGTGTGTGTGTGTGTGTGTGGCCGTGCTTTTGCATGTGCCTATGTGCCTACATGTACACGTACGGTGGTGCATTACCTGCTGGATGCAGTGGAGGAACAGAATCCCATCAGGTGAGTTGTTACCTGGTGGCAAGAGCAGGAGGGCACTCGATCTGAATAGGGGGCACCCCTCACTTTACTTTCATCGATATTAGGTTTTTTGTCTCCACCCCGACTTCTCTCTTGGTATTTTGAATAGAAAGCACATGTCACAGTGAGGCTACGATGTGTTATACTCTGAGCCAAAAGTTCAAGGCTCTGGCAATGACCAGAAGCGCCATACCAAGGAGGTGAATTTTTGACGTGTGTCTTCGCACTGCGACTTGAGTTTTTTTTTTAGTTAAACGTCTTTCGAAAAATCAAATTCTTGTCGCAGGTAAACAGCGGCTCGCCTCTCGCCAATAAAGAACCCTATACCAGTGAAAACTAATGGAAGCACACACAGGGCTTATTGTTTCTCTGTACTGGACGCATGGAGCGATAGCAATTACCTGATTTCAGAACTCAGGGTGAACTTGACGGGCACTCCGAAACTGTTCCGGTTTGGAGCCACCTCTCTAACACCAAAATTTGAAATGAAAAATCGGGCAACTTGGAGGCAACGTGCCAAGACAAAGGAGTGGCTCAGTTCGATCGCCTCTGGCCTCAGAGCAAACTTCAACATGCCAGCTTCCTTCCACAAACATATTTCGAGTGAACAATCTACGCTGATGATCGGTTTGGGTCTACACAATTTTGCTGTCTAGCCGTTCCTATTTGAAACCGTCTTCTCTACCATACATCAAGCACAAGTGTAGTGTGCATCGTGCAGAACTGCCATAGCTATACAGAACTCAACAAGAATGTGTGCATTGTGCAGAACTGCCATAGCTATACACAACTCAACAAGAATGTGTGATATTATGGGAAAAATGAATACTCGACTGAGATTGCTCGAATACTCGCTCAGTTTCTTCTGGAGTGCTCGAACAAGAAATATCGGTACACTCTTCACCCCTACACAGTGAACCTTCAGTTTTGTTTTGCTGTTTCTTTATGTGCACAGCCATGGTGGAGAGCAGTGGTACTATTTTGCCATTGTAAGTTAGTTGTTTGCTTTGATTTATTGTTTGATTTGTGTGAAGTTTTATTACATTTATATCGCAAACACAACAGGCATTAATTCCTAATAATTATCATGATGGCGATGGATAAAATATGAAGTGTGGCTAAAAACTAGGGCTGAAACGATCATTCAATAACTCCTAACGATCAACCAATATCATTAACGATCGATATATTGGTTTTATCGATTCTTGTCGGCTCTATCGAACACCAGTTTATGAAGAAAGACTATGATTCCTTTGCTGCGTTAGAAATTTGTGACACCGCACTGTTGACATCTGTAGATATCTGGCTGGTTTTATCAACATGAACTACTCACGTAGAGAAATTTCATGTTGTTTCTAGAGTGAAGAATCTTGTCATCACCCTCTGGCAACTGCTCTCATTTCCGACTTCTCCCACAAATGAAGCGAAAAGGCAAAGTCTTCTCTCCCGAACTCTTTCAAAGCCACAAATCAATTTTACTGCACTTGAAAGTACATGATTGCACTCGTATCCACTATCGGATGGAGTGTAAGGGCTAGAATACTGTCACTAATATGCATGCATAAAAAATCGATAGCACTCGTTTTGAACACTAACGATTATCGATTGCACTCTTAACGATCGATATGCGAGTTATCGATATAATTGTTTCAGCCCTACTAAAAACAGCACGAGCTGTACTCAAGATACTGAGACAGTTTCCAAACATTCAGGCTGCAACGGGTAGGGGTTTGGCCGGGTAACGAGTCCGGGTATTTTTATCCGGGTAGCTCGGGCACCCTATCGGATATTTGTTGACACAGCTTGTACTGGGAGTGTGCACTTGCGCTATATAGAAAGTGTACAGCAGGTCAGCAGCACATCGCCATGCTATTCAAGTTACATGCACCGTTGCAAAAAAACCGTACTCCAACTATCCGATCCGGTTCAACACCGTACTCCAACTAAGCAAATTACTACCCTACTACCCGATCAAATTACGGGTAGCACGGGTACCCTACTGCTCGTTGTCACCCCTACAAAAATAGACGTGACACCCTGGCAAGACATGCACCAGCCACTCAACACCACATAGCTGCAAATTGATTGCCGTTGTGCTACGGAAGCAATTTTAAAATTGCCTTTTTTAAGGTTGTATGGTCATGTAGCTTGTGTCGAGTGCCAAATCCCTGTGCTTACATGTAGTGCTGACACTCTCCAGGATAACTGTGAACTGCAGTCAAAGCGTCAACTTTAGTCAGTGAATAATTTTGTCCAAGTTTGAATAATGGTACTGTTGAGTTTCAACTGGTGACTCCATCATCCCAGACACAACACAACAGACAACGGGAACGAGTAGGGGGAAACATTTATTATTGACGATGAGACGGAGACAAAGACAAACTACAACAACTACATTATCAGAGAGAGAGAGAGAGAGAGAGAGAGAGAGAGAGAGAGAGAGAGAGAGAGAGAGAGAGAGAGAAAGAGAGACTGAGACAACAAGAGACTATGAAGGGCCCTGGGTAGCTATGGCAACATGGGCGCGCAAGTAGCTACCCAGGCCAACGGAACAAAAGGTGAGTACGGGGTTCATATGGTTCATGCAGGCCAGCCAGAAAATGTACGGGAGGAGGTACCTAACAGTACTCATCTGCACAATAGCTTTACTCATGGAGGGTGAAGCCGATAGGAACAAAATTATTTGTAACATTCCCGACTTTCTCCCCTCCTATTTTCCTGGTCTTGTCGGTTCTACTAGGATGTCAACAAGGTTCTGGAAGACCCAGTTTTTCTGGAACGCTACGATGACCTTTGGAATGAGGTGAGATATGCTGCAGAATGCGGATACCGAGTTTTGTCCGGGAAATGGTTATGATATGCTGTCCGCCCGTGCTAGCATGCTCGTGTGGCGTGACTACAACAGATTCAAGTCTAACACCCCCCCCCCCCTCCTAGACGTGTCGTCCACCAGGCTCCGCGACTCCGGGCCTGACCGAGAAATGAATTGAGAAAATAGTGAATTTGCAGCGAAGACACCACTTGCTTTGAGGAAGGTGTGCGTAGAGTTTTCATTTCAGTACATTGCTTACAAACAAACAAAATACGTTGCGTCCCTATTGATGTTGTAATGAAGCAAATTGTGCCGTACAGTGCTGACAAATCCGCTTGAAATCTTTTCTCATCCCCACTTTTTTTAGATCCTACTTTTTCGCTAGGTAAAAGGACTGTTCTACTTGAAAATCAAACCCTTTAGAGCTCGACTGACTGACTGACTGACTGATAACTTCGACTGAATCGAAAAACTATCAGCACTCTTATTCTTCGACCACCCTTTTCTCGAACCGATCGAATGCACTCAAGTTGCCACTTCAAGACATCAAGTCCTATCCTGCGCAGGCTAGACACCTCTACAGTCCATTCATTGGAAACTGGCACCCTAAGTTTTTGGTGTCTCTCTCACATAGTTGTAGATATCGTGAAAACAACAGTACGAGTACATCCTGCATTGTGTGACCCGTGCAATTACTCCTTGCCACAGTTGGGGCCAGAAAAGTCCAAGAACAGGGAAATAGAAATTCAGCCAGGTTTTATAAATTTGGGACAGGTATGCCATGGCAAAATGTATTGAGAAGCAGATCCAAAACCCAGATTTTTGAGATTTAAAGTGTTTTTTTATTATTCTCAATTCGACCCAAATCGGACTTTCAAAAGCCAGCAGGACTGTTTTCGATGAATGGACTGTAGCTCTTAACCGGACATTGGTCTGGCAGTTGCCAGACTAGTCGCTACGGCCGTGGATAGTATGTACGTGTTGATGATCACAGTACTGTCGGGCGCTGAAAAACGGCCAGGCTAGAATTTCACCAATTAGAACGGTCTAGGCTGGATTTTTGCAGATAAGAACGGAATCTGTAATGTACACTATAACGCACACTCAGTGTATAACTCTGCATGAATGTACATGTTAGACTGTACCATTGAATAAGAACGAAACTGCTGTGATCGCTTAAAATAAGAATGGGCTAGGCTAGAACCCTGCCCCCCCCCCCCCAGTTCTTCGGCGCCCGACAGTGCTGTACCGGGTATGGTTGCTGTACCGGGTATGGTTGCTGTACATGTTCTTACTGTGTCTTTACACTCTTTACACTCCACCATCGTGTTACTTTACACTCCACCATCGTGTTACTTTACACTCCACCATCGTGTTACTTTACACTCCACCATCGTGTTACTTTACACTCCACCATCGTGTTACTTTACACTCCACCATCGTGTTACTTTACACTCCACCATCGTGTTACTTTACACTCCACCATCGTGTTACTTTACACTCCACCATCGTGTTACTTTACACTCCACCATCGTGTTACTTTACACTCCACCATCGTGTTACTTTACACTCCACCATCGTGTTACTTTACACTCCACCATCGTGTTACTTTACACTCCACCATCGTTTTACTTTACACTCCACCATCGTGTTACTTTACGCTCTTTGCACTCCACTGTGTATTGCTGCAGGTTGCCAGAAAGCACATGCGAGAGCTGCGTGAGTTTATCAATGCTGCCGACTTGCTCAACCTTGTCAGCTCACAGCATCTCTTGGAAGAGCGCACGATACGTGAACTGGAAACGAAGCAGGGAGACGACTTAAACCGTGACTTACTACTTCAGCTGCAGGAAGGTGGCAATGAAACGTTCGTGCCGTTCTTCCAGCATCTGTGGAGCGAGAGCAAGGATGTTGACGTTGTGCAGCGGATGCATCGGCAGATACTGCACTTGCTGCATACCTCCGGTGAGTATTTAGATAGTCTATCTTCACATTGCTGGTTTTCCTTCCTCTCATCCCGGCACATGTACAGGCACACGCACACACGCACACACGCACGCACGCACACACACACACACACACACACACACACACACACACACACACACACACACACACACACACACACACACACATACACGCACATGTACACACGGATGCATACATACTCACGCATGCACGCATACATGCACACACTCGAATACTCACACGGGGGGGGGGGGTGTACACACCTGTACACCCCCCCCCCCCACACACACATACATACACACACACACACACACACACACACACACACACACACATACACACACACACACACACTCACACACACACACACACACACACACACACACACACACACACACACACACACTCACTCACACACATGCACACACACACACACACACACACACACACACACACACACACACACACACACACACACACACACACACACACACACACACATACACACACACACACACATACACACACACACACACACACACACACACACTTGTACTTGTACTTGTACTTGTACTTGTACTTGTTGCTCACTGCCAAAACTGGTCACGTGGGTCTCCCCGGGAGAGGGGAGAGAGACTCAAAAGGAATCTTGGAAAGATGACTCAATTGGCTATTGAACCGCCCAACGGCCGACACCCCCTGAAATCCCCAAAACTCTGGGTGGACTTGAAAATGATCCCACTTATGGGCTCACCACACCTCAGTAAGTGGGTGAGGACAAGGTGCAGAAAAAGGATTGACGGCATCAGGGTATCCGTCCTGGGATCCAACTGCAGTTACCCCTGCCCCCAGTGAAGGTAATACGTGCTACTAGTGTGGGTGACTAAATCAGAGTGGATCTGATATTAGCTTCACTAGCACCATTGATTACACAAGAGTTAATCTAGCCAGAAGCAGTCCATGGTTAACAGGTATGTATACTTCAAATAGAAAGTATATGAACCCTGGAACCAACAAAGGTGGCAGGTACAACATTACACCTTCAAGTAGCCGAGACCGTTGGCAACAGACCCAACACAATCAGGCGTAAGTGTACCCACCAACCGAACTAGCTGGCACACACACACACACACACACACACACACACACATACACACTCACTCTTGTACTTGTACTTGCTGCTCACTGCCAAACTGGTCACGTGGGTCTCCCCGGGAGAGGGGAGAGAGACTCAAAAGGAATCTTGGAAAGATGACTCAATTGGCTATTGAACCGCCCAACGGCCGACACCCCCTGGAATCCCCAAAACTCTGGGTGGACTTGAAAATGATCCCACTTATGGGCTCACCACACCTCAGTAAGTGGGTGAGGACAAGGTGCAGAAAAAGGATTGACGGCATCAGGGTATCCGTCCCGGGATCCAACTGCAGTTACCCCTGCCCCCAGTGAAGGTAATACTTGCTACTAGTGTGGGTGGCTAAATCAGAGTGGATCTGATACAAGCTTCACTAGCACCATGATTACACAAGAGTTAATCTAGCCAGAAGCAGTCCATGGTTAACAGGTATGTATACTTCAAATAGAAAGTATATGAACCCTGAAACCAACAAAGGTGGTAGGTACAACATTAGACCTTCAAGCAGCCGAGCCCGTTGGCAACACTCACACGCATGCACACTACTGCAGCTGCAACTACAATAAAACTTCCCGTATCTGGGTAGCTTGTGTCCGATCCCTGCCTGTAACTTGTAATTTCCCGTAGCTCACAACATGCATGAACTTGCATTTACTGGATGCAAGTAAACGTTTTGTATATCAATCAGTAGTTTTTGTGGCATTTTGCGTTGAGAAGCCAATTTCTTGTAATTCTAGATGGGTCGCAGGCAGGCATAGTGGGCTAGTCTAAGACCATGATTGAGAGGCAGAGGGTACCAGGTTCAAGTCCTGCTTGGAAGCGGAAGGATTTTTTCCAGCCGTGTTGCGACCCACAGTTAATTGGGAACTCGTGGCCTGGCACGAGGGAAGCATGAATGCAGCGAATGAGATTTTCGGTCTTTGACCACTTTGTGTGGGTCTGATCTACTCACCTCCCAATGCTTAGTAGCTGCATCTGCGCCTTGATCCATGAGGATGGTGGCGTCCCAGCGGATGCGGAAAATTGGGTCTCCAGGCGAGTCTCACGCGAACCGTAAATCTTTCTTTTCTTTTAGATGGGTCAGAAAGGTGCCCGGTAGACGGACATGCCCAGATTAAGGACGTCCTTGATTAGGGGAGCTTTGCTGTACTACTTTTAGACTAGTAATGAGAGGTTTGCAAGTTTATTTGATAACAAACTAGGTGAAGCAAATACCAATTCAGATTACTCAGATTTAACGAAAGCGGAGGAAGCAATGGTGACACTTCTTGTCCAGTGAATTATTATTATTACTGGTACAGTCAGACCTCGCTTAACCGCACACATCTGTTTTCCACAAAAATATCCGGATAGGCGAGGTCACCGGATAACTGAACACACATACTGTATATGCATGTGGCATATCAAAAGCAGTGACATCATACATACATGTAGACGGGTCCTATGCAGTACAACTATCGTGCCCAGTATGTAAAACAAGCGAGAAGAATGACAAGTGCATGCAACTGAGTGTTGTCCACATGTACCCAGCAGGTCGAGGACCTCATTTGCCTGTACAACTCCCTGATTCTAGCTTCTGCAAGGCACATGCAACCGGATACGACGAAGCTTTTTGTACACATTTCAACCAGTTTGTACACAAAATCATGCGGATCGCAAGGTCCGGTTATGTTGTATGCATAACATATGCTGCACATCGGTAACCAGCGATTTTCTTCCGGATGGCAAGGGATCCGGATAAACGAGGACCGGATAAGCGAGGTCTGACTGTAGACTCCCTCTAATTCGAATACGGTATAATTCGAACATTCCGTGTAATTCGAACTTTTTCGTCGTACCGATCTCCTGCAAGTCACTTCAAGTCGAATTCGAATGCATAATTCGAAGTACGAAAAGTGCGCCGGTTGGATAATTCGAACCCAGTCTTCGTACAGAAGAGCTGTTTACAGTACATTGGCCATGTCCTTTGAACGCTTATTTCGAAGTGAGATTGAGTTGCTATCCTTGTAATTCGAAGTTCATTCTTTTCTCCTTCTCTAGCCAAGAGTAGCTCAAAAATCGATCAATGGTCTGCTGCAGGATCGACTATAGCGTTCAAGAATCCCACCTTCTCTCGAAATTTGATTCAAGCCCGTGCGAGGCAAATTGCAAAGGTTTGATTGAAGACGACTTCTTCCAGGTGGCTGACTCTCTTCGCGGATTTCGATGGCCTTTCTTGCCGCGCCAGCTCGTGCGCGGAGATGTTGGCGCACAACAACACCATTGTCGTAAATATTGTCGATGCCTATGCTTCACTTCCGTTCTTCAGAACGACGTGCTGCTGTCCGACGGCCTTTCATGGCGCGGATTAGGCAGCGCAGTACTTTTCCGTTACAATTGTTTCAGGGAAGCTGCAGTGACTGTTACTTCTTCACTAGAAGATGGAGATATTGTCAAAATGATTTTGTGGCGATCCAGTGTTTTGATGATCCGTTGTACATGACCACCTATGTTTCGTTGATGCAAATAAAAATGTGCAAAAAATATTCAGCATGCGATTTCAAGCATTTTGACATACATATCAGTGCATGGGGCTGCATTTGGATAATTAGAAGTTCTGGATAATTCGAAGTTAGGGCCTGGCAATTTGAGGTTCGAATTAAAGGGAGTCTACCTGTATTATTATACGCTTGTCCGCGTTGACATCACCAAGCAAGCTTGGCTAGTCTTCGCATAAGCCAAATGAACAAAAGAACAGTAAAATCAGAAAACAAGAGGATCAAGTCAATTTAGGAACAAAAATCCACACACACAAACAAAATCCAAAAAGTACTTGAACCCAATCCACCTAAATGTTCAGACGAGAGGAAAACCTGAGAATGCAACCAAAGAGAACGAGTGATTTAACCGCTACATGCCCAATGTAATTATAATGGCAACAAGGGCATTAAAGTGCTGCACCAAAAATACAGACAGTACCTCCTTTGGAGACTTATAACTTCTCTTTCGAGCATGCAAAGGCGCTCCGGTTTATTTTTGCAGAGGAATGGTGGGTCTTTCCTGGTTCGTTTGAGACCAAAATGGTGCAAAATCATAAGGTTAATGTTCCCATATGTGTGGTCATTGAATATTCTGTTTGTGTGTGGGTGTGTTTTCTGTGTGCTTGTTATCTGTACATGAGTTTGTGTGCGTGTGTGTGTGTGTGTGTGTGTGTGTGTGTGTTTGTGCTTGTGCTTATTACAACTCAGGCAACAAAAAGCCACCGGACTCTCAGGGCACATCCGTGTAAGTTTCCATGGAGTATTTCTTTCCGTTCTTCCTTCACCATGAGTTACACTTTCCAACGGCCGTAGGAGAGTTGGAAAGCATGTGTCTTTGTGCGTAGCCATGGCAATCATGGTGGTTCAGTGCGAGTCTGCGCAAAGCGGACACGGCCCAACGTGTTCGTCACTTTGCAGTGCCCTACTTTCCTGATAGGATCAGAGCTTCGCCATTGCCAGCCACTGGCTATGAAACTCTGTTGTTGTTTGCTGTGTTGTACGAGCGGAGCGCAAAGACTTGTTATGATCTTGGTGAGCTTTAATGCCATCACCCAGTCCTGGCAGATACCTCGGTATGAGTGAATATCAAATTTGTTGTGTATACTCATTGGCTAGATACAGTACTGGCAACTGAAATCCGACCCCCTTGGTGGCGCGGTGCGCTGCCAAGGGGGTCGGATTTCAGTTGCCAGTACTGTAGTTGAATACCTGTATGTCCGCTGACCTGTCCTTTGATGTCCATCTTTCTGCCTGTGTGTCCGTCCATCCGTCCGTCCATCTGTCCGTCCATCCATCTGTACGTCCATCCGTCTATACATCCGTCTGTCTGTACATTGTTACGCCCATCTTTACATCCGTCCGTCCGTCTGTCTGGCCGTCTGTCTATCTGTCTGTTTGTCCATCTGTACATCCGTCTGTCTGTATGTCCGTCTGTCTATCTGTCTCTGTGTCCGTCCATCTGCCCGTTCGCCTACCCGTCCTTCCGTCTGTCTGTATGCATTCTGGCTGCCCATCAATCCATCTGCTGGTGCGATCTGTAGATCAACGTTTGAGTTGTGGAAGGTAAGTTATGATGATATTATGATGATAATTATATGTATGGTCAGTTGTGACCATGAACATTACATCATTACACGTATGAATTATACCATGAGTACGAGGGGTATGCCGCCGGATATTTTCACGAGTGTGTTAGCACAAGTGAAAATATAAGTGACACGGTATACCCAGAGTACTAATGGTATAATCTATTTAGCCCATAGTACTGTATCAAATAAAGCGTGACCAACAGTAGAATTTGTAAAAAGCTCCCTTATTTACTCTTGGCGTGACCCGTGTGAACCGAGCGGGGTATATTTTTGAACTGAGTGAACCAAGCGGGCTATATTTTTGAACTGAGTGAACCAAGCGGGCTATATTTTTGAACTGAGTTAACCAAGCGGGCTATATTTTTGAACTGAGTGAACCAAGCGGGGTATATTTTTGAACTGAGTGAACCAAGCGGGCTATATTTTTGAACTGAGTGAACCAAGCGGGCTATATTTTTGAACTGAGTGAACCAAGCGGGCTATATTTTTGAACTGAGTGAACCAAGCGGGGTATATTTTTGAACTGAGTGAACCAAGCGGGGTATATTTTTGAACTGAGTGAACCAAGCGGGCTATATTTTTGAACTGAGTGAACCAAGCGGGGTATATTTTTGAACTGAGTGAACCAAGCGGGGTATATTTTTGAACTGAGTGAACCAAGCGGGCTATATTTTTGAACTGAGTGAACCAAGCGGGGATATTTTTTTACCCCAGCGGGGTGTATCGCTGTATATATCCCGCTCAAATCGGATGCTGATTGGCTGGAACCATGGTTCCCTTCCGTGACATCGGATAAATCACTTGTATTTTCATGCGGGTGGTGAATGTGGATGATTGACATAATATTATTGTCTTCTCCCCTGCCTTACCTCTAATACTTCTCTTTCTCTTAGTGTCTCTGGCCCGGTGCCTCTTTGCCTCCCCTTCTCTACGTTTCCTCATATATTTGTCCTGTATCTGGCTGTCTCTCACCTGAGAAACAAAACCTTACAAAAATAATGAAAATATGGACACCCATCTCCAGAATCGATGGCTGCAACGCCACAGCAAGCCCCATGGCAAATAGTGCTGAGATAAATTGACCAAATGAGGCTAGTAATGAGTTTTCAGTGCTCAGATACTGGTCGCTACTATCTAGCCGAAAGGATAGAAGACAAGTCAGAAGCATGTGAAAGAAAAGAAAAACCGCGTGTGTTCATAACCATCCGGCATCGAACTCTCAACGTCTCTCTGTAACTCTCTCTGCATCTTTCTGCCTGTAGATATCTCAGTGTTTATGGTTCATATCACATTGTTGTCCTACATTATACAGCTGAAAACCTTTTAGCTACCAAATGTTCCGGAGAGTAGGCCACCCTGGCGTGTAAGCAATACAGCCATCTACCTTGTTATTTCATGGCTCATTTGCCCACCGTAGTATAAGACTTTTCCGGGGTGAGTTATGAGTATTTGAAGTGTGACTTATACTCTGGAAAACCCTGTAATACTCTGGAAAACCCGGTAATACTCTGGAAAACCCGGTAATACTCTGGAAAACCCGGTAATACTCTGGAAAATCCGGTAATACTCTGGAAAACCCGGTAATACTCTGGAAAACCAGGTAATACTATGGAAAACCCGGAAATACTCTGGAAAACCCGTTAATACTCTGGAAAACCCGGTAATACTCTGGAAAACATGGTAATACTACGGAAAACATGGTAATAATCTGGAAAACCCGGTAATACTTTATCACATCAGAGGAACTCTGCACTGTTTGTTACTGTTAACAGGTCGTCAGAAAAGAAGAAGAAGATCTCAATAAGCTAATGGCATCCCAGTGGAAGCGCCTACTGCAAAAAATGCGCTTTGACCTTGAAATCTCCATCGAGGAACGCAACGAGATTGAGTCTCAACACACCGACTTTCTTAGGTTCAAAGCGCTGCTCAGAGTCTATGAGCGCAAAGGAGAGGAAAGCTTCGCGGTGTTCTTGGATGCCCTAAATGAACTGGACTTGATGTCCAAGGCAAACAAACTCCGTCAGCTGGCGAACGTCGAATTCAGCCTTCCCGGTGAGTGTACGGCTTGTGCCTTGCTGCTAGGCAGATTTTCCTGGTGAAGTGTATCAGGCCTGCCAACCTTTGCAAACCTGACATCGGGACAATCACATACCTAGCTATGAAAATGTGTACAAGTGTACCTGTGAGGCATGTGAAAAATACACGTTTGGGTGCCTATTACCACCCTCGATACTGGGACGGTCGCGGCCAAAAACGGGATTGTTGGCAGGCATGGTGTATGCTTCCCAGCTCCTTTTTTGCAATACGTTTGAGAATATGGTTGGATTGGTGGCAGGTGACCATGTTTGTGTCTGGGTGCTGTTGATCCATACGCACACCTTTCGCACTGTGTGGTGGGCATTGACAGTAGCTGTTATGACTTGTTAATTGTGGCGCGCGGGCATAGGCCGTGATGAACGGATGGCCGTGTGATATGCTCCATTTGGATACCCATTTCTCAGCTAACAGCGGGCAGTCAATGAAGCTTTTGCTGCTCTGGTTCCTCAATGTATATATTCCATTGCAGGCATGTACATTCAAGTGGTCTAGTAATGTGGCATTGCCCTCCCCCTCCCCCCCCCCCCCCCACACACGCACATACTTCCTGTATGAGCTTCTGCAATACCTTGTGGGAGTAGCACTTCCGAGCAGCGCCCCACAATCCCAGCTGAAACTGCTGGCTTCACTGGTTTTGCTTCAAATCGGCTGGCACTCTTCTAAGCATGACATTGAACCGAGGAATATGGAGGCATTATGTATGTGTATGTGTGTGTGTGTGTGTGTGTGTGTGTATGTGTGTATGCATGCATGTGTCTGTGTATGTGTGTGTGTGCGTGCATGCGCGCATGCGTGTGTTCGTGCTTGTGTGTGGCCACGTGATAGACGGCTACCTGGAGAAATTGGACACTAGAATGAAGCGCAAAAGAAAGTAAGTCTTCTCTGAGTTAGCCTAGTTAGTCACGTGGCCTACCTGTACACGTGAACTATGTACAGGTAGGTCACATGACTAGCTAGTCACGTGACCTACCTGTACACGTGAACCATGTACAGGCAGGTCACGTGACTAGCTAGTCACATAACCTACCTGTACACGTGAACTATGTACAGGTATGTCACATGACTAGCTAGTCATGTGACCTACCTGTACAGGGGCGTGCATAGGGCGGTTCCCGGGATGCCCGGGAACCAGTAAAAAAAATTCGATATGGGTACGGAGAATTTTTTGATCCAGGCCCAGGCCCAGCTAGGGTCCAGCGGATTCTGCCGGCAGAAAAATTGGCAGAATTCGGTACTTTTTCTGGTAAGTTTCATGCATGTTTGGTATGTGGATAAAGAAATGGAGCAGAATCCGAGGAATTGCCCGCCATAAGGTTTGTATGGTTCTGCCAATTTCACTGCTTTTCGAGCAGAATCTGCCACCTTTTCGAGCATAATCCGCCGGTCCCTAGGCCCAGCGCTCGCAGTGCATGCCTGGAGTCCGCCTGATCTAGCCCAGGTGTAAAGGTGGTGCTGGGACTGGGACACAGCGTAGACTGGGCCATGGGTCTACTGACTGAACTGGGCTCAACAAAGTCGCTACTTTACATCGCCGGATTCCTCGATCTCCGAGTCAAATTTTCCTTTGCAGTTTGTTTTGACAAAGTTGGTCGTGTTTTCGACGATGCTTTCGCTTTGTGGAAAAGAAAAATGAAGTGTCAACATCCAGAGGGCCAGCGCTCCATTCAGGTCAAGCGATAGATGAGAATGCAGACGCACCTGACTTGCAAGCGAAGTCTGCATGCAACGAGCAGCGCTGAGGAAGAAATCGTCGGCGAAGCTGTAGAGCTGCTGGATCATCCAAAACTTACTTCAGTGACATGGGAGCGTGTTGGAAGGGATATGTGTTGGAAGGGATATTCTGAAAGTCTACGTCCACAGTGGAATCCAGTCCCCCGAAATTTGCCGGACACGGAAAAGATTTCCGTCATCGACAATCATTGTGCGCCACCGAAGGCGAAGGATTTCATTTCCAGGGCGTGTCCAGACGGATGGCAAACAGCACCGCTTTCAACTATCCTTGTTGGAGGAGTTACCCTGTGTAGTCTTTTGACCAGCGTGCAATGGTGGCTTCTGCTTGCCCTGTGTGATGTTTGCTCCAGATGATTCGAAACTTACTAAGCCCGCTTTCAAGACTGCATGCAATTGTCGTGCTGAACAAAACATCCATAAAACGGGGAAAGTTCAGTCTTTTAAAATCAAAAATGCATAGCAATGACATCTTCCAGCAGCTTGTGGATGTTAATTTCACCCAGTCTGAAGAGAATATGCAGAAACTCCGTAGGATACGAAAAACAGCACTTCAATTGTGTGGAATGTTGGTTCATCAGTTGGCATGGGAACCACTCCTGGAGACGAGCGGCGTACGCCCCTGCTGTACATGTGAACTATGTACAGGTAGGTCACGTCACTAGCTAGTCACATTACCTACCTGTACATGTGAACTATGTACAGGTAGGTCACATGACTAGCTGGTCACGTGACCTATCTGTACATGTGAACTATGTACAGGTAGGTCACATGACTAGCTGGTCACGTGACCTATCTGTACATGTGAACTATGTACAGGTAGGTCATGTGACTAGCTAGTCACGTGACCTACCTGTACACGTGAACTATGTACAGGGATGCCAAGTCTGTTGAAGCAGTTGAAGCAAAACGAGCAGGCAGGCATAGTGGGATGGTCTGAGACCATGCTTGAGAAACGGAGGGCGCCAGGTTCAAGTCCTGCTTGGAAGCGGAATGATGTTTTCCAGCTGTGCTGCGACCCACAGTTATTTGGGAGCTCGTGGCTTGGCAGGAGGGAAACAGGGATGCAGTGAATGGGATTTTCGGTCTTAGACCACTTTGCTGGTGGGCTGACCTACTCACATCCCACCGCTTTAGGAGCTGCATCTGCGCCTTTGATCTTTGCAGTGTGGTGGCGCTCCTACGGATGCAGAAAACTCAGTCTGACCGAGTCTCAAGCAAACCATGGAATTTTATTATTTTAAATAATGTGAACTAATGTAGGCTTAGGGGTTATTTATTGGGAATTGATTTTGTGCATAAGGCTACGGTCATTCACTTAGAGGGCGCATGTGATGGCACCTGACACCAGTTTTCCCTGAAACTTGTCAGCATAGAAACATGGTGAGTCAGCCAATTCAGCAAGCTACACATCGGTTTCCTTTGTGATATAAGCAGTGTGTGTGTGTGTGTGTGTGTGTGTGTTTGTGTATATGTGTGTGTACCTGTGATCTGTTTGTCTGTATGTACTACCAGGGCCCGTCAAGATCCGGGGAAAGAGATGTATCGGAAGGTAAGTCCAAGAGTGCACATATATGCAGGTAAATCTTTTCAAAGATTTTTTTCCTTAGCCACGGCGTACTCAATTTCAACATGAATAGTAGAAGTGTTCTATGATGTGGGAAAACTATTGGAATCTTCTTCGAAGAAGTGGCAACTTCAGCACCCTGTGTAGTTTCACAGGAAATTGTTGAATGGTGGTGGTGTGTGTATGTGTGTGTGTGTGGGGGGGGGGCATGAATATTCCTCCAGAAACGGGTGCTGATATTTCTGAAAAATTATTCATGGCGAATATTTGGCTCGTGGCACATCACTACTGCTATGCTTGAGCATCATTGACCTCCTATCGATTTGCAATGCGAATACCTTTGCCCAGATCATCTACCCGAACCTGCACGACTTGAGTCAATGCATGCTGGTACGAGATTTCCTCACCGACCTCAGAACCAAAGACGTGGTCAGCTTCAGTCAGAAAACCGACATTGAAGAGAGAGGAAAGGACCCAGTCGATCAGGCTGGCTACCTGCTGGACTTGATGCAGCACAAGTCGGAAACGCAGCAGAAGGACTTCCTGTATATTCTGTACAAACAACCTGGAAAGGTCAAGGACATTGCTAAGGACCTGCTACAGCAGCATTTCGAAGGAGGTACGTACATGTACATAGCCTTGCTACCTTTGAATTTTATGGATGTGTCTTTCTGTCGACTTGAATCTGGCTGTGTGTCTGTCTGTCTGTTTCATTCATTCTTGCTGCTCTCTTCCTTTCTCTGCCTTTCTCTTTCTTCGTTGATGTTGGAAAGATAGTGTGCCATGCCTTGCTCCCCCCCCCCCATACCCATGTGATTTCAACACTACCAGTCGAGAATACACTATAGTCCATTCAGCGTAAAATAAAGAACACGTGCGGCGCATCCGATAGTATGTAGGAGACTGATCCGGGTAAGCGAACAAAACCAGAACATGCAATGGTGATAAGATGTCTTATCCACAGATATACAGAACTCCCTCACTAGTGGGACCATTGTTATTAGGCTAGGGCCTATTTTGGACTTCCCACTCTAAATAAAGAATACAAACAACAAACAACAAAATGTCATTGCATCATTCTTCGAATGGGAGTTGGATGTACGCCTTGCTTCTTGACGGTGATAGTCCTCCTGCGAAAAGCTCAATGTTCCACTGACTTTGCCGTGAGCCGTAAAAAATTGGTGTCGATGTCTGTACCGATCAAGCATTAGTGGACATGGCTAAATTTCTGCCTCCTTTTATCCCTGTGTGGATCTCATTTGACCACTATGACTGTTTGGTTCTGAAACCTCTGTTGGTTGGCTATTGAGCACAGTCAAAACTAAACTGAAAAGCAGGGTACAAGAGCGAGGGGGTCACAGCTTCTTACGACAAAGCAGTGCAGCCAAGCAACCTCTGTCTGTGCACCAATCCAAGTTACCTCACTTTTTTAGCCCCTCGTTTTGCGCCTCGGTTCCGTGTTTCTTCTGGTCAAGTTTTATCTTTGCTAAATATCCCGGGTCTCTTGGCTAAGCTGTCACAGTGAGTGAATGAGTTCCACCTAGGGACAAAAGGAGATACTGTGGCTCGACAATATCAGTTGTCTGATAAATTGACTAAGGACATGAAAGTAACAGGTACAACGAACCCGGAGCATGGCAATTTACTACTCATGTGTGGAAAGAAAGAGCAAAATAGATTCGAAAATTCAAGAGCGTAATTTTTGACATCGTTGCCAACTTTTTCTTGTAAAAGCTCCAAGGTTTGTTTTCAATGGATGCGCCTCCTGTACCACTGTTTCTGGTGTCAGGTATTTCTTCAAAATCTGTGCGATCAGCGCTACAGCGCACTAATGGCCATCACATGCCTTACGGACTTACATTGTCATTCGACTACTGTTCATGTACTTGTAGTGCATCCTTGCACCAGCACAAAGCCTGTGCAATGTCATTGTTCTGGAATAACTGTTATTCCCAGCTTGTGGTGAATCTTGCATGACCTTTCATTGTACTCAGGTTTCATTCCTTTTATTCTAGTGCATGCTGCTGGCGCCTGATGTATTGACTATTGTTACCGCAGGCCAGTCTCAACCTTTGCATTGTCTGAGATTCAAGTAGCGTATCGTTTGATGCATGTGCTGTCTCCATGCTATCTAGTCGTAATATATTCACTCGTCTTTGCATTTGTGCACAGTCCTGTGGATACTCGCAGGCTGCGATTGCGCTCTCGCTTTGGTCATTCTAGAATGTATACTTCCATGCCTTTGAAGTTTTTTAGTTGTCAGTTTTGAACTGTAGGAAGCAGTTTACAGTTTTTGTTCTTGCAGTTTTATCTCAGAGGAGAAAGTTCTTGGTCTCATACTGTTACGAGTTGCTGTTGTATCTGGTTGAACGCATGCCGGGGCAACAGAGGGCAGCATGAGTAACCAGTCATCTTGTCAGCTCGGAGTGTAGGACAAACTAGCATTTTTGCCAGAACTTCAGTCGTGTTTCAGAAACTTTTTAACCACTTGTAACGCCTTGTATGTACCGGTACCCACTTTAAAACATAGGTCGCCAAAAATCAAATTCTCACGTGCGGCGTATACTCCGAATGTCAATTTTGTTTTTAAATACAGTCAACTTCGCTAATAACGACTGCGGATATAACGACAATTCGCGAATAACGACAGAATGTCCATGCCCAGAGCAAAGTCCCATCTAACTGTAATACATATAATGAGACTTCGGGTATAACGCCACTTCGCGAATAAGGACACATTTTTGATGCCCCGCCGAATGTCGTTATAAACGAAGTTGACTGTATCGGGCCCAAATTATATTTAACTGTGTGTCGAACGGCTGGAAAACATGGATGCAGTGAATTGGATTTTCGGTCTTTGACCACTTGCTAGTGAGCTGATCTACTCACCTCCCACCGCATTAGTAGGAGCTGCATCTGTGCCTTGATCCTTGAAGGGTGGTGGTGTTTCTATGGATGCGGAAAACTCGGCCTCTAGCCGAGTCTGATGTGAACCGTGAAAATTGGGCCCAAAAGGGCTTAAACCCCGGTGCAGCTAACACGAAGTAGTGGTTGCGACTTCGGCGATAATTTGTAAGAAAGGGTTTGCTCCCCACACCGGAGCTCGCGCTATTCCGCCGCCTTTACTCGACACTTGACTGACTCACGACTGCCACCCAAAGCACACAAGAAGTCCATCGAACCTTCGACTCGGCAAACCTGCAAGAAAGCACCACTCCCTGCTCAATACACAGTGTTTCGAGGAATTCACCTCTCATCAGTTGAGCTTGAGTAGGCTGAGGAAGATTGTGCCTGAAGAGCACCACTTATATAGTGCTCTCCAGGCACAAACATCACCAGGGATACAAACTTACAGAGACGCTCCGTTTCCAGCGCGACAAACACCTCGTGAACACCAGATGGCAGCTTGAGTCAGTGTGTGAGTCAGTCAAGTGTCAAGTAAAGTCGGCGGAATAGCGCGAGCTCCGGTGTGGGGAGCAAACCCTTTCTTACAAATCATCGCCGAAGTCGCAACCACTACTTCGTACTGTTGTGCCCAGCGCGGGCTTGCGACTAGTTGGTTTGGAGGTGACAGCGTTGCGAATGACCGAGGGTCCTCGACGTCTGTCTCACCGTCCAGGAGCGACACTGACTCACGCTGCTATCTGGTGTTCACGGGGTGTTTGTCGCGCTGGAAACGGAGCGTCTCTGTAAGTTTGTATCCCTGGTGATGTTTGTGCCTGGAGAGCACTATATAAGTGGTGCTCTTCAGGCACAATCTTCCTCAGCCTACTCAAGCTCAACTGATGAGGGGTGAATTCCTCGAAACACTGTGTATTGAGCAGGGAGTGGTGCTTTCTTGCAGGTTTGTCGAGTCGAAGGTTCGATGGACTTCTCGTGTGCTCTGGGTGGCAGTCGTGAGTCAGTCAAGTGTCAAGTTAAGTCGGCGGAATAGCGCGAGTGCCTGGTATCAATGACATTTAAGGATTCCAAGACCTTCCCAAACTCCAAGAAAACATGGGACACCAAGTAGAGACAAAGCTTAGCAGGTGTGCAAGCAATACAGGAAGAATGAGCACTTGTGTTCTAATTAGAAGATCCAAGAAAGAAGAAATAACAGATCTACATTAAATTTTCATCATGACTCATGCCATTTTATCACGCAATACGAATTTTCATATCCTTCATCATGATGTTGTGACTATATGTTTCGCTGCGTTGGGGAACGTCGCATCTTACCAAGACGGTCCGTCATACTCTCTCCAATCACCTATGCCAGGATGAATTAATCCTTTCATGTAGCTCGTGGTGCTGTGCCAGAGATCTAGGTCCATTGGTGTAGTGCTCTCGCACCTACATATAGGTCCAGTAGACCGCACATCGCTAACACGTGGCACTGGTTCTTTGTCCGTCCTAGTCCATGTCATTCTCCTTCCCTGCCAAGGATACTGGTAGAAGGCGCCACGGGACAATATGCTAGCAGGTAGAGTCAATGCATCGCTTCGTTGTGTGGCACTATTTCCTTGAAACGAGGAAATTTTGGAATCCAGTACGTCATGTCATGAACACTAAATTGAAGGTAGCCGAAACAAAGTGAAACAAACAAAAAAATGATCGCAGGAAGAGCCAACTCACCAGGCTGCTTGTCAGAATGATAGTCAGAAGGCTTGTAGACGTCTCCCCATAGCTACACTCGCCGCTCTAGTCGTGACCACGATAAGAAGCACAGCCACTATGAATGAGCGACTCTTCCTCGTCAAGTAGGTTATGGCGCACACGGATACAGAATGTTATCCGGCTCACCTCCACATTCTCTCTCAGAAGCTCCATTACGATCTCTGGCAGCGCTGAGGAATCCCCACAACGATGACAGAGGGAACACTGAAGAAGTGTTGCTCAAACATAAAAGGCTTCTCTCTTCATCCGCTTGCAAACTTGAAAGTGAATATTTTCGCGATCGCACTCGAGTAAAATTTGCCAACTGTGACATTTTGGTGATTTTCTCGATTTGTTGGCAAAACACGAAGCCACTTTTTAGCTTGGCGCGGCTCATATTTTGATGACCGTAATGTATTATTTTTTATCTCCAACCAAGCCTGTCCCCTCTACCCATCCCGTTGTCGAGCATGAATGGCACTTTTGCATATATCTAAGAACTGAGCTGACAGTGTGCGGTATGTGCACTGCATCCGACACTCAGTGGATTCCGGCTTGTATATTTATACTTTGTGTCTGTCTTTGCGTGCGTTGCTTGTTCCCTCTGCAGTTGGCAAGAGCCAGAAAACCGCCAAGCGACTGTGGTACTCGACGGCACTGGGCAAAGAGGAGCATGCCATCAAGCTGGACTTCACTAGGCCGGGGCCTGCCATCGTGGAAACGCCACCGATACTGGTGGACCGGGATGCCATCAGGTACTTGCGCATTGCCCTGGAGAAGGTCGGCAAGTGTACCAGCAAGCTAGGAGGGCAGGCAGTCGACGGGCAGCAGCCAGCAGACGACGACGGCACTGCATCCGCAATGAAGTACACAAACCTGAAGGTGCTGGTCATGGCCGGGAACCGAGAATGCATCGAAGGCATCCTGCATGGCCACCAGATTGCCGACGGCAAATCTCTGGCACACCTGGTCGACGTGGAGCCAGGGTCCAGCGTCCTGTGCTTTGTGGACAACGTCACAGACACGACGGGTGAAGCGTACCTTGTCCTTAACCTGCACGAACATGAGCCCATCAGCACGGCTTGTCAACTTCTCAACCTTACGATGGATGCGTCCGACTCTGTCCTACTGGCATTCACTGATCACGACTGGCCATGGGATCGAGATGCAGCGGGAATGCGCCGTTCCAGGAATGGCACCAGGATCGTGTTCAAGGAGAAGTTCGGCAACCTGAAGCGGCATCCCAAGCAACTCGACCCGAACAACCCTCTCAAGCTTCTTCGATTCAAGTATGCGTGGTACGGCTGCAAAGGATCGCTTGCCTGGCAAACACGGCGGCTTGCAATAGCTGTCACGCAGCCCTACCAGATGGTACAGTTTCCAAGTGAAAATGACGCACGCAAGGAAGAAGCCATCAGGAGTTGCTTCAACATCACCAACGGCAGACAATCAAACACCCCACGCACTGCCACTGCCACTGCAACTCCTGGCACGACCGACATGGGGAACGTACCGATCATCGAAGGTCCTATCATCCAGCCGATGGACAGAGTTGACCTTCGCAGGCTGCCGCGCCAGCCAATGGTCCAGTTTGACCAGCTGTTCACCAACATGGCCCTCGGTCCCAGCCTCTCCGTCCTCTCAACCGTCTCACTCGACTCTGATGACCCACTACCCCAGGATGCAAGCAGCCATGGTGACGCCTCATCTGCAATCTGTCGTCAGTGCTTTGCATCCAATCCTGTTCCAGTCGAGCAGCGAGCTAAGTTTGTGGACGTTGTGCACAATCTGATCGAAGTGAGTCCACTGGCGAGCGAGCTACGTCACCGCAGTGACCCGACGTATGTTACAACCGTATTGACCGACGACGAACTCAGTGCAATGACTATTGCCAACATGTGCTCTGGCGGAATGATGGCCGCTAGCATACCGGGTGATGCCAAGGTTGCTGCCATTAAACCGGGACGCGGCAGGAGACCGGAGGTGGAGCAGCGGAAACATGCTCGACTGCTTCTCTCCACGCGCCTTCTCGACATGAGGGTGCACAACTTCTTCTGCTTCGAAGGCTTGCATCTGCTCTCTCAATCCAAGGAACCTTTCCAGGACGCAGCCATGCCGCTACTCTTACCAGCAGTAGCACTAAGCAATGTCTTCATCGTCTGCTCTGACAATCCAGTGGGTGCAGTCAAACGGCTTGTGGCGGTTATCCAGCAGATGAAAGAGCATATGAAATCGCTCTGGGTTGATCCGAAGGAGAAGGAGTCCAAGCTAGACCCGCAGAAAATTGACAGCGGCCTGTTTACGGGCCGTCTCCTCGTACTGTCCACGTCTCGGCAAAGCAACGACGAAGATGGATCCCAGAAACTCTGTCACCTTGACCCAGAGGATCAAGATACTCTCAGCGAGTTCTTCGGCGATTACGATGAGCGGCATTATGACGAAGTTCAGCTTGAGGCAGAGCAGCGCGAGGCATGCGTTCGACAGTTTGCGGCGGAACGTATAACGGCTCACCTTGGCGAGCTTTCGACGCCGTGCTTCAAGTCAGCCGGTTTCCACGACTCGCTGTGTTTGATGCTGGGCGCTGCTGCCACTGCTTGTACTAGCTTCACATCGCTGAAACTCAGCCAAGTCCATCACCGTGAAACCATAGAGTTTTTCGAGCTCTTGCTCACCGCGCTAAGAAGTGGAGAGTGGAATGGCAAACCTTGCAACAGCGGCACCCAAGAGTTAAAAATCGACGGCGAGGTCGTGGAGCCGTTCCATCGACCGCAGAAGTATAAGTGGTCCATGGATGCCGGCTTACCACTCGATTTCAAAGTGGACATGGATAGTTCCGATATAGACAAGTGCTTCGACGGTGTCGAAAAGCTGCTGAGCGATGCTGCCCGCGCCATGATCAATGCTCTGCGTGTTGATGTCGCAAGAGCGGTACTGAAGTCTGAAGAAGACTGGTGGTCTCGAGGCCCGGCCGCTCTCCACACTCAGACCAAGACAGCGCTGGACATCCTCTGCAAGCGCCGGCAAAGAGCCGTGAAGGCACCGTCCCACACTCACAGGCAGGGACTGAGGGGAACCCTCGACCTTGAAGCAGAAACCAAATCCTGTTTCAGCTTCTTCGAGTCGATCTGGGAGCCTTGCGACCAACCATGCTCCTACAAGCCCTGTCACCTGCTTTGCCTGCAGCCGCGTGGTCATCGCGACAAGCATGACTGTCTGTTTGATCACGGCAAGCAAGGCAACCATTACTGCGGCAGACCTTGCACGTATTGTCGGAAGAAGAAGACCAGGGAAGGCGAGCCCGGCCAGTGTATGGCGGGAGCAGGTCACAAGAGCCGTCGTTGCCAGTGCTGGCAAGAAGGAGGTGACGTGCCTCCACAGCACAAGTGTGAGGAGCCGTGCGACTACATGGATGCCTGGGTTCACAAGCATGGTGATCGCACGCAGGTGGAAAGCTCAATATGCTACAAGGATGCTCTGCACGAAGAATCCAGCAGGGACGATGAACATATTGGCGATGACCAAGCCGAACACAAATGCTCCGCTGAAAGGCACACGTGTGCGCAGCAGTGCCAACTTCGACCGACTTCTCGAGCACGGTGCGAGAAATACTGCTTGCACGATATCGACAAGGGGCAAGGCCATGACCTACACACGTGTGGTGCCACAGATCACAAGTGTCCAGACGTATGTCAAGCTGAAGGTGTGTGTGCTATAGCCAACAACTCGGAGTCAGAGTTAAACCCCAACATCTGCAGAGACGAGGAGCAGCGAATCGGTGTGAACGGCTATAAGATGTTCTGCGGGTCAACACTGGACACCATGACCCTGACGCATAGCGGCAATCACCAGTGTGGCAAGGAACAGAAAGATCACACGTGTACGGAGATCTGCCCACTGTGCAGCATGGTGTGTCGTCTCGGCTGGGACCACGAGGGTCCGCACGATATGAAGCACGGACAGATCCGGAACAGTCGCTTTGCCAGGGTGCGTAATGGCCGAACGCATGAGTTGGTGTCCCATGATACACCGCCAAGATGCGATCAGCTCTGCCCTGGCAAGGACTACATGCGGGGTCACGAACATATCTTGTCCAAGGATATTGTGTCATTGCTGGCCAAACGTTCCAGCGCATTTGACACCTCTGCCTCTGGCCATAGGCCATTCTTTCCACGCCAGGAACAAGACGGGGACAATCACAAGGTTGTGAATCACACATTCTTCTGGAAGAGGCTGAATATCGTTGATCCGAATGCGGGCAGTGCCGACTTTGACCGTTGCCCTATGCAATGCCCAAGACATCCTGCGACCAGTGCACCCTACTGCACAGGCTCTTTGTGGCATGAAGCGTTTGATGAGAAACACAAGCCAGACGACAAAGGTTACACAGGAAAGGCAGTGAGGGAGGAGATCGACGGCGTCGAGCGAAAACAAAGCCGCGGCAACGAGCACAACGTATACATAGGCCACCATTTCCCGTGCAGCAGAGAGCCGGATCATATGTGTAACGGACTCTGCACTCTACCCGAGAAACTGGAGAAATGCATGCGCGGCACGGAGCGTTCACAGTGTTCCAAGCCTGTGGGTCACCACGGTGTGTGCTCGTGTCAGACTGCTGAAAAGCACGTCTGTGGCATCCCGTGCCCAGCTACTTTGGAGTCCGGTCTTTGTGGAGAGCCTTGTGTACGGCGCGTCGAGGAGCATAACTCTGAAGATCAACATGATCATGAGCTGCACTGGTGTGGAATCGATAGGTGCTGCATGAAATGTGACTGTGGTGCGAACTGCTCCAAAAGCGGTCAGCCAATCGATCACTTGCACGGTGGTGAAGATAAGCCAATACCGCATCACTGCGGCATTCGTCACGAGTGCCGGGAGCTTTGCGAGGAGGATGGCATCTGCATGCTTGCATCCGATCCTACTACGGTGGATCCTGAGAAACACAAGCGGCGATCCAGTGATGGAAATGGGTATCGTTTGGTGTGCGACATCAAGAAACCCATCGGAGAGATAGAACACGAGGAGAAGCACTCCTGTCGCAACACGCACACCTGCACTGTCCAGTGTCCGGGCTGCCATCGCTACTGCACACGAGATATCAATCACAAAGGCAATCACCGCCTCGATGAACATGGCCCGTACCGGAATGACTCTTGTGTGGTTCGCAACGGTGTCAGCGGTAACGTCGAAGTCTCTGGCGAGCGAACTTGCGGGCAGTTGTGCAAGGAAGCAGGGCGTGGCCATGCCCACTGCAGGCTGGGGGAGAAGTCACAGAGACATTCCGCATTCTGGGAGTCGTTTCGGTTTGACTGTCCGTGTCCGGAAGACCGTGATTTCCTGGATGGCTGTCCGGTCAAGTGCAATGCAAAGGAACGACACGGACCTAAGGCCAACGTCTACTGCCAAGGGAAACTATTCCACGAGCTGAGCGATAAACCGGAGCTAGACAACGCGACCGCCGCCACATCTCTGATGTACACCGGACTGCAAATCTATGGAGTTGACGAGAATGGGCGGGAGCTGTGCGGCCACTGGTTTGCCTGCTCCACCAAGCACAAGTGTGCAGAGGCATGCTTCCGCTGCTCCCGCGACGAAAATCAGAGCGAGAAAAGGGCGAGGGACGTGGCCTGTCGGTTCTTCCGCCACGATCACGAGTCCCGGTGCAGGTGTCGCAAAGAGCACCACCAATGCCGCGTGGAATGTGAAGCTCCTGGCTGCAAGGTGTTGTGTACCCAAGATGACTACTACGAGCATGCGGACCATAAATGTGATGCTACTGGATGTGAGAACAGGTGTGAAATTGGTAATTGCACGGCGGATTGCAACGCACCTGACCATGTTCACTCCACAAAGAACAAAGGGCTACACCATTGTAATCAGCGGCACTCGTGTGCCAAGTACTGTGACATGGATGGTGTGTGCCATGTCACAACTATCCACGGGAAAGCACCAGAGGATAGCCGGGCACTTGTCTCTGGTTTAAGCAACACCACCGGATATCACCTGAAGTGTGTGAAGCCGTTACCAGCCGGAAAGAAAATGCACGCAGGGAAACATGAGTGTTCCGCCGAATCTCATACCTGCAAGGAGCAATGCCCACTGTGCAAACGTCACTGTGAACTACACGCTGGACACCACAAGAGCGGTTCTCTTCATCAGGTCCAGCACGGGACAATCGTGACAGCCGTGAAGCTCTCGGTCGGTCTTGACGACGAGGTTCACATTGAAGGAGGTGTAACATGCCAAGATATGTGCGAGAAAGGAGGACGAGGCCACTTACACATCGGTAGTGCTTACATGAATTTTAAGAAGAGCATCAGCTCTCATGCAAAATTCTGGCATGATATGAAGTTCAAAGACCCAGCTTCTCCAGAGCAGCAGAAGGAGTATGGTCTTTGCGGAAAGCCGTGTATCTTGCCGCACAGCAGTGATCCTCCATACTGTGCCTACGACGTGAACCACCTACACCCAACTACCGGTACTGCCGACCGATCGTCGGTATTTCACCACTGTAAGCAGCAACACACTTGCAACCAGCCCTGTGAGGCACTAGGAGTCTGTGTTATTCTCTCACCGGGTGGTGACGAACAGCCTCTGAACGTCACCGCAACCGCATATCCCAACGGCTTCAGGAACTCATTCTGCAAGATTCCCATACCACCCCGTCTTCAAAAGCATGACAAGTCCCACGACTGTGGTGTTGTCCACCACTGTAATAAGTCCTGCAGCATGTGTGGACACTGCTGTTCACGTCCATACGACCACACTGGCACTGCCTGCTCCGTGACTCACGGTAGCATCAAGCCAGAGGTCCTTGCCAAGATCGCCTTACTGGGCAAGGATGGAAGAGAAGTGCAACTGCCGGATGCTGCAATCACCTGTGACAAGCTATGTAAGATTGCTGGGCCATCTCATTCTCATCTCATCTACGATGTGGATGCTGCCAGCAGCACCTCCATCTCGCGTACCAAGGCAAGACAAGTGTCTCATAGGACCTTCTGGGACAACCTGTCATTATTGGATCCATATCCTGAAGGGGAGTCGCGCCTATTCAACGCCTGCCCAGTAGTGTGCACACTGCCTGGCCACGACGGCATTGAAAACAGGCAGTGCCTTGGTGAAATTCATCATCAACTCTACAACCCGGAGGCCGAGCCAGAACGAGGTTTCACTGCTGAAGAGCGGCATGGACAGTTACAAGGCCATCGGTTCGAATGCGAAGAGCACGTCTGCGGTGACAAGTGTGAACTGTTTCAAGATGGACAACGGTGTGAAGGCACCTGCACTCTACTGGACGGCCATGACAAGAGTGCGCAGCCTTGCAAGTGCAAATCAGCACACACCTGTCCCAAGCAATGCCAAGATGAGGACTGCGCAAAGCAATGCTCTATGGATGACAGTCATAAAGTCTCAGACTCCAGCCCTCTGCAACACCACTGCGGGAAGAGCCACAAGTGCAAGGTAGCATGCAACGAGCCTGGGCCATGCAAAGTTGTCCCAGAAGTAGAGAAAGAAAGCTTCATCAGCGAGAATCCCAATGCTGAGAAGATTGCTGGCAATGCATTCAAGCTTTTCTGCAACATACCAGTGCCACCTGGAAAAACCACACATCCTGGTGTGAAACACAGCTGTCAGCAGGCGCACGGATGTGACAAAACATGTCCATTGTGTGGCTTCCACTGTGAAACAGCGGGATCTACAACGCATGATCAGCATCTAGTATCACAGCACGGTGCTGTGCTGTCCAGTGCTCGGGCTAGTCTCCGCAATGGAAATGGCTCTACTCCTTCACAACTGCCAGATGATACAACCTGCCATACTGTCTGTGGTAGCCTCGAAGAAAGTCGCTCACACAGTCATGTCCCAGACTACGACCTGGTAGCAGCGCATTATAACAAAGGCAAAATCAAAGAAAGCTACAGGCGGGTGGGCATAAAGTGCAAAGTGACCCATGCCCTATTCTGGGATGTCCACAGCTTTGCCGACCCCAGTGTAGACCCAGCAAATGGTTTTGACAAGTGTCCCGCACCCTGCCCAAGAGATCAAGAGCACGGGGAAGATAAAGTGTATTGCACACAGCTTCTGTATCATCAGACAGTTCCACAATCTGGCAAACCTGAGTTGCCTGGCTTTGCTGACAATGGTCATCACTTTCCATGCGACAATCATCTATGTAATGATCCTTGTGGACAGGCCAATCAATACGGTCCATGTGTGGAACACTGCATGCGGCCACTCAAGCATTCAAGGGGCCACGACTGCGAGAAGGAGCACAAATGTGACCAAACATGCAGGGGAACCGACTGCAGCAACAAATGTGAATTGAAAATGGGTCATGATAAGAAGCAGAAATGCAACTGTGGCATTGGAAAGTGCACTGCTAAATGCGATCACTGCGATGCTGACTGTGAAGCTAAAGATCATTTCCACCATCCTACTGGATCCACTGTTCATGACTGTGGTGCAACTCATATCTGCTCTGAATCGAAGCGTACTGGTAACAAAGATATCAAGTGCAACACCAGCGAAGGCAACTGCACCCTGCCCTTCTTCAGTAAGCTAGATTCAGATCAAAAAATAGCTTTGGTGAAGGATGGAACATTGCCAGCATTGAGGCTGCCCTGCAAACGCATAATTCCAACTGGCCAAGCGGAACACGGTGGAGAGCATGCACATCATGATGATGCTTCCCAATTGCAACATACCTGCAATGCCTTTTGTCCAACGTGCGGAGAGTGCTGCGATAAGGTGGTTCATGCTGACGGTGAATTGCACAGCACAACACATGGAACATTCCGGTCTCTTCGGCCAGCAGAGATACAGGAGCATGCGCTTTCTCCTTGGAGAGTTGTGGACACAAAGGATGAATCCATGGTGCCACCTATAGCTCAGCAAACACCTGACAGTCCACCATCAGTGATCACCTGCAGCACCGTGTGCTCCTCTCTGAAACGAGAGCACCACCACTGCAAAGTCAGAGTGGATAAATCAGCAACAGAGAGCCTCGACGTTACCTTCACCGAGCGAGTCACCCACAGCCAGTTCTGGAAAGCTATTGGTTTTGTGGACCCATACTCTGAAGATGAGACTGCGGAATTCGACCATTGCCATGCCCGATGCCAGCATGAGGAGCATGGTGGCGATGCTGTGTTTTGTGAAGGAAGACAACTTCACGCTGGTCCCCTGGTGACAGGAGCTAACCCTGGTCTACTACCACAGAGTACTACTGGACACATGTTCAAGTGCTCTCATCCGTGCTCAGGACATTGCGTGTATAAGGAGGTATCGCGGAACTGCGGCAAGGATTGTGATGACCGGCGTGAGCATCATGCTGGCCCGTGCCTCTGCGCGGAAACAGCCCATAGGTGCAAAGAACGCTGTGAGGTCAATCGGCAATCAAAAACCACCACTGCCGGTAAACCCCTCTGCACTGGGGAGTGTGACGTGATACTAGACCGCAGGGATGGCACTGCCCATGAGGATCATCGGTGTGATTTGCACGATTGCGTTGCACTGTGCTCTGCTGCAGACTGTAAAAAAACCTGCACTCGTGCTCATGATCACGTGCTTCACGAGGGGCATGAAAAGCATAAATGTGGGGATAGCCATGTCTGTTCTACACCTTGTCCATTCTGTGGTGCTCAGTGCGAGCTCCCACCACACGACGCCACAACTTTACACAGAGCAGCACATGGCCAGATCCGAATGGACGGCAGACAGAAGCTACAGACCTTTGCCACCGCGCAACAAACATTGCCCATACTTCTAGATTTTGCACATTCATGCGAAAACGTTTGTCAGAACTCAGGTTGGGGTCATCTTCACATCTTGGCATGCACATCGGAAGCAAGACAAGCAGATTGCAGTGGTGACGGGTATCATATTGAATCAGAGCAGCTGCATAAGAAAGAGCTGCACTTCTGCACGCACCGGTATTTTTGGGAGCAAGCGGCAGGATTTGAGCAGCCAGCGACAAGTGATGGCTTTTCAAAGTGTGGAGAACGGTGCCACGCCGGTCACTCAACTACTTGCACGTTGGATGTCCTTCACAAGACCCTGCCTGATCGTCAACAGCAAAAAGTAAGGGATGGACACCGGTTCTCTCATTGTGCGTCAAAATGCGATGGAAAATGCGAATCAGGAAGCCATGGAACAGTCAGGAACAGGCCACAGACCTGCGGCTTGATACAAGACCACAGTGGACTGCATCTGTGCATGGATTGCGTAGGGCAACTTTGTCCTGAAAAATGCCCCCAATGTCATGAGAAGTGCATCAAGAAGGTCCAGCATGCTGAGAGCGACGGCCATTATGTCCTACATGGCGAGATCAAAGCTCCCAACACGGAGTTCAGAGTGTGTGAGAAGAGCTCGATGAACCCGATCGACCAGACTGGAAAAACCTGCTGGGAGATGTGTGTGGTTAAGGATGATCACTATCACATTCTTCAGGAGTGCAGCGGTTACGGTGGAGCAGACTGCAAAGCTACTGGCAGCAACAAACATATAAAACACAGCCATGAGCTTTCTGCAGACTATATCGACCATGACCACTACTGGAAACTGCAAAAATTCGCTTTATCTGGCCCTATTTCAAAGTAAGTACTGAAGTATCAAGTACAGTCGACTCCTGATATAACGAACACCATTGTGCAGGAGGATTAGTTCCTTATAGCCAAAGTTTGTTATAACCATGATTCACTTACACTTTACAAGCAACACATCATGACTCGGACACATGGCCCATGACTGTATGAGTGCACTTGGTTTTCATACGGCCCTTCAAGATATTGTTCGTTTTTAACGAAATTCGTTTGCTACAATGGGTCAATTATTTGTATGGGTTCAAACAGGGAAAACAGCTCGCTGTATCACAAAATTGGCTATGTGCAAGTTCGCTATAGCGTAGTCAACTGGATGCATGATACTGGGGATGATGAAATTGATTGAGTGGATGCTGTGTTTTCAGAATGCACTCCAGCAAGTGTGACTATCTTAGGTATATTGCCAAATCCTTCTCACTGTTATTGCAACGTGTCGTGCAGTTATATCGTTGGCGATTTCTCTGCCGGGTGTAGAGTCATACACTGTTGGATATCCTGCATCGGCTACTTATTGTGTGGCATGGTTAGGGGGAGCGTAACCGTGCATTTCGTCTTGTGCCAAGTGTTCGTGTTTTGATTGGTGTGAACTTTCTCCTCCCTTTCTTGATGGTGACAGTTGTGTGTCTTGACTGAGCGGCCTCTTCCTCTCCTAGCCATGGTTCCATTGCTCTTGTGAGAGTCTACAAACGTTTTTTTGTAATGTGCAGCTCAAAAGGTCACTCAGCCGTTGTGGCATCCCGCCAATGTTGCATTCAAATTCACCGGTACCCCTAAGTACATCACGCTCTATCACGGGTAAAATATCCTTGTTGGTGGTGGAAAACATGTTTTCGGGTCGCAAAGCAATGGATGAGGTAGCACAGCGGAACAGAGCGCTGGGAAATATTTGGAATTTCCCGTGTGTTCGAACATGGCTGACTGACTGCCAGCAATCCATAGAGGAGAGAAGAGGTTATCCAGTACAAGAGAAGATGGACTCTAAGTTTTGAGACCTCTTCATCAAGCCGTTGAATTCGGTTATCTTATTGAGCAGCCCATTACGAAATAGATTTGTAGACTGTCACAAAAGCAATGGGACCATGGCTAGGAGAGGGAGAGGTCGCTCAGTCAAGACACTTAACTATCACCATCAAGAATGGGAGGAGCAAGTTGACACCAATCAAAACACGTTATGCTATGTTTCCCCAACCATGCCAAACAACAAACAGCTGATGCAGGATCTGAAAAACCGTACACGTCTGTAAACACAGTAAAACCTGTGACTAACGGCCACCCCTTGCCCTTGGGGCCAGAGAAAGCGGTCTTTAGTGACAGGTGGTCCTTAGTTACAGGTTTGCACCGCACAACCATAATGTGAGACCGTCCGTGCCTGGCGAAGTGGTCTGTAGTACCAGGCTGGTCGCTAGTCATGGTGGTCTTTAGTAATACAGGCTTTACTGTACGTACATGTACCTGCCCTGAATAAAAACCACCTTTGTCTATCTGTTCAAGTCAAGTTCAGCCCGATAAAACGTACTGCCCAAAATCAGTACCGGTACGGTTCGCACATACAGCGTGTAGACTGTACATGTACATCTACACAAAGTGACTTCTCCACTTCACACAAGTCGGGGCCGAAAGTTAGTTCGTGCCCGAAAGTCAGTACCCGAATGAAAGTTTGTACGGGCGTGACCACTAAATTCGAAAATCAGAACGTTATGTTATGTTTAGGGGTTATCCGGGTACCCGCCGGATACCCGTCTGTTTAGCTGCTGATCTGTTAGCAAGCGAGTACCCGTTAGTCGTGTCCGACGGTATCTTATGGTATTAGTAGCTGGCTTGGACAGTCGAACAATTAGATGTACAGTGTGAAAGTGTTGTTAGATGAGTTCGATCCTGCTTCATGTGACAGTTTTGACTGTTTTGCATGTAGCGCAGTAAATGCGCATGCTGCGCTTGTCGTGATGTAGTGCACTTGCTGTGAATTGCTTGACTTTGCATGCCCTCCTGGCACGAAATGTGGAAGCAACTGTTACTATTGGCTGCTAAAGGGTACCCGATAACCCGCCCGTTAAGCCACATACTCGTTTGTAACCTTTTAAAAAGGGTAACCGTTTCACCCCTAGATCATCATAACTTATGTTATCTCTATTTTACTTCATCATAGGTACAGGCATTGCTGCCTTACGGACTTATTTATGTACATATTTACTGTAGTAAGTGACTCTACACAGGGTTGACAAGTCTCCAGCAACGTAACTGTACTGTGCGTGCCCCCCCCCCCCTCCCCCCCCCCCCCTCCCCTCCCCTTACCATCACCACCATACTTAAAGCCCATGTGGCAGCAATGTCTGATGCATGCATCTACTCACAACTCAGAGATTGTTTTCTTTCTGCTTCTTCTTCTTCTTCTTGCCTGCATGCATACAGTGGCATATGAAGCAGGCTTCAGTTGCCACGTCACGTCTCACCTGTCCGGATATGATGCATACTCTCCCAGCACAGCTTGCCGCCAAGTGAGTCAGTTGTATCCTCATGTCTTGTGGTTGCTATTATTGCACTCAGCTGGCGCAGACTGCCCAGAGGCTGCAACGAAAAGCTTGTGCACCGTGCACATCGGACAAAGGATGCGGTTCCTTGATGCATTTTTATTCTAAACTTTTCTTTTTGCTGAAATCATATTTTCCCACTTCGTATTGTTTGGACATTCATGTGCCGAAGACTTTGCCTAGCACCATTCACCAGCTTATGTTGCTCAGAGATGCTGCACCTGTCACCCTAGGTGTGTCGTGTTGAGCACTGTGAGTGCATACACCTTGTGCATAGCACTTTTAAAACACAATCCCTTCCTCCTCTCCCCCATCCTCCCCGTCCCCTCCTCACCCTCACCACCCTCGCCCTACTCCCCCCCCCCACCCTAAATTGTCACTTACATTATCCTGCGCCTGCATGCTGCTGTAGACGTTGCATTCTCAGATCAGTGCCCATGCCTACTCCCACAGTTGGGACTAGGATTGAATCCCTTCGCTGCTACTCATGATACAGTCGTATCTTTTGTTTCTTTGCACGTCGTTTTCTGTGTCCACTTTTTCCCATTGACCTGGAAAGCTGGGCGTACTGTAGTTTGTCCCATGACGCGCTGCCACAACGACCCATGCACACTTACAATTCCAGTTCCCTGTGCACGTTGTATGGCGTATTATGGTATTACTGCCATGGCTTGTCCAGTATTGCATGCCCACTTGCCCTCTCTTGCTTGGCAATGACGAGTTGCTGTTGCCAGATAGGCATTTTTGTCTTCCTGAGTAGAGAGCACCAGACACCATGCCGCACTATGGGTTGATATATTTTTGTTTTCGTTTCCCTTATTTTTGTCCTTGTGATGTATCAATTCCATGCTAACTGGTGGCTTGGTCTCCTGTGAAAGCCACAGATACCAGCTGCAGTTCTAGTACAGTGTACTACATTCCATTGCCTGCCCTTACTAACCACTGCCACACTAGTAGCCTTTTTGTCCAATATCCGGTGTTTCTCGTTCTGTTGTTCATTCACCTACCAACCCCTCTCCCCTTCCCCTCCCCTCTCCCCCACCCCTCTCCCCCACCCCTCTCCCCATCTCCTCCCCCACCCCCTCTCCCCACCCCCTCCCCTCTCAACAACCCCCAACCCCTCTCCCCACCCCCTCTCCCCACCCCCTCTCCCTACTTCTCGCTATGACCAGCACTGCTGCTGCTGGCTCTGTATACGTGTCGTTATTCCCATTCGTGAAGCCACGTCAGATGCATCCACGTGCATGCTTCAGAATGCATCAACTAAAGCGATTTCTCTTTTCCTTTCCCGCTTTGCTTTCCTCCAACTCGCCGTTTTTTGGGGTTTTTTTCCTGAGCAGATTCATTTTTTTGGTAATTTCCGAAGATATCGTTTCTTCCCTATGCGCTGTGTGCCGTTTTGAATCATTCCTTACAATACCTTCTGTTTAGTTACTGATACACTCTCGTACTTTCACCAAATGTAGCATAGCAAATGCGCAGCTAGTTATGCAGTGGAGTTTCCACTGTTCTTCTTAGAAGTTTTTTCCAATTTTTAGTTGAGTTTAAACTCCCAGAACTAAACATGTACGTTACTCGACCGTTACACCCCTGACCGGCGAGTAATTTTTTTATCTCATTGTAATTGCACTACTAGCGATTTGTGCACGAAACATGTAATCGTGATGCGATTCATTACGATTCTCAGCTCAGTGCATCTGTGCCTGCCGTGAATGATTTCTCTGTTTCTGTTCTTCAGTTCACAGATTGCCCATGTTGTTACAGGTGCATGTACTATTCTCTGCTATGCACTTGAAGCATCTTGTTCTCTTTGCCCGCGTTCATTCCGTGCAGTGTTCCGATGCCTTTCCAAGTTCTCTGCTGTCCCAACTCTAGTTTTGCCTTGCCTGCTGCATGACGCATGTGCCTGCTGCCTATACAGATCACACACAGTGGTGTTGTATTAAATACATTTTTGTATCATGGAATGGATATTCTACTTGTGTCGTGAACACGTCTCTGCGGACTCTGCCTAGTCTGAGCCTTTGGCCTGGGCTCCATGGTGACAGGTGATTGTGCCAGGTCTCCCCAGGTCACCCTCGCCATACTATGACTCATGATGACTCATGACGTGACATGAGGAATAAGAATCTTGCTTTGAAAACAGTTTAAGTTTTAAAATTATTTTTTGAACTACTGGCGGCCTGCTGCTGGACAGTGGTGCAGCAGTACATGACTGATTGTACAATCAGCTCCAAGGGGCCTGGGTCACGTGGGTGACTACATGGGGGCTGGGCGACTACAAACATGTACATGACATGTAATGCCCAGGTACTAGGTAGGTAGGTGGCCGCATTGCAGCTGGGTGACGTTTTGGGGTGTGTGTGGCCATGGTGACTGCGTGGGGCCTGGGTGACTCGACTGCATGGGGCATGGGTGACTGCATGCGCATGGGTACGGGTGATTGCATGGGCCGTGGGTAACTGCAAGGGGGGGGGGGGGAGTAAGCTGGGCAAAATAATAATTTATGTCATCGGGGGAAACTTTAGCGTCAAGGGAGATGACACGAGATTATAGCACCCGTAGCAATGCGCCCACGGTTAAACCCGGATTTGGAAGATACAAGTGTGGCGGCCAAACGGCTAAAGCCAGGGCAGACGCCAGGAAGTTTGAGCAGCGTCACGCCAAGGAGTTTTACGATGGCAAGGATGGAGACCTTAAGATAGGCTTCCGTGGAGTATGCTCGTATTTTTACCGATAATTCCTTTGAACATTGCTCGAAGTTTCCACCGATTATTCACGTAAGTTCACCAATAATTCTCACAATAAGGGGTCGTCTGTAATTTTCGAAAAATTAAAAAATCCATCCTCAAGCAAAAAGGGGGTGGGTGGTCAAGACCGCTGCAGCGGAATTTTTTGATTCTCCTACCTTTTTACTTCAATGACTTTCGTACACTTGTTGCACTGATTGTGTACTGTACTGCAGACGTAGTGTAGGATCGATTGTCGCAAACATCAATATGATAAGTTCTTATTTTCGAGCATCGGTAAAAATCGAAAAATTAATGGGAAAAATGGGGGTAGGTGGGTGGGTCAGAGACAATTTTGCACGAGGACGGATTTTTTAATTTTTCGATAATTACGGACGACCCCTAATGCTTTTTTGTCTTCCTTTTTGCAGATACTGTACCAAGTACCGGTATTATTGCCACTTGTACGGGCAAAAAAATCACGGTTCGCCTGAGACTCGGCTGGAAGCTTTTTTTTCTTTCTTTTTTGAAATACAAGGCGATCAACTTCAGGATCACCGGCTTTTTGGTACAAATCAGGGTGTTATAAATGAAAAAAATAGAAAAAGGGGGGCATTGCTCAAATTTTACCGATTGTTCTACAAAATTGCCAGTAATCCCCGTTTTAAAAATCACATTCCCGAAATTATGCTGGCACATTCCGCGGCAGCCTACCAAGTGAGCCAGTTTGACGCACCCTTTTCAGCCTCTAGAGGTCCATGGATCTTGCGGCTGAAAAGGGTTCGTCAAACTGGCTCACCTGTCGGCCACTCAAGTGTCATGGGTTCTCTCTACACAAGGGCGCGTTTCGAGATTCTTGGTCAAGAGTCTCCCAATACTACTTCGAAGTACTAAAATAGTATTGTGGCCCAGTATCTACCAACTCAACAAATAATTATTTCAAAGAAGCGCGATCGATCGCTGTTTGAAGTTTTGAATTATTTGCAAGCGCTCCCAGCTCAGTGCTTGTCTGCGGAGCCTAGCACAACTGATTTCCCTGCACAGTTTTGCAGAGAGATAGAGGAAGTACCACCTGATGTCGTGCTGCGTTGGCAGTATGCGAGAGGTGGAAAATATATAAAAATGACCGAAAAATATAAAAAAAAGTTTATTATACCTTCGGTCATACTAAAATCGACCAATACACCATGTAAAATAGCGAACATAGGCAGACATGTACAAGATGGTGAATAAATAAATAAATAAATAAATGCCTCCTGGTGGTGACAGTCAATGTTTCTTCAGACTTTTCCCGTTTGTGTCTTTCCCTCAAACTAGTCAAAATAAATAAATAAATAAATAAGTAGTTAGCAACTAGACCTACATTGTAGTATGTGGTAGGAGCTTCTGTCACAATCTGTGCACGTGCAGCTAGATTGCGAATGAAAATGCCGACCTCGCATCATGTGTCGCGCAGGCCAGGCCACTTTGTGTTGGTCCCCACTCCCCACATAGTGCAGCACAGCTTTTTTTCTTTCTTGCAGACTCCTGAATCGTACGCGAGTGACGAGAAACATATGGGCATGTTCGATTGGTAAGGATCGAGATCGGGATCCAGATTTCAGATCAGTAGGATCCTTCAGCTTCAACTGAACGCTTTATTTTGGACCTTGACTGTTGCCATGTTGACGAAGTAATAAAATGGCGCTCACAAGTCACCCAAAAGGGTGAAAGTCGTGCTCATCGGGTGCGTTGTGCAAAAAGTCAACAAGTTCTATCTCGATCCACGTGTGTGCGTGCCACAATGTGTACAAAAATGATTTTGACCCGCCATATACGCACAAAGGTCACATTCGGATCTGTTGGATCCGGTCAACCGTGCTCCCCGAGGTGGATCGACCGGATCCGAATCCAAAGGATCCGGATTCGACCAATCGAAAGGGTGCGAATCCAGTGGATCCGGTGGAGCGGGATCCCGATCCTACCAATCGAACATGCCCATAGAAATTAAAACGTGTGGCCTACATTAATGCAGGACTCTAGAAATGAACTTTCTAGAGTCCTGCACCAAGGTTCAACTCAAAGTTTCAAAGGTTCAACTCGAGTGACAGGAACACTGTAGAACTAACTACTTATAGCCTGCAGGCACGGTGACCAGGTGACTGGTGTACGCATGAGCACGTGACCGCTTACTCATCCGTGTGTTCGATTGGGAATAAGGGCCGAACGCTGCATCGCAGCCTTTTCGGACCAAACCAGTCGACTCAGCGTCCAAAAGACTACAACATAATTATGAACCAATGGCGGTCATCCTTGCTTTTATAAGAACGAAACGGCGCATTTAGTGATTTTTTGCATACAAATCCCCATCTAGTGCGTGAATGGCCTCTTCTCCGTCCTAAAAGTGCCCAAAGAACGTTCTTGTAGCAACGATTCGTCTTGCAGGGCAGTACGCAACATGCACATGGTTGCCTTGTCCTTCATTCAACTATTACCGTTCCATGACTTTGTTGTGAAGTTTAGTAAAATAGTACTGCGGTTCTTATTCTGCCAGAGCCGGTTGGGTCAAACCGGGCGAGCACGGCCCGGGGACTGTATACACGGCATCTGTACACGAAATGTACACGTACATACAGTCACAATGCCTACCTAACGTCCTTCGTTCCGTTCTTCAGCCTTTCAGTTCAGGCTGTTTCTTTCAGGCCGAGTTGCATGCTGGCCATGCATGCCAATGGCTTTGTGTTGTCGCTGCCGCCGATGACGAAGAGCTGCTGCTGCAGTACGTTCCCGCAGTCCTCCCACGATGTTGGGTGTAGCGTTTATGAAGCAGAGTCGGAGAGCGGCTCTGCATGAATCTACCATGATCTACAGTACGATCATGTTCATGACTTGCACACAGCAGGACACAGGACACAGGACACAGGACACAGGACACAGGACACAGCACACGGGACACAGGACACAGCACACGGGACACAGGACACAGCACACAGCACACAGGACACAGGACACAGGACACAGGACACAGCACACAACAGGACACAGGACACAGGACACAGGACACAGGACACAGGACACTGGACACAGCACACAGGACACTGGACACAGGACACAGCACACAGCACACAGGACACAGGACACAGGATACAGGACACAGGACAGCTCCTGGAAAGCCTCGCTCTTTTTCGGAAGAGGAACAAAGGTTCATATAGTAAGTTTTTAGATGTAAAGAATCGGAACGCTACACACACGTGACAGTCACCAGTCCTGGAGATGTCCTAGATAGGACATCACGGAACCCAGCATACATACTATGCTGTTCCCATAGTAATCGTGACACGTGACTCAAAACTTTGTGTCGCGTCCGAGGAAGATGAACATTCGAACTCAAAACAAACGCAACGAAGGCCTTTCGTCTCAAAAGTAATTAGTTGTCGTTCTCCTGGCGGCTTGCCTCAAGCGAGTCGAGATTCGTATCTTGCCTCTTGCCTTCACGAATTTTATTTTCCTCGTTGTGGAGTACGCCTGGACAAAGGAACTGGCAAGCGAATCATTTTGGTCGCATTGAAAATTGCAAGTGCACAAGAGGATTGGCGAAGCAATTAATTTTGTGTTCGCACTTTCAGCAGAGCAGTAGCTGCTGCTGCGATAAAGTTTTACTTTCGCCATTGGTTTCAGGCAGCAGAAGGATCTGGCTGAAAGCGATGGCGATACGTCCATGACCACCACGTCCTGGGTTGATATCCAAGAAAGACCGTCCAAGGTCCAGTTTTAGCCAAGAGCTGTCGTATCCAAGAAATCAAAAACGCCAACAGCAAGCTTTGGCCAAATAATATCTTCCAGGCAGTAATTTACGGGCCCAGCGCCTGCTGCCTCGTCGTCCTCCTAGATCCTCTGCATGGCCAGGTTTGGGGCGAAATGAACGCACGGGGCGTGAAGAAACATTCCAAAGATTAAAAACATTCAAAAATTAGAACCAATCGTTTCCAAAGAAGCGCCGCGTGGCTACGAGAAACCCCACATGAAATCCCCAAACGAAAACGGCCATTCGGTCGGGTATTCGATGGCGAATCGAATATACACTACCTCAATCCCCGCCGATGTCTGATATTCTCCGCCTATTCCCTCAAACTTGACCAATTCGGAAAGAAATCCATCGCCATTACGATCGTGCATCCTCCACATACATTCAGAAATGCTCACGCAGCACTTCTTTTCATCGCGTGTGCGCGACCGACGCTTCCATGACAACTCTGGGACAGGTAACCAATCAGACCCATTCAGAGTGCGATGTCCTACAGAGTAGATATTATAGCCTAATATAGGACATCTCGCCGACTGGTCACCAGGTCACCAGGTCACCATGGTCACTACGGAACAAAAAGGGCAATGCTACACTACAGTGCTGGCAACTGAAATCCGACCACCTCAGCCGTGCGCTCACATCGCAAAGACCCAACAGGGGTTGGTAAAACTACGAAACAGAGACTGAACCCACCGCTCAGGGGGTCGGATTTCAGGTGCCAGCACTGTAGTTTGCTGCATGCTACGCTCTGCCTCCGAGCACTCTCACTCTCAGGCTCATCACACTGGGTGCATCCTCCGGTAATGAAACGCTATACCAATCTTGGCAGAATGAGCAGGAAGACGTTTTTGTCCATGATGAGCAGACAAACTGAAGACAAGACAGATTGAACGGTAGGTGAGCCTTGTGAGTATGATGTCAAGTGTGTTCGTGTGGCTGTGGCTGTTTGGGCCAGTTCCGTGATTTGACACCTAGAATCCGCCAACACTGAACACTTCAAGCCTAAGGACCAAAGAGATCGAATATTATGTCCGTTTTTAAACAAAGGCTCCATGGCCAACGGTGCCTCCTCATTTCCAGGAGACCAACGCAGGAGCGGATTTCTACCACCTCTCAGTTACCTGAGAAGAACCAAATCCATGGCCAAGTCAAATTGTATGCATATCGCCTTACGCCGACAGATAATGCGATGGCGAGGACACTCCAGGCGAATGACGTAGCGATATACTAGTAACGGAGAAGAGCAATCAGAGGTAGCTGATGATGCTGATGTCGACGAAGACCCGTATCAGCGCCTACGGAGTCTTGACAAGATAAGAAACCTTTTTGCACGCTCTTCTACAAGAAAATTCTTCCGAAAAATACTTTCGGCAAAGTGGGCCTTTTTCCGAACAAGCATGCCGAATCTTTGAGTGTCGGCGCGTCGACGGGTCGACCACGCGCTCTCGTGTGCCGAATCTTCCGCAGAATTTCGGAATGCAAATCCTCTCCAATAATTATTGAATTTGTAATAATAATGAGTGAAGACTTTTTTATAGTCTTCCCCTTTCCTTCTTCGAGCTTTATCAGTTCAAGTCAGTCAGGGAGTCGTATACTCCCTGGTTCAAGTAATAGCATAGTTTATGGAGATCAAAGGCCATCGGCCCATACCAGACCATGTTGATGTATACGTTAGATGCGGCGGAGCGACAACCAGAAGTCCTCGACGGTCCAGTTGACGAACCGAGTCGGCTGTATTGGTGCTGGGAGACTTCAACTCCAAAATGGGCCGTGAGCAATGTTATGAAGAGTGCCTGGGGAATTACAGTAAAAGGCAAGCGGAATGCCAATGGAGATGCTCTCGTTGAATTTGCGCAAAAGCGCAATCTTCTAATGAGCATGCTGTGTAACTCGATTAGCCCAAAAAACAAACCGTGAAGCAACATTTTTTTAAGACAACCGGCGAGGAGACAACAATTTTAAAACCGCAGTCAATAGGACGAGCTGAACCGACAAACGGCGACATGGTGTGTTCATTGTCCTCTTCACTAAAATTATTGTTTTTCCTTCTCCCATCGTGTTACTGCATATCGTTTCCATCGTTTGACACGGCATGAATAAACACGGTATACACGTGTCGATTCGGTAATCATGCAGTTTAGGGTCCCAAATTATTTCGCACTTTCCCAGTGTTCAGTGTACTGTCACACGCGTTTTCAGTGTACTTTCACATCATGAACTATTATTTCATGAAAACATGTGTACTTTCACTATGCTTCTTCTTTTCTCGTGTCAAAGTTTTGTTTCCTTTGTCAAAGTTTTGTCTCCTTTATGGAAGTTCTTCTTTGACTTTGTGGTAATGGCTGGGCGTCCCGGAGCGCTGATACGCATTGTCCATCAGGTACACATTCTAAATGATCATGCGATTTTGATGGAGAAGTGGACGGTGTTCACACTAGTGCCGATCTTTTCTAGAACCCAACTTGGTCAACTGGAGTTCCTTGCCGCTCGGCGGTGTATCAGCGAGTGGTTTCTGCCTGGCTCACGCATCATCTCTGACGGCTGGGCCGCATACGCGCAGATCAGGAACATCGACGCGACGGTGGCGTATACCAGCACGATGTCGTCGTCTACGACGACAACTTTGTTGATCCGGACGACCGAACGATCCACACCAACAACGTGGAAAACATGTGCGGGCCAAGCGCCAGCTGAAGCGCAACTTCGGCACCTCGCGAGAGTTGTTGCCGACGTGCCACCGCGAGTTCGTGTGGAGACAGAGAGTTCGCGCGGAAGACAACACGTTCGGCTCCCTGCTCCGCAGTGTTCACCAGCAGTACCCAGTCTGATCTGTCCTCGGTTTTCATGAAAATAAAGTTCATGATGTGAAAGTACACTGAAAACGCGTGTGACAGTACACCATGGTACACTGAACACTGGGAAAGTGCGAAATAATTTGGGACCCTAAACTGCATGATTACCAAGACCCCTTCTCGAATTACTGCTCTCACTTTATTCCCGGTACTTCGAAGAACTTGTTGTTAGCTAGACCGAAAGCAAGCATGTCTATCATGTGTGAATCTCAAGCAGTCAGCAATACAATACTAACCCAGGATCAGCAATATGGCTGAGGATAAGCAGATTGTGCAAATATAACATTCGGAGAGCAGTGAAGCAGAGAGAGGGAGAGAATGAAAGAGAGGATAATGCCGAACTAATGCAAGAGAGTTTCTAGCAGTGGGATGGCAGAGCTGCTGCTTGTCTCTGGGACAATTCTTCCACATCACTGGATTTCCGCACTGGATTTCCGTCATTGGATTTCTAGTGTTTCCTGAATTAAAACAGGTGTTTGCCGTAACCATGGCAGCGACTTGGGAGGACACTGGACAGGCAGTGCAAGCTACGAAGTGGTTCAGTGACCTAGCGCATGCGGCCAAACATCAAGCAAGCGTTTTCAGCATTATCACCTGCCTGGTCCGCATGGGATGACAGCATCATTGCAAATCTATTTGTATATGCATAATAATATTGTGTACCGAATGCACATGGAATTTGTCACATTGTTTTCATCAGGTCCTCAGCGATTTTATTCTATAATTTTTCTTTCAAGAAGCCTGGTAGTCTGTGAGAGAAGATAGCAGTGTTGCCTAACAGAAATGTCTAGGAGGAATACATGTAGAATAAACTAAATTAAACTCAAGGAATAAACATAAGAGACAGAAAGAGTGAATGAGAGATACTTTTATCCGGCACCAGAATTATATCTGCGAAGTAGTTTCTCTAACAAATTTCATTGTCCACACGCGCACGCACATACTTGTACACACATGCAACACGCACACATGCGCACATCCACACGCAGGCACGCACACTCTCAAGTCCAAGCCACTCACTCTCCCATCCAGTGCAGAGAATTACAGCAATGGTGATGCAGTGCACTACAATCGCATCACTAGCTCAAGTGTGCGTGCAGACGCCCTGAACTGTACGCACATCATGACTAATGCAGCAGCAGTCTTGCGGGAAACGGATTCCCAAACGGCGCCATGCAAAGCAGGAGCGGCCGCGTAGAGGACTGCGTAGGACTACTGCGGCATCATCACGTGTCTGGAGGGCTGGTGACAATAGGTGATATCAAGAACTGTTACTCTTCTACATGTACTGCTGCAGTGGTGGCCGGTGAGCCGCATGGCGGGGCCGGTGGGGCTATACTGGACACCATGCTCATGCCGTCAATGGCCTGTGATACACTGTCCGGCAGACCTTCGTCGGGATACTCTGGTACTGTGTGTAGGCAGTGAACACAACATACACGCACGCACACATGCACACACACACACACACACACACACACACACACACACACACACACACACACACACACACACACACACATGCACACACACACACACACACACATGCACACACACACACACACACACACGCGCACACACACACACACACGCACACACACACACAGTAAGAGTAAGTGAGAGAGAGAGATAGAGAGAGAGAGAGAGAGAGAGAGAGAGAGAGAGAGAGAGAGAGAGAGAGAGAGAGAGAGAGAGAGAGAGAGAGACATACAGACAGACAGACAGACAGCCAGACAAACAGAGACAGAGACACAGAGAGAGTGAGAGAGAGAGAGAGACAGAGAGAGAGTAAGTGAGAGAGACAGAGATAGAAAAACAGATAGATAGAGTGAGAGCGAGAGAGAACTCTATTACTATAGCTCGTTTTACTAGCAACCTAACATTACTTACATGTACCAAATCGTTTCAGCCGCTGCTGCTGCTGCAGGTGTGGATGGTGATGGTGCTGAGCCTGTTGCTGCTGCAGGTGTGGATGGTGATGGTGCTGAGCCTGTTGGTTCTGCTGTGTGCCACTGCTGTACTCGCTTCCTCCAGAGTACTGTGATCTGCTACCACCGGTGACGTCGCTATAGCTGTACTCTGAGACTTCACTGTGATCTGGCACTGCAGCATGTACACAGACAAACGATACACACAAACAGACGTTTTACTGGAGTTCACAGAAATAACTTGGTAGCAGTGGTGAGGCTTCCTGCAGGTTCATAGGAAAAAAACCGGTTTCAGAGCACACCCGCTCTCTTCCCATTCACGCTGGAAACTTGAACTCGTTTCTCAATCAATTATTACAACATTTCGGCAAAATCGCCCTCATCAGGTATGCAATGGTGTGATAATTGATTGAGAAACAAGTTCGAGTTTGCAGAGTGAAGAGGAAGAGTGCGGGTCTCCTCTGAAACCTTTTTCACATAAATGTCATTGAATCCACACAGGTTTTATTGGGATACACACAAACTCCATTCGAATACATACGGGGTTCATTCTAGGGCTGAAACAATTATACCGATAACTCGCATGTCGATCGTTAGGAGTGCAATCGATAATCGTTAGTACTCAAATCGAGTGCTAACGATTTTTTACGCATGTGTATAAGTGACAGTATTCTAGCCCTTGCACTCCATCCGATAGTGAATGCGAGTACAATCATGTACTTTCAAGCGCAGTAAAATTGATTTGTGGCTTTGAAAGAGATCGGAAGAGAATACTCATAATCTTTTCAGTTCATTTGCGGGAAAGGTCAGAGATAAGAGGAGTTGCCGGAGGGTGATGACAAGATTCTTCGCTCTAGAAACAACATGAAATTCTCTAGGTCATGTTGATAAACCAGCCAGATGTCTACAGACGTCAACAGTGCGGTGCCACAAATTTCTAACGTAGGAAAGGTATCGTGGAATTTTTTCGTAAACTGATGTTCGAGGTACACGGGTAGAGCCGGCAAGAATCGATAAAACCAATATATCGATCGTTAATGATATTGGTTGATCGTTAAGAGTTATTGAATGATCGTTTCAGCCCTAGGTCACTTCATTCCCATACACCTGCTCGTACAAGTTCTGTTCCCTACTGAGCATAGACAGCAGCAACAACAGCAGCAGCAGAAGCAGCAGCAGGAACAACAACAGCAGCAACAACAGCAGCAGGAGCGGAAACAGCCTTACCTGAGCAATCACTGATACTGGGACAAGGTGCAGCTGGATGTCCTGGATGACCAACATAGCCTGTTTGCAATACCACACAGATGGTCACAGATATGCACACACGTATAGGGAAACTGGTCGTGTCTGGCTCGATAGAATTATTGTATGAATCATTCTGAATCAAACTTCAGTGGCTGAATTGCACTGGAAACGTGATTCAAATTCAACCTGCAGTATGCTGAGGACACACAACTCTGTAGTGTAGTCCCTCGCATGGCCACTCCCGTTTCGGCACGGGCTCACAAAACAACAGTTTAATTACGTGGATAGGTGGGAGCGGGTAGATAACTGAAACGGCACTCACATCACCACATCACCACTACTGTACTGTACTGCAAGATATTGTTTAGGAGTGGAGTGTGCAGTTGGTGGCTATTGTGGCTATTGATGTATTGATGACAATGAGCGCAAGTTCTATGCATTTATAAGTATTGCTAAGAATTGCTACACATTGCTAAGCAGTGCCAAGAATTGCTAAGCATTGCCCAGAATTGTTAAGTATTGCCAAGCATTGCTAAGTATTGCCAAGCATTGCTAAGAATTGCTATGTTAAACATGTAGTAAAATTACTTACTGATAGGTTGAGAACAGACACTGGGACACGGACCACCCATACCATCCAGACCATCAGCTGTACCTGCAGAACAACACAATGCCACCGCACAGTGACAAACAAGAACACAGATAGACGGTGGACTGGTAATGTGCATACACAAACCAAAATCACTCACACACACACACATGTACACACACATACACACACACACACACACACACACACACACACACTCGCACACACACACACACTCACACATACACACACACTCGCACGTACACACACACACACACACACACACACACACACACACACACACACACACATGCATGCATGTACACACACGCTTGCTCGCACACACATGCAAGGCATGCAAATGCGAGCACTTTTCCCCGGGCCCGCTAATGCCTCCACATATGCGCATAAACAAAAATACGGCACCCCGCCTTGGACAACGAACCCACTTAGCTCGGCGACGAAGCATGTCCATTACTGAGGCTTTTTCCGTGCATTATCAACGGTGTCGTTATTGATCGAAGGAGGAGGAGAGGGGAAGGGAAATGGTGTCGTTATTGATCGAAGGAGGAGGAGAGGGGAAGGGAAATGGTGCCATTATTGATCAAAGAAGGAGGGGAGGGGACGGGAAATGCCATTATTGATCCAAGATGAGGGTCACATTACATTATCGAGAGTGCCGTATACCCGAGCTTTCTTGATGGGTACTGTTACAGGGCATGGCATAGCACAGTGCACTTACTCATATCCTCACTACCGCAGTCTCCATACATGTGAGAGTAGTCCACAGACACTGGCGGTGGGTAGTTGTCGTACGGTGCATGCTTGGGTCGCCGTGGTCCACCACCACCACCGCCATTGTAGTATGCTGGTGGAGCAGCCGGCGACTGTGGGTAGATAGCCATGTGCTGTGATGCACTGCTGTGTACTGGTATGCTACCACTACCGCCACCACTGGTGCCAACAACAAGAGGACTTGCCCGGTGCTGCTGTACAGGAGGGCCTGCCAGCGCTGGTGGTGGCTTGCTCATTGTCGGCACTGTAACCAGGGGAAAGGGAGAAAGAGAGAGAGACAGACAGACAGAGAGAGAGAGAGAGAGAGAGAGAGAGAGAGAGAGAGAGAGAGAGAGAGAGAGAGAGAGAGAGAGAGAGAGAGAGAGAGAGAGAGAAGGCAAAGAGAAATAGAGAGAGAGACACACACACATGTACACCGCACACGTACACACACACACACACACACACAGACACACACACACACATAGAGGAGATGAAGATTCATTGTAGCTCGAGGGGCAAAGACTAAAGAGGCACACGGAGAATGAATACGGTATACCTATGACACACACACAGACACACGCAGACACACACACATACACACACAGACACACACACGGACGCACACACGGACGCACACACACACACACACACACACCTCAGACCTCAGACCTCAGACCTGCCCATCGCGGAAGCGATGATAGCGAACAGCTATGTTAGACATAGCAACTTGTGCTGGGATTACACCATTCAACAGCTTGCAAGGCTGATGAATTGACCGCCACTATTTTTAGCCTGGTATCCACCACACAGCTGATTGAAGTGACTTTTTCTGGCCAGTGAATCCCTATTTTTCATTTTTCCATTTTTTTTCTACACACACACACCACACCACATACTCCGGCATACACTGGCTGTTGGTAACCACCCAGGAGAATGAAAGAAAAGTCAGGAAGAGACCGAGAAAGAGAAGAAAGACGTGTGCGACCATAATCGTCGGGAATTGAGCCCGCAACCTCTCGATTGGAAATCGACTGCACATACCACTGCACCATATGGGACACACACACACACACACACACACACCTTTGTTGACTTCAGCCGTCGTAATGCTAAGAAGTTCGTCCATGTTGATAGATTGCAGAGCATCGGCGGGTGCAGATAAGCCTTCGTCCTCCGAACACATGCCGTCGTCAGTGTACCTGTCAACAACAGCAGAAACATTCTCTTATTGGGCACTGGCTATCTTGAGAATAAAGATTCTCTCTCACTCCTCACATCTGCAACAGCAAAACCACAGTGCAGGGTCGGCTACGGACAGCCACATTCTCGTTTCTTTCGAATACTCAGGCAACGAGAAACGTATACTTTGAAACTCTTAACGAATTCCAATAAGAGAAACAGACAAAACCAAAACATCACCGGCAGCAATAGCAGCAAAGCGAATTGGATTTCATTGAGGCAGCACTGTATATCCACTACTGCTTTCGAGTAAACCGCCAGCACAACATGAATTTCTAGAGACATAATGTTTACTGAGACCATCAGTGTGCATCAACTCACGTGTGGTCATCGCTAGGCTCTCCGCCGTCGGAGTCACTTTCATTGTTGCTAAGGTCGCAGGGTGATCCTGCTCCATGGCCACTCTGTATGAGCAGACAACACCAAGAATACACAAGCACTCGTATTCCACAGCACACTAATGAACACCTCACACTTTCGGTGCTCGCTCTCCTGTGCCCTTTGCACACATATCGGACAATGCACTCGGCTGATTAACGACACAATTGGCTACTACTGTCGTGGTGAATAAATACCCTACAAATCTACTAATTTCAATCTTATCCAGAGAGAAGGGTTGCATTGCAACTTAGCAGGACATCAGACTAGTGATAGAAAGCAGAGATCCCCCTGGTAGGGAGGTATCGAGAATACGTGAGGTCTGAGTAGGAAAGGTTCCGCTGCGGCATTGTGATGCTGGACACGCTTGGCCAGGCGATGTTAGATATCACCAAAGCAAACGACTCCAAGCCCCACTCTGGCTGTGATGCTGGAGACGCTTGGCCAGGCGATGTTAGATATCGCCAAAGCAAACAACTCCAAGCCCCACTCTGGCTGTGATGCTGGAGACGCTTGGCCAGGCGATGTTAGATATCGCCAAAGCAAACAACTCCAAGCTCCACTCTGGCTGCTGCTTTGATAAACAAACACACATCAGTAGTAGGGATACTCACATCTTTCTGAGAGCTGTCCGGTGATGGTATTTTACGATCACCCGTCACCGTGTAAGTATTGGACTCCTGATTGGTAGCCGTCGTCGTTGCCGTTGCTGCTGCCATATTGACACTGTGCACCTGCGTGAGATCCATCATATTGCGTGCCGCCGCCTGTGTGCTGCTGGTGTGCTTTGAGGGAGATGCAGCCGAATCGCCGTTGGACGCGTTCTGACTGCCCTCGCTGACGTTCACACTGCCACTGCTAGGTGACGACGATGAAACTTGGAATCTACATGGGTGCGTGGGTGTGTACGGTTGCGTGAAGCAGAGAAGTAAGGGTTAAGTGACACACACACACAGTACTGTGATTTCACACATTTTTTTGTGTTTTTGTGTTTTTGGTACTTTCGGTGCACCTCTTTTATACCCCTTTAACACTAGCCGCACAAACACTGACACACATTATCCCATAGGGAACTGCTTCTCTGTACCTAAACCTTCTGTTTACCTAACCGATCTTTTGCCCTCACACCTAAAATTATAAGCACATACAACCTCTGAAACTACAGTAAACAAACACAATATTCCTTCCTTGTTCACATCACGTATCCCAAGACCGGAAACTAGACAATGTGTTCTGCATCTCCATGTCCGAATATTCTAGTGACTAAGAGAAAGAATCGATTACAGTCAACTTCGCTAATAACGACTGCGGATATAACGACAATTCGCAGATAACGACAAAATATTATGTCCATGCCCAGACCAGTCTCATCTAGCCTGTATACATATAATGAGACTTGGGGTATAAGGACACTTTGTGAATAACTACACTTTTCTGATGCCCGGCCAAGTGTCGTTATAAGCGAAGTTGACTGTAAACCACACTGAGACCCACACCGCTGTACAGCTGCTGGAAGCCATTCAACCTCTCACAGAGATTCCGTTACGTGAGTGGAGTGATGGTATGTAGAAGGAAGAAGAGTGCGACAGTGTCGAGTGTGTGGTTACGATGGATGATCACACCTTAAATAGGGGCAAGGCTCGCACACCCTATGGTGTGGTGACTAGGTATGTGCCAGATCACATCTGTTACGTGGTGACTGTGTGCCAGATCACATATGTGGTGTGGTGACCAAGTACTGAAGCACATCTGTGTTGTGATGACCATGTATCACCTGCAACCCCATAGCCGCCATTTCGCCCATTTCGCCTAGGTTATGTACTCTTGGTAGTACCTACGACAGCCATTGGCTGGTGTGGTTACCAGACCTACGCTGACTACACACCAGCTAGGTGTGGATACGATGGATAATCACATCACAAACGACAAGTTGAAGCAGTTTGTCCATACACTCACACGAGACAGATTTTCCACAGCTGTGTGTTATTTTTACCGATCATACCCTAGTTTCTCATCGTATTGTCTTGCTTTTGCCAGTAAAAGAGGCTCTCAGTAACGTTAACCCTTTACCATCCGTGTGTACTTGAATCGATCTCTAGAGATCGATGGACATGCATACACTGAAACATTCGCAACTCGATCGATTCTTGGCGGAATTAAAAAAACTAAGTATCTAGGAAGAAGCCGAAGAGCTCAGCTTTCCATTGCATCAATCGGTGAAGAGCTGCGATGTCGCATTCCAAAGATATGACGCTCGACATTTCAGCCACGGCAAAAGTCAAATTTCTTTCCGAGTGACAGACCTTGAGTGGGGACTTTCCCCTCTCCTGGCATGCTGAGTCACTTTGGCATGTTTTGAGCGCGTGGGCAGCATGAAAAGAAACTCAAGCAAAAAATTTGGAATGTTTACGATGAAGGAGCGAGAAATGGCTGGCGAGGAGAGATTTCCTCGTATATCCAGCGATGGGGTGTATTTGAAGCTCCCTGGCGCTGGGTATGTGATCTCGGTAGTGTCCTGTTTGAGCTCAATGTACGCAGCTCGTGGAGAGCTTTCCAGAATGCCCAAGATTGCGAAAATTGGTTGACTAGAACCGAAGATATTCTCAGAATACGGTGAGACAAATTGCATTTGGGACTGCTGGGGAATTTAGGTCGGATGGTAAAGGGTTAAAAAAGCTTGTAACAGTTTCCTTGCATACCTGCTTGAATCGCCGCCAATCATGGAGTCCTGCGAGCTTCTCTTTGTGTGCACACTGCCAGGGCCGCTTCCCTTGTGGTACATGTAGAAGACGACAAACCCGAGGATAATGGCGGCTATCAGGATGGCGGAGAAGACGCCCGTGAGAAGATTGGCCAGGCTGTGCGAGGACGTGTCCTGGAGTTCGTATGGTTCCGTTACGGCCGTGCCTGCAGTAGCATAGGCACAATGTGGAGAAAGAAAGCAACAGAGCTAGATCACAACAGTCGCAGTTTCAGCAACCACTTACACGCTAGTTGCAGTCCAAACAGGGTAAAGTCACAATAAACGAATAGCATCAAGTCTCTCTCTCTCTCTCTCTCTCTCTCCCCCCAACACACACACACACACACCTTCCTTCCTTCCTTCCTTCTTCCACTGCCATGACTGGCTATGTGGCCCCATACGGGGCAGACCAGGAGACGTGTTGTCCACCGGGCGGGGAACGCCATACTCAGCGCGCGCGGGCCGCGCGAACAGCGTTACACTTATGACTCGCACACACACACACACACACACACACACACACACACACACACACACACACACACACACACACACACACACACACACACACACACACACACATGCACATATGCACGCACACATGCATACACACGTGCACTTGCACAAACACAAACACACACACAAACACATACACACAAAACCGAGCTACAATAACTCACCACACAGGAGTTCATCCTCATCAATGCCGCTGGAACAGTGTGCAACACCATCACAGAAGTGCTCCTCTTTGACACAAATAGGCTCGCCAGTTGCATTGTCATGACACATCTTCTCTCCTCTACCCATACACATTACTGCATACAACAAGAAAAGCAACTTTATAAATTTATCCCAATATTGACCTTGGAGACTTCCAATTGTGAGCATGTGTTAATAAGAAGCTGCCGTATTCGAGAATTATATTCTTGGAACAGTCCCCGAGTCTGGAGACTGAACCGATTTCTATGGTGGTTTAAAAACAGAAAGGTTCCAGGCTGTCCAAAGGAGTACTCAATGCCAAGAGGTTATGACCAAGAGATTTACTCAAATGATGTAATGGTTGTAAAGTAGCGGAACTGCTTATGGCCGCTTAGTATGCAGGATGAGTCGGCGGTTTCGCTTGAGTTGGTGCAGCGCTGTGCACACCGGCCAATTTGGAGAGAGTGGGTGTAACCGTGTTAACCAACCATGCCAGATAATCAGGGATTGTGAGAGAAATAGGAAAAATACGTGTAGCGATATGGATACTAGACGCTTTGTAGCGCAGGAGGATGTCATTATGCTGTACCTGAGCAGTTTCTCTCATCTCCTTGGTGGTAGTTCTCGCAGTCTGCAGTGCCGTCACACCGCTGCTCGGCCGTGTAGCACTTGAACTTCTCGCGGGCAGTTACCGGACACCGGAACTGACCATCTGGACATGTACCTGGTATGATGGGTGGTCGTCATATAGAGCAAGGTAGAACAAGGTAGAAACACAGACACACAGACACACAGATACACATTGCCCGTCAGAATACATATGAAGTGTTGCTTAGTTGAACTTGGATGGTGAGCCAATTTCATTATGGTAAAAAAACTCGTCATAACTCGTAACATTTTGTCCTTCTCCTTTTTTACCATAAGTGTTGCCCAGCTCACTATTATGAACTCCTGCGTACACATACATATCGTACATACCTATGTTTATGGACGTGCACACAAGAGCGTACACATCTGTTACATGTAGACGTAGGATGGGCGAAACACTACATACCCCCCCCCCCCAAAAAAAAACCCTCTGCATCTGACTCGGGCCAACCCAGTGGCCTTCTACAAAGGGAAGATGAAGGTTCCAGAGAACAAAAAGGATTTGCACACAAAATGTTCAACTTGGCTGAAGTCCTCGGCTATAGCCTACATGAGAGGGAGCTTGATTGACAATAAAGCACTCTCACTCTCTTTCGATTAGCATGTGTAAAGAAGAAGAAAATATGGATGATACATCAATGCAGCAACCACCAACTTTTGCACCGCCCTCGCATAGGAGTACACGACCGATGGTGTCGATGCCCTTGCATGCGATTGCATAACCCATCGACTCAGCTCCCTCGCATGCAAGTGCACAACCAACGTTCGCACTTCCCTCGAATACGAGTGCATGACCAATGGTGTCCCTGTATTCGTACACAAGTGTACTTACAATACTCTCCTTCATCGCTGCAGTCTTTCCGGCAGTCGCAACCAGAGTCACATTCGTACGTGAACGGCACACACTTCTTCTCCTTGGTCTCCTGCATACCACCACCAAACTGTACTCCGTACTGGCAGTAGTGTTCGGAACTACTGCAGTTCGTTTCTGAAAGGAGTACACAACATCCACACAATGTACACACAAATGACACGATGTGCAAACACAGTACATGCAAATCACACAATGTGCACACATGCACGAATGGCAGACAGCACTCATACACACATGCATGCACACACGCAAAAGCAGAGCATAGGATGCCGTGCCAGCCTACTAATGGACTACATCACAGCATAACTGAAGGTAGAACATCAAATGCATACTTTGCTTTGGGCGTGTGTGGTAACATCATATTCGTGCGTAGCCTATGCATGTATAACAACCCCCCCCCCCCCACACACACACACACGCACCTCACGCACTGCAGACTTACTAATGCACGTGTGATTGTCGCTAAGCAACACCATTCCCATTGGACAGCTGCAGACGTGCTGGGTACCCACTGACTGGCAGAAATAGCGACACGGGTTGCTCAGCTCACAGCCATTAGCTGCAGAGAGATAGACAGTCACGGATTCAGGCACAGAGTCACAGAGAGAAGCAGAGACACGAATACAGAGCGTGTGTGAGGAACAGAGTGAAAGACAAAGAGGGAATTGATCGGAAATGCAGGTGGAGAGAGATAGAGAGGGAGAGACAGAGGGAGAGAGAGAGGGGGGGGGGGGTGAGAGAGGGAGTGAGAGAAAGATATACTTCGAAGTAGACAGAGATAGGTGGAGATAGAGAAACATGAGAGTTAGAGAGATACAGAGAAAAAGAGAAAAAGCACGCGTGCCAGGGAACGATAAGACACACTGAAGATGCTGGGCCAAACCTTAGAGCACTAACGAGAGCAGAAACATGTCCCGACTTTGAATATCTACATTTTGATACATTTTGATATGATCTGTTGCGGCCAGCAACCAGTAGCCTGTATGGAAATACATGCAGTGGATGCTGGCAGACATACTTATTCCTGCGTGCTTGGTACCGTTTAACTACACTGATGATTCAGACGCCCAATAAAAAAACTTACGCGAACGCCTGGTGTCATTTCGCACACCAGCACGATACAAGGTCGCGGACTGGATATCATCGGCTGAGGCTAGTTGTCGGGGCACATGACGTGTCCCTAGGACAGTCCACGATGATCTATTCACCTCTGGTAGAGCTAGCATCCACAGACCACTGAAAGCAGGAAAGGACGAGAGCGGGATACAAAACGACAGCAGAACAGTGGAACTCATTTAGTACATAATCTGATTAGAAAAAACTCTTGCTTAGGGGCATTGCCCTCAACGCGGGTGTACTAACCCATACAGAAGTATGCTTGGATTAGAAGCACTTTGGGTACTGCAGTCAAAGTCAAACCTCTTTAGGACGAACACCAAGGGACCGATGGCATTTGTTCGCAATAACGGGAGTTCTTCTTCTCCGTATGTTATACCCAGTGAATACACAGTGATTTATTGGTGTACTAGCTGTGCTAGTACTTGTTAGCAACAATCCGAACTAGCGCACACACTGCACTGCATTGCTTTGTACTGCATTCAAGACTGACGTCATGCGCTTTGTTTTGCTGCGTAATCACAAATGGCACCAGCCCATTTTGCGGAAAAGAAAAACAAATCTTGCTTGCCCTGTTGTGCTCTTCCAAACAACGGATCGTGCTTCAGCAGTGATTCTTTTCCCACCATCCCTCCCTATCCAACTTATTCACACCATCACAATTATCGTACCCACTAATCGGGTCCACTCTCACAACTGGTGTTATCTAGCTATTTGCTGCGGCTCTGCCTTGCGCTATATTACATCCATTTAGCATTGCAGCTCTACGTTGAGCTAACAGCAGCTCTACTTTGAGCTAACCGCAGCTCTACTTTGAGCTAACCGCAGCTCTACTTTGAGCTAACCGCAGCTCTACTTTGAGCTAACCGCAGCTCTACTTTGAGCTAACAGCAGCTCTACTTTGAGCTAACAGCAGCTCTACTTTGAGCTAACCGCAGCTCCACTTTGAGCTAACAGCAGCTCTACTTTGAGCTAACAGCAGCTCTACCTTGAGCTAACAGCAGCTCTACCTTGAGCTAACAGCAGCTCTACTTTGAGCTAACAGCAGCTCTACTTTGAGCTAACAGCAGCTCTACTTTGAGCTAACAGCAGCTCTACTTTGAGCTAACAGCAGCTCTACTTTGAGCTAATCGCAGCTCTACTTTGAGCTAACAGCAGCTCTACTTTGAGCTAACCGCAGCTCTACTTTGAGCTAACAGCAGCTCTACTTTGAGCTAACAGCAGCTCTGCTCTGAGCTAACAGCAGCTCTGCTCTGAGCTAACACCAGCTCTACTTTGAGCTTTAAACCAGTTGTTTCGAAACCAGCACTCCTCAATCCAAAGATGCCTCTTTGTTGACTTGTTTGTGTGAGGGATGGGGCTAACCAATGGAGTTACGAATACTAGTTCTTCTTAAGCAAACAATTGTCGTATCAGTCGGTTCTTCCTAACCAGGGTTTACTGTACTAGCACATTCCTGCTGCCAGCAGGGTATCATCCGAATCAGATTTCTACCGCATAAGTTGCACTTGAACCACTCCTACCAGTGGCAGACACAACACATTCTCCACACCAGCAATCACGTACCTCTGGTTGGCGTAGTAAAGAGTATTACCGGAGATGATCACCGAATTCACTTGGCCTGTACCCGCCAGTAGAGCCTGAAACGATTCACAGAACAAAATCAATATTAAAATCAACTAATTCCAGTGAAAATTCAATTCAGTGTTGAATGATTTTGGTACCAACTGTTTCTGGCCACTGGCAGCACTTTGATTCCGACAACTCCGAATATAAAATTTAATGCAAATCTGCCACAAACAAAACACAGGAGACATACCGTATGTGAACGACACTTGGTTTGCATCATTGGGTCCGTCGTGCTGAAGTCATAGTCCTTGAAGAGGCACATGCGAATCGTGTTTTTCGTGTTTTCGGCAAACACCAGCCGATTGTGGTTGGCGGCCATGGCGGTTATGTTGAAGGCGTTGTTGCCACGGAGCCTGAAGAAAATGCTGTACCTTGGGTGGCCAAAGCTAGCCCCCTGGATTATATCATCGGCCTTCTGCGAATCCTCTATCCAGAATATCATTCTGCAACAACATTTCATGTACAAGTGCATACACACAAGCACGCATACATGCAAGCACACGCATACATGCAAGCACGCATACATGCAAGCACGCATACACACAAGCAAGCATACACACAAGCACGCATACACACAAGCAAGCATACACACAAGCACGCATACATGCAAGCACGCATACATGCAAGCACACGTGTGCAAGCATGCACAGAGTCACACGCATACAGCCACACACAGGGGATAGTCAGCTCAATAGACCTGACAAAATGCCTTTCGTAGCCAGCTGGCCAAGGTCAAACACACCAAAGAACAAGTGACAGTCCTTTGCTACACTGCCCTTGGATTTACACTCTGTTCAGAGTCCATACAAGAGTAGAGGAGCGGTGCACAGTAAAACCTGTGGTTTCCGGACCCTGTACCAAGCAGAATTCTGTATTGATCGGACACACTTTTCACACACCAAAGTGCTGTGGATCGAACATGCATCACGGGATCAAGCGGAATCCTGTCATATCAGGACAGTTTCCGCTGCACCAAGGGTGGCCAGTAAGGGCCGGTTTTCCTGCATACATGTATATAGAATGCTAAAAAATGAGGGTTGTCAACTGACAACCGCTCTATTCAGTTGCTATTCACAATCTGTGCATGCGCTGCATTAACAATTCTTCATTGTGATGTTAGCAAAATTATTGACGTTTCGGGCCTGTCACCCATTGTCATAATATCTAATGCTGTGTTTCCATTGTTCAGTGCATTGCATGTTTCAGAACTAACCCAGTGACTTCATCGGCAGCTAGCAGTCTTGGCTTGGCAAGCAGCAGTACGATGCGTCCCAGCATGGTTCCATTATGATCCAGGACTTGCAACTTCTCCTTGCCACCCACGAGGTACACATAGCCGTTGACACTGTTCAGCGTTACCTGATGCAGGCTGTGACTGGCATCAGCCTCCCGTGTGTAACCGGAGACTGTGACAAACAGAAACACACACACACACACACACACACACACACACACACACACACACACACGCACGCACGCACACACGCACGCACGCACACACACACACACACACACACACACACACACACACACACACACACACACACACGCACACACACACACACACACACACACACACACACACAAACACAAACACACACACACACACACACACACACACAACCCAGGCGCACCCACGCGCACAAACATTAGCACATACCGGTACACAGAGGCCTGTCTGATGATTGGGTTTTTTAACCATGAAACTCTGAGTATAACCAGGCATGGTGCGGCCTGGCACAAGCGGAACTTCTCTAAGCTGGTTGTGTTTCTCAGCACAATTGTATAGCCGGTGGCGACGTGGATGTGCAAACTTTACTTTACTTTTTACTCCGTGAATCTACAACATGCAATAATTTGGCTCCAAATGTCTTAAGTCTTCAAAAGGGGCCGCTGATCAAAGATTAATTCAGATGGTCAATTGCACCACCCAAAAAATACCTTCAGATGCCCTAGCAGGGACGCGGCTGTTGGTGCGGACAACCAGATGCCAAAAATTCAATCAGATGGTACGGTGGGGCGGGGTGCGGATACGCACAATGTATATATCTCTCACACTACACATCTTAACTTACAACCAGGAGCATAGAAGCTGGTGTAGTTTGCCTCGTCGAACGCGCCCGACTTTATCGCATTGGTCTCCGTGTCGAGCCACAGCACCTGGTGGCGAGCGCGGTCGTAGGCGATGCTCCGCGGACGCTTGGTGAGGCGCAGCGGCAGCTGCGTTTCGTTCTCCAGGGCAACTACTGCACCGCCAGCACGGCCGCCAGCGCCATTGTCACCGCTAACGGTGGTGGTGTGCCGTGAACTGTGGCTGTGGCTACTGTTTACCAGGTACAACAGACCATCTCGTGTCGCTACCAGGATCGTATCAACATCTCCTGAAGGCGAACCTGCAGTAAAGGAAACAAATTATAATTTGAACTCGCACTCGCTGACTGTATATGATCTGGTTACGTTGGTGGACAGTTAGTCATAACTTGTAACATTTCGTCCTTCTCCTTTTTTTACCAAAATTATAATTTATTTTATCATATGCCGGTTCATGTCGAAGTATACCATCAGAATACCGAGTCCACAACTCTGCTTATGCTGAACCACTTGGGTAAGAGGAGTAAGGGGGAGGGGGAAGGGTAGGGCCAGGGAGAGGGGCAGGAGTGGGGAGAGGGGCAGGGCAGGGCTAGGGAGAGGGGCAGGGCAGGGCTAGGGAGAGGGGCAGGGCAAGAGTAGGGAGAGGGGCAGGGCTAGGGAGAGGGGCAGGAGTAGGGAGGGGCAGGGCAGGAGTAGGGAGAGGGGCAGGAGTAGGGAGAGGGCAGGTCAGGAGTAGGGAGAGGGGCAGGAGTAGGGAGAGGGGCAGGGCAGGAGTAGGGAGAGGGGCAGGGCAGGAGTAGGGAGAGGGGCAGGGCAGGAGTAGGGAGAGGGGCAGGGCAGGAGTAGGGGGAGGCGGCAGGGTAGGAGTAGGGAGATGAGTAGGACAGGGCTAGGGAGAGGGTCAGGGCAAGAACAGGGCAGTGCTAGGGCTGGAGACACACAGGGAAGGCAGGGTCGGGAGAGGCAGGGGAAAGGTACGTCTAGAGAGAGCCATGGTTTCCAAAATGATGATGTGCAAAGACCACGCATACCATCATTGATCTGGTGCTGACTATCCGGATCAGCCACAGTGGTCCTGCGTCCAAAGCATTGGCTGAACCTGCCCGTAGGTGATACAACTTGTCCAGTGTGAGAGCGGTACTGAGGCATACACAGACCTCTGCAATACCAGGACTCAGAGCAGGCACCAAAGATCTCCTCTCCTGCCATGGCATACCCACACACAGACACACAAGCACAAACACAAAATAGATGATGTCAAATCAAAACGTTCGTGTGTGGATAAGGAACTCATCGTGCACGTTCTCAGAGCTTCACGTGATTATAACCCCACCACCGTTCAGGAGCTGTGCCAGGGGAAAGGGGGGGGGGGGGGGTGCATCAATCATGCACAATATTAAAATTTTGCTTGTGATTGATAAAGCTAAGCAGATGTGGGCTGGTAACAATGCTGGAGTGTGTGCTTTCTACCGACTGGCTAACACTTGGAACATTAATTAATTAAGAGCACATTCTTTGCTACAGCTGGAACATCTTACTTACACCAACCATCAATTTTATAATGTCAAGACAAGGGGAGATGACAACGAGCGGAAGCACACATCACCACAAACTCTTACCGGCTGCAAGACTTCCACCGTATGCAATAGGTGAAGAGACAGTGACCGGTGAGAGGGGCTGAGCTTTGTGCAGGCTCAGCGGTCGTCCTGAATCTGGAAGACCGACATCAATCTCTGCCGAGAACAGCTCTCGACTGGAGCCTACCAGCCCGGCAATAGCAGAAAACAGCAGTTGCACATTGAACGAAACAGAAGCAGAGAATGAGAAAAACGATCACAGCAACAAAGGGGGTCATATACACATTCTGACGAACATTTGTAAAGGATATTCTTGATTTTTGTCCAGGTCTTCTAGTCTTGAGGTGTTACCACTTTCCCTGATATGTTGACTGCAGTATCATTTGAGCCGTCAGATGAGAAAACAGACCTTATCACAAAAAAGTCATATTTTTGTTTGTGGTACTATCTGATTGCCATGAGCACCAGGAATCGTATGCAGAAAACTAGAGTTGATTTGGACCAGGGAAAGCAAAGTTATAGCCTCGACAGCAGGAGACCATTACAAATTGCACCTCAATTTTGGGTGCAATACCAACAATTGTTTCACCTACTTTGGATAATATTTTCTGTTTCCTTTGACCGATTTCCACAAACTTGGGCTTTCTGGAAAGCTCTGGCGACAAGCAACTGGTTGGGCCCAAATCCGATAGCAAATAAAGCACAGCTCCAGCGCAACAAGCTGCAGACATCGCTTCAGCGCTAGACTTGCGCCGTCACACGAAAATCGCTCGCCATTTCCATCTCCATTATCCCAGGACGCCCAATTTTTTTCTTGAAGATGCAGTGAGCGCTTCCAAGACATCTGAGCCTGTTGCCGAGATCGTAGATCGCTTGAAAAGGGGGAAACCCCAGGTCTGGAGCGTTTGACTCGCGTGTACTAGAAATGCAAAGTGCCGTGACGTATCTTGCAGGCTTCGCATCTCGGGAACGCAGCATCGTGCCGCGATCGCGCTTGCTGCATTGGATTCCTTGGAGTTTTCTCTTCGATTTACATACTTGGATTGTCCCGAAAGACCGATATTTGACTGAATTACGACGGTTTGAAGCTTGGTTGTCTAGACGCACCAGTGGGTAAACTCGCCAACTTTCAAGTGCACTTTTCTGCACTGTACAGTTTTTGCGATAAGGTCTGTTTTCTCATCTGACGGCTCATTTTATAAGTTACATCACATTCAAGACGCTGCAGACGTTCACAGGCCAGGCTGCTTTCAGGCGGGGCAAACTACAACAGTCACGCATGAATAACACAATACCTTTAGTTGTGAACAGCAGAGCGTGCTGTGACAGGGCCAGGTGATCGCACGTGATGTTGGCATTGGTAAACGTGTGCACGGGCCGTGTGCGAGCCCAGTCCGTCACGTCCACGTGCAAAATGTCCGCGCCGACGGCAAGAAAGAGCGAGGGCAGTGATAGGCGACTGGGCGTCTTGTACCGGTGTCTATGTAGTACCATGGAGTGCACCGCGGGCTTACTGCCCCAGGCGCGGTACACATCCTTGACCACTGTTCGGCCATGCATCGTTGCCACAACAACGGAAGACTCGTTCCGCGCATGATTGTGCATCGACACGTACATGACTCTGTTGGAATGGCAAAGACACCAGACAGCACCAAGTAAGAATATGTAATAATTATTATTTGACTGCATATGCCAACAACACAAGTGGCAACACCTTAGCAGAAAACTCCATCAGCAACAGCATCAACACCACCAGGAACATTAAAAACAGCAAGAATATCACCAGAAACATTAGAACCAGCATCGCTACCATCCATGCCAAACACCAGAAACACCGAAAACAGCAGCAGCACAACAAGTAACTATAGAGCATTAACAGCAAAAGCAGCAGCAGCCATACTGAGATAAGGTACTGGCCAGAAAAATCCAACCCCATAAATAGAATAGCACCAGACAATACACAACCCTAGCACTACACACAATGCGTTGGCACTCGAACGCAGCGCTAGTATATTAAATATGAAGTCGAATTTCTCTGGCCAGAACTCTAGATAGAGACATTCACAACCCAATGGTGCATTTGAGAGACAGTGACTTGAAAGAAGCATACAAACTCACCCCTCAACAGGATCAACAGCAATGTGATGGGGATGATGCAGCCCTTTCTTGATCAGCAGTGTTCGATGAAGTGCAGCACCTGTGCTTCTGTCGATGTGCGCCACTTCCACAAAATTTGAGCGTGAGTCCGTCCAGAAGAGATTGGAGGACTGGACATCAAAGTCCATGCCGCCGATGCCAGAAGAGAGGGGACTACCGGTGTTGAGTACCTGGTCAATGAGGGAATTACAGGAGAACACAATCCAGCCTCATGAACAAAAAAGCACGGGTCAATCCACAGCCCTAGCAGCTACACACTCTATTACGTGCACTCGAATGCGGCACAACATACACATTGACCTTGACTTTGGACGCCCCTCGTCAGAGGCGATAATAGCGCGGCTACAGCAGAAGTGATATCAACTTGTCCCGGGAATACACAACTCAAAAACTTGGATACTGACATACGTACACATGATTATGGCAACTCAGATGCATGGCTTGCATACTAAACTTTCGTATATAAGAACACATTAATATACACACTCACATACGCTGCACACACGCATACCGTCCCCCCCCCCACACATTCATGCACACACACACACACGCACATACACACACACACACACACACACACACACACACACACACACACACACACACACACACACACACACACACACACACATACACACACACACACATTCACACACATCTTCTTCCGGCCGTCTGTGTGCGTGTGTATCTGCACGTTTGCCTATCAAGCCCATGTCACTATTACCTGAACCAGCTTGTCAGGTGCATTGAAGTAGGAGCTGGCGTAGATGACTTGCCCTCCTCGGACAGCTATGAAGATACGATGGCGGAGACGATCCACAGCCAGCACATAGCAGTTGTGTGGCTTGCTGTGTGGACATTCTGGTAAAGTCAGCGATGACGGTGCCAGAGGACGCTGGATGGTAAGGTGCAACTGCAGGAGTGTGTTGTCTCCGGCCATGAAGACCTCTGGATCCGGACCTAACACACATGGGGAGGGGGGGGGGGGGGGACACAGACAGAACAGAACAAGTGAATGAGAACAAATCCCACTAGAGTGAAGCCTGTCTGAGACGACCGCTCAAGGGACCTTTTTTTTCACAGTCCAACGGTAAAGCCAATACATTACAGGGATCGGTAGCCAGCCTTGGCACCTTCAAAACGGGGTCTCTCTTATCAGGTGGTCTCCTTATCCAGGGTCATTAATTTTTACTGGAAATAGCATCCCTTGGTCGTGGTTGCAGTGGTCTTGTGGGACAGGTGGTTAACGTATCCAAGTGGTCACCTTGGCAGGTTGCTGTGCTACATTGTAGTATGTCGTTGCATGCAACTAAACCACGCTTATACACACCTGTACACCTGCACGGACGCACGCACGCACGAACGCACGCACGCACGCACACACACACACACACACACACGCATACACATACCTCGGCAAGTCCACTTGTTGGTGGTCGGCACCTCGGCTGGCTGACTGCCAGGCTCGCAGTAGCACGTGCGTTCAGACTGCTCATTTGTGAGGCACACACCACTGCACGAGAAGGTTTCGTCCTCACAAGCCGAGTGGCGCTGAGGACCGCTGAAGCTGATCAGCGATATCGAAGATAAGCCAGGGATGTTTTCTCGTATCGGAATCATGGCCCACGTGCCACGGCGAGCCTCCACCTTGTAGACTGAGTCCTGATTGGCCGAGTCCTGGGTTGCCAAGTAGATAGACCCATTGCCCACAGTCATGGCCGTTGGTATGATTGTCAGCTTAGGCTGCAACGATTTGGGCTGCATGAAACGAAGGACAGAACGAAAAAGAAAATATAGATATATGTTGGACTCAGTAGAGCGTCCAGCCCCTATATGATGTCCAACCCCTATATAGAGTCCATTGGTCCAAAATCCACTGTACAGAGTCCAAACTTGAAATCAACTGTGAGCTCAAAGTTTCGATGGACATCACTCCCTGTATAGAGTCCAGCCAATTGGCATCACCCCTATATAGAGTCCATTGGTCCAAAATCAACTGTACGGAGTCCAAACTTTGAAATCAACTATAAAGAGTCTTTATGTGGACAACACCCCCTGTATAAAGTCCAGCCAATTAGGCATCCCCTATCGAGTTCGAAAATAGACATAGGATCTGCTGTAAGCAGTGAATATTAACCAGAATGCGGCCTCTCCCTTTAATCCTTTACATCATTCACTTCTCAAGATAAAAAATATGTATTGAGGCGCCACTGCAGCCACTTCATTACATGAAAAACCCTACAAACACCATCCTCAAATCAAGTGGTCTCTTCGCAGACGCTGCAAATTACAATATCTCAATCATGTAGTGTTGCCAAATTATTGTGCACGCACACACACACATGCACACACCCACACAACGCCAAGAAAATACCTAGAAAAAAACCAAGAATCGAAAGAGAATAATGGAGAGCCCAGGATTAATTATTTGTTTTCAAATTATTGTGCGCGCGCACACACACACACACTACTACTACTACTACTACTACTACTAGCAGCATGACTGCCCAGAGGGGCAAGTGTCACCCCTATGGAAAGGGGACCAGAAAACGGGACACGGATCACAAGCAGGACCGCAAATGTCTGGCTAGGTCCTGCTGCCGGCACACACACACACACACACACACACACACACACACACACACACACACACACACACACAAACTTATACAACGCCAAGAAAACACCAAGAAAGGAGTAGAGACACAATACACACGCAACTCCAACAGCCATGCAAACGTCCAGCCATTTATATGTAAAGTCAAGAGGGATAACAAATAATTATACGAAACGAATGCGTACGGGGACGGGTACACGCACGTTTACATACACGTAGTAGTGTAAGAGAGTAACATAGTGCAGTGGTCAGCATAATACTAGCACATGCTGAGAGTGCAATAGCAAGCTTCACCATTGCTCATGGCCATGCAAATGTTCAGCAGCACTCAGTTCCGCAAGCTTCTGAAGATCAGCACACCTGCAACAAATAGATAGCACAAGGATACGCTTATTACCGTAATGATGCATGGGAGCACACAACTACCAAGTTCTCAACGAATGTGATGCTCAATGAAAATCAATCCACTCAAAGACCTGTGAACAGGTGATGGTGGGGACAATAATCTATTAGTAATACGAAGAATAAGATTGTTTGTGCACACTCAAGACGCACAGACACACCAACATACATGTAGTGTACACAGTGTTTCACTTCATTGCAACTAAATTGAAATGAGATGATTTGAACAATCTGTACAGCGTTGCTGTCAGTCAGTCTTCCCCAAGATGGAAATGCAATGATTTGTTGTCACGAGGCAGTTTCACTGACACAATGTCATGTTCGTGACATCAAAACGGTTACTTCAGGGAATACGAGTATTAGCTTGAGAAGCTTTTTCTTGTCATTGGCATACAAGCAATCCTCCTAGTCCTACTACTACTAGTACACTGGCACTGCGTTTGTGGATCCCATTGTATTTGACATCATACTACAGGAAGAGTGTCGTGGAGTACGAGTTCACATAATTATCACAGGGATAAAAATACATTTCTCATGAAATAAAATAATAATTGATGATAGCTAGACGATCATATACGATTGATGCAAAGTCCTTGCAGTCCTTGAGGACTATTACGAAGTGGTTGATTACTTTTAGGGCATTCATTTAAGCAACATCAAACAAACGCGATACGCTCCTTGAAAATGGAAAAAAAAATTCAAGCATAACGACAGAACAGCTCAGCAGACCAATCGAAACCGTCGGAGTAAAAGCTTCCTTACCTCAGTCATCGTCCTGCCATGTACAGCCTTTTGACACGGTGGTACAGGCAGCTCTTGTCCAGTCAAACAGGGGTATCCTTGTGGCGTCGAACGAAAGAGAGTGTCAGTGTATCTGACTCGTCAGATTGCAACTGTGCTGAACTTTTCTCTTTCTCCGCTTTCTGCTTTCATCCCTCGCTCTGATGAAACCGAACGTCTTTACTGGCAGCAATGGCCAGCCAAACAGGGGATCCTTGTGGCGTCGAACGAAAGAGAGCGTCAGTGTACCTGACTCGTCAGATTTGAACTGTGCTGAACTTTTCTCGTTCTGCAATTTCTGCTTTCATCCCGCGCACTGATGAAACGTCTTCAGAGAACCACAAGACGCTTTCCAGATTTGATTTTGAACGTCTCCTTATCCTCCTTGGTTAGCTCGAGACAGATTACTGTCAGCAACTGCACAGCAGAATTGGCAGCCATGGCTGAAGTGAAGAAAGGAATGCGCTGCCACGAGGCAAGCAAAACTGAAAATGTGTTCTCTTTCGGGCACAACACACAGGACGGCGTGACTGGATAAACTGGACTCCTGGACCGTGAATAGGGGACTTGTAGAAAAAGTGTACTGTACTCCTTATAGGGGATTGCGCGGCAGGATGAAGCTGATCAAAACTGAGTGGACTCCTGGACTCTGTATAGTGGATTTTGGACCAATGGACTCTATATAGGGTGCTGGACATCATATAGTGCATGGACTCTATACTGAGTCCTACATATAGATAGAGAGAGAGAGAGAGAGAGAGAGAGAGATCAAAAAAGTAAGTCGTCCATCTGTAGTCTTCCAACACAGACGGATCAGGGAGCGTAAGCTGAACGGTTCATAGAATTAGAATGCCGTCCTCCTCCCCCCCCCCCCCAAAAAAAAACAATGTGCTCTGCCAAGTTTGTCCCAGACCAAGAAGTGTTGGCTGATAACATTAACCGGCTACACCCAAAACCTATACCAGTAGCTGAAGCCACTGCACAGTACAGTCGGGTGTCAAGGAATGTTGTGGCGAGGAGAATGGACAGGCTACCAAGCACAGCATACCAATGTACTAGTATACACGGTGATTCTACTGGGCACATGCATACAATGTAGTGCATGGAACATAGAACGGCTCAGGCTAGGAGGCTGCCAGTTTTCCAGATCGAAAAATGCATTTTGCACACTGTGTGGCTGGGCATGGTTGAATTTTTGGTACAAATTACCTGTACAGAAGTCACCGACCGAAAATACATCTCCATCGAAAATTTCCGGTTTTACAGTAATTCCTGGATAGCATCACGGCACTGTTTACTTACGTGGGTGGTCACGCCGTCCAGCTTCAGATAGTTGATGACCAGCTTGTCTACCCAGTAGAGATGTGCCGGTGACACAGCGTTGTCAATTGCCAGCAGATGTACACCAGACTGTGCAGCCCGTTGGAACACACATGCGTGTGTACACCCCCCCCCCCCATACACACACACACACACACACACGCACACACGCACACACACACACACGCAAACAAGCACATGCACGCATAGCCACGTGCATATACAAAATAATATTAGTATTAAAATATCACAATTTCAAGTTTGTGCTCTTTAGCAGTGTTCTAGCATTTGTGTCTCTGAGGAAACGTTTTAATTCCACAACTGTGTGACACATACATGTACATGCACAAAATGAACTCATTACTACATACAAGTACACTGATAAGACATAGTGGGGAGTAATAAAATATTCACTTGCATAGTACGGATATTGTCCGAAGCATGGACGAATCCATACATACTGAAGTCTGTTGGGCTGAGAAGTACTTGGTTAGACCAACATCGCAGTGGCTGTAGAATGTTCGGCGCCACGGGTTATGATTGTAGATGCTAAAGAGAATTGTGACTAAACTTTGACCAGCCACTCACCATGTTCCCCTCTACGACTCGTTTCAAACCAGTGCCATCCAGGAATGAGCTCATGATGTAATGAGAGTCTTCAATCCAGTAGACACGTCTGCATGACACGGCGAAATAGAGTGGAAACAGGACAGTAGATGGAAGGAGTGAGAGTGTGAACAGAATGGAAACAGAGCAGTAGATGGAAGGAGTGAGAGTGTGAACAGAGTGGAAACAGAACAGTAGATGGAAGGAGTGACAGTGTGAACAGAGTGGAAACAGAGCAGTAGATGGAAAGAGTGAGAATGTGACGTGGGAAAAAATAGAGAGAGAGAGAGAAAGAAAGAGAGAAAGAGAGAGCGAGAGAGAGAGAGAGAGAGAGAGAGAGAGAGAGAGAGACGCACACACGCAAACACATATACTTATACACACATACTACCCCATAATGTACATACCCTTTGCTGGAGTCCACTGCCAGGCCATCGAGTGTGTAGTTACTCTTTACAGCTACGAAACGAACACGACCGTCCATACTTTCCACAGTAATCTGACGACGATCATCATTCCACAAGACCACACCTGATGTGGCCTCGGAAGCAATTGCCTACAGGTATCAAATAAGAGGTAGAGAGACACGTCAATGATATCAACACTGTACAGTATACATGTCACAAATGAAAATCCAGTGGAAAAACATGTACTGTATTTTGGGCAACAATGGCTGAGGCGCTTAGTAGTCTGCGAGGCCAAATATTTCATCCAGTTTGAAAGGAATCCACACAAAATCTCTGAAACGATGTTGCGCTTATTTCAGACATGCGGTAATACAAGCCTGGTCCCTATTTCAGAACCTACAGTATATCATAACTCAGAGTTTCACGCTCAAAGACAATCATCAGGGGACCGGAGCTTTTCCAAGGGTAAATAACTGTTCGTCTTGGGGTAACCTAGGAACCTACATCATCATTAGAAAGTAAAGTTGGCCGGATTCGTGGCCGCATCACCTGGCGTATCCTCATTAGCTCGACAAAACAAATACTCTTTTAAAACCGTGAAAATACACTTTACGATATACAGGTTGCGACTTCGGCGATGATTTTGTTTAGGAATGGGTTTGCTCCCACACTTGCCGAGTCTAAGGTTCGATGGACTTCTCGTGTTGTCCGGATGGCAGTCGTGAGTCAGTCAAGTGTCAAGTCGTCGGCGGAATAGCGCGAGCTCCAGTGTGGGAGCAAACCCATTCCTAAAATATACTTTCTACCAAATAATGCAACTCCTACACATCAGTACAGGGTGTTGGTGTAGGCCCATTGCAGATGTTCAGTGATCGTATATATGTTACAATGGAACTGCCCATTGAGCAATTATTTCCAGTTTTACCCGGTTGTAGCTTTCCTAGTTTGCTCTTCAATGTTCAGCACAGATGTTGCTCAGGTCTTCAAGCAGTTCACGGCCGTACAATGCGAATGTACATGTACTTCTGTAATGCATGCGTACGGTCCCATAATTACTGTTGTTACACACACATTATTCATGATACACCCCCCCCCCCCCAACACCCCCCCCCCCCCAACACCCCCCCCCCCCCCAACACCCCCCCCCCCAACACACAACACACACCGCACACATCATCTACAATGTTGGCCATTGAAGTTTGACACCAGACTCTGGCTTCCGAGCAGAGCAGCCCTTGACTGTTGACATCCTCAGCTTCTGCAGCAGATCCGGCTTTTGCAGTTTTGCTACCCTGAACAGAAGGGCCTTTTGGCATCCCAAGTAGAATGGCCCTACGTAGAAGGCCTTTGACACCCCCCACCCCAGCAGAGTGGACCTTGCCACCCTGAACTTCTACAGCATTGCTCTGAATGATGTCCTCATAACTTTAAAAGCAATACACACACGGCCGACAACCCATGGGGAATCTCCAAACTAGCACTGCTATTCTACAGTACAGAAACTGTCCGGCGAAGGGGATTTCCCTCTCTCACCTGCGCCATGTCAATGTATCGTACCACACAAGGGGATTTCCCTCTCTCACCTGCGCCATATCAATGCCGTTGGTCTCCAGCAGTGTCTGGTCAGCACCGTCCAGGCTGGACTTGTAGACCTTGGAGGCGCTGCGCTGCTCGTGGGTCCAGAACACACCGCCAGGTCCGCCGCTGACAGCCCCGGCTTTCAAGCCGCGCTCCTGGTAGAACGGCTCGATGATGGTGCTGTTATTGGCGTCGAACTGGTTCAGGAAGACGGCCGCGATTAGATCACCGGCAGCTAGCATTAGCACGGAATCTGAAACCAAGATGAAGAACAGATCATAGTTTATACATCATCAGGCATTACATAGGTACCAAGTACAGTGAAACCTCGTTAAGAAGAACACTGATAAAACAAACTTTCGCTTAAGAAGAACTAGTATTCGTAACTCCATTGGATAAATCACGGTGTATTCACTGGGTATACCATACGGATAAGAAGAACTCCTGTTATTGCGAACAAATAACATCGGTCCCTTGGGGGAACCAAGATGAAGAACACGGATAATTTGTATACCACCAGACAATACATTAGGGGGAATTCCCAGATTGCTAGAGTGCTCAACACCACAACGCATGGAGCAATGCCACAAAGGCAGAGGAGAACAGTCACAACCGGGTATATCAACACACACAAAGTACAAACAAACACACACACACACACACACACACACACACACACACACACACACACACAAAACACATAGGCGACAACACTAGTCATCTCCCTTCTTTGCTATCAATACATTTAACACCACCACAGCTTCCTCGTTGGATTTCAAACTTCCTCTGTCAATAAGATTGAAGTAGACCAGCAACAAGTTTTTATTTAGGAGATCCCTGCCAAAACAACTTACCAAGGCCGGTGAAGTTGAGGCGGGTGCTGCTCCACGCCGAGAATGTTGTCGCTCGAAGGCATAGGTGGTTGTATGACAGTGCTGGAGTGTAGCTGGCACTGGGCATCGGTATACACAGGTGATTACCAGGGCAGGTGTTCTGTGTACAATCATCTACAAACCGACAAAACAAAAAAAAGGCCAAGCCAAAAACATTGTTGTCCCTGCCTGTCCAAACCTGAGGGCGACCATTTCGCTATCACCGAAAAGCACAAGGCAAGTTTTACGCTGCCGGGAGCCTTTTCGTGGTCATGTACTGGAAGTAAGGTGATTGAGAGGGTCCTGATGGCGGGTCACACAGCAACTATGTGTACATTGCACACCGCAATTTATGTCTAGATCAAGATCACCTCCATTTCCATGGGAAAATGCGATCACGATTTCTTCGTCCCATGCAAGTCTACCCCCCCCCCCCCCACCATGCAAGTCTACCCCCCCCCCCCCATACATATTCAGTATAACCTCTACTATCCGCAACATGTAGACAGCAAGGAGTGAAGAATGGAACTACTAACCCAGCAGAGCATACACGTGTCAGCCTTGCCAGGTCTACAGTCCTCCAACGCTGAGCTTACTGTACAATAGTCGATGTACAGGCAACCTGGCGTATACAGATCTTGGACTTAAAACTTGGGAATAATGGCACTATCTTCAGACCGAGTAACCACTTCATTACATACTAATAATCTTCCAAATAACAACAGCTCTCAGATAACGACAACTTGCCAATAACAACACTCTTCTCCAACTGGATTGAGGATTGCTTTTCGCAAAGTTTACGGTAATCATCTACCAGGTACTAGTACCTGCCATTAGAACTTACCAGAATGGTGGGAAGGTGATGATGTCTCCGTGCCGAGGCCAAACACGACGTCATCGCGGAAGTTCTTGTTCTTGTTCTGAAAGGTGCGCACACGGGCGGTGGCATTGCTCGCGTCAAAATCCTCTACGATGTGAATACCGTGATGAGTGGACCACATATGCATCACCGGTCCTGGACGAGTGGAGGAAATCGGCTGAGCAACACACAGAGTAGAACAACAACAACATGCGTTTACAAACAGAAAACACAGCCAGCCAGTCAGTTGGACAGACACAGAGGCAGACGTAGAGAAACAAACGGACTGAAAGACACAATGGAAACCTTTTTTCACCCAAAAATACCATGAATTTCTCGGATAAAGAACAAACCTTTTCCGAGTTCCTATCACGTTTCTAGCGGTTGACAGACAGTCCAAATTGCATAATAACACAGGCATGACAAGGCCTGAATGGATAAAACCCCACCCATGACGCAGTAAGGAGGGAACGAAACGACATTTTCAGTTTATGCCATCTGCACCATCATCACTCTATTGGCATCTTGACTTGCACCGATGTAGTACTCAAAGTTATGGAACCTGGATGCACAATTAAGGCTCAACAATCTCAGTTACACTCATCCTTCGTTTGTCCGGACGGTCCGGGACCGGGCACCGCCCGTTAATTTGAAATGTCCGTAACTCCGAATCACATACATTTTGATGGGGAAGGGCCATAGATATGGCATCTTATGTCACTATTTCCACAAAGTGCCAACAGAGTAGTAATATTTCAACTGAAACTCGCCCAAAGGGTGCAGAGTAGTAATATTTCAACTGAAACTCGCCCAAAGGGTGCCCGGTAGACCGAGGTGCCCGTAAAGTGGATGTCCGGATAACCGATGTATGAGTGTATATAATATATATAGTACATGTGGATGTTTTTTTATTTATTATTTTTTTACTATTGACACAGCCCTACTGGAAAACAGGTGGAGAACAAAAAGAAACGAGGAAAAGGACAAAACATATATAGGGATATAGGGACGACGTGCTGAGGTGCTGGGAGCAACTCAACCGACCAGAGGTCTCGGCGTCAGCGTTGCAACTAGGCCTCATGTGCACTCAAACTCTTACCATCTTTATCTTGGACGTGCTGAGAGATCTCAGTAATCGCGACGAAGTGGGGCTTGTCTCAATCCAGAACACGGCAGGCTTTCCTGAACGACTGACTACCAGCGAGGACAGGCGAGCGCCTCTCTCGGTGGTAAAGCGTAGCTCCTTCCTGAACGACCCGTCAAGTTTGGTTCTTGTCAGCACAGCCCGGTCAGAGCTTCGCTTCGCGATCATATAAACAAAGCTGCGAAAAGAGAAAAAGTGGACACATTGCAGACATTTGTGAGTGAAAGAGAGCCAGGAAACTCGTATCACACAATCAGGAGCAGTGAATATAGGAGCCACACAGATATCTCTCTCTGTGGAACATAACCACCAGAACCTATCCATCCCGTTGGCAACAACTCAAAACATCTCCGGATGACAGAAGGAATAGTGAGGGAAGCTTAGAAGTCACTCAGCCCTTTTACGTACAGCCTATGGAGTTCCAAACTGTGATTCAAACAGCACTGCAGTGAACAGTGTGCCCAGGGAGGCAGAATGAGCACTGCAATGAACGGTGTGTCCAGGGATGGAGAATGACAGAGAGTGACATCGTAAGACTGTACTCGGTATGTGGTCATGTACAATATACCGTATTTTCCGGAGTATATGCAGCAAAAAAGAGCGCAGTGTAATGGTGGAGGTGACTCAACATTTTCTTCAACGGCCGAGAGCTCTGTCGCACCCTGTAATTATATGCCGCACTGGAGTATAAGACGCATCCCCTCCCCCCTCCCCATTTTTTTGCCACAAAATACAGACATCTATCCTATTGGACTCAGACGGAGAGCCAATGATTAATTTATAGCAAAGAAAAGGACCCAGGAACTACATGTACAAGTTATGCTATAATGGTCGTTGGCCAGTGTCGTGCAATGTTATCGCGAGCTGGTTGTCAAGTAACTGGTGGTGTCAGTAGACTTTACAGCGTGACTTGTAGTTCCTTGGTTCTTTTATTTGCTATAAATCTGGAGAATGAAATTGAAGATATCACTGCAGCTGTACTTTTGGTTGATAAATATGGTGATAAAGACACACCTGGCAATATGGCGGGCGCGGTAAACACACGCCTGCCCACACACGCTCTCGCTAGGCAGCCTAGAGAGCGTGTGTGGGCAGGCGTGTGTTTACTGCTATAAATCTATCGTATTTATCACCGTCAATTTGATCATCTGAGTATAAGCCGCACCCCCTTTTTTCGGTGAATTTTGCGTCTTCAAAGTGCTGCTTACACTCCGGACACTACGGTCCCTTTGAAGCCACTCACCCATTCCTGCTGTCTACCGCCATGACGTCTGCCGCGGGAGCTGCACCGTTGCCTATCAGCGTCCGCTGCAAGGAGACGTTGTACGTGGAAACGGACAGTCGCCACGGTTCGGCACTGCCCGCCTGCGGTATTCTCTCTCGGCTGACGTAGTAGACCAGCGACTGAAATTCATCCACAGCAAACGCCGTTACATCCTTCGCCACCAGCTGGGATTGTACACAGAAAAGCAGATCATTAAATTAGTAACAGAAATACTATACTGAAGAAGAGTTTCGGCGATAGCAACTTTAACATTGCTAACAAGAGGACAAACTGTGCGGTAACCATTATATCTTGACGATGCATAACTAAACTACATGTGAGAGAGATAAATGTGAGATTCAAATGTAAAAGGAAGAAATATTCAGAACAGTTTTCTAGATACTGTCAACAGTGAACGTACGTACCAATGGGTGGAATAATGGGTGGAATAATGGGTGGAATAATGGGTGGAATACTCAGTGAACAATTTAATAATGGAACAGAAAGCGGCGCGAAACTAAAAGAAAAATAACACTAAATTGGGGCAGCACATGCACAGTAAAACCTGTCAAGGTGACCACTCGGATAAGGTGACCACTCGGATAAGGTGACCACTCGGATAAGGTGACCACTCGGATAAGGTGACCACTCGGATAAGGCGACCACTCGGATAAGGTGACCACTCGGCTAAGGTGACCACCTGTCCCAGAAGACCACTGGAACCAGGACCAAGGGGTGCTATTTCCAGTCAAATGACCCTGGATAAGGAGACCACCTGGAAACAGCGACCAGCTTTTGAAGGTCCCATGAGCGGTCGCCTTGGACAGGTTTCAGTGTACAGCGATAAGCATGACAGTGGCATGTGCAAACCCCACCAGCGGATTCGCATTCTACTTTCCCTGTACTGTGCCGTGCTAGTCATGGCCATGTGATGCAGCTGAAAGCATTAGAGGCTACATGTACACTTGTACACACCTGATTTGTGTGTGTTCAAAAAGAACATGTCATGACCCTGAAACTGTTCACTGAGCACCTTGTGGAGTAAATGTTGTTATTGTTGTCCCCCTGTTCACTGTTCCCGTGGTTGTTACACCATTTAGTTCTCTCTCTTTTTCTTTATGTTCCTTATCCTCTGGTGTGTTTTGTGCGGACGAGGCAAAGATTTGTTGTGTGAAGTAACTGGATCTTCACAACGGTCCGAGTGATGTTTCAATTCGCCAATCGATCCACCAGCGGGCTGTGAGACAGAGAACACTGCTTTGGTTAGAGCTCTTACCCGACTGGTTCTTGCTTCGCCCGTGAAGGTGCCATTGAAGTTCGAATGCTTCCTCAGTTCGTTATCATTCGTGAGAACAAACACGTCTGAGCCAACAAGCTGCAGCTGCAAGTTTACAATGAGAGAGAAGGCAAGATAGACCCCTCAATAAACCAGCACCCTCCATAAACCAGCAACATTTTCAGCAACCAAAATTCCCAAAATGTCCTTTTCATGCACATTGCAGCGGCAAGTCAGATTTCCTAATCCAGCACCTTCCCTAATCCAGCAGAATTTGCGTAGCACAAATGCTGCCGGATTATAAAGGGACCACTGCATCTTCACAATATTGTGTTGAATTGTATTAAAAAAACGCATAGTACCGAACTCCCGGGAATGTAGGACAGTACGGATGGAGAAACATCCCACTCTCAAACATGAATCATAATGGCACTGGAAATTCTCTACATGAAATCTTACTGCTGGGCACACACGCACGCACACACACACACACACACACAACACACACACACACACACACACACACACACACACACACACACACACACACACACACACACACACACACACACACACACACACAATACCTATTCTAACAGTACACACCTGCTTGATCTGTAGCGCGTTGTCTCCTTCATATTGAACTAGGTGCAGCTGCACCCAGTCATCACTTGACCAGCCCTCTACATGCTGGAATGCACGCGCTGTGCCGTCCCCATATGCAAACAAGTGAAACGGGTCAGCCGAGGTGGCTTGCAGCGCTATCGCATCCCGTGCTAACCCTGAAACAACACCATCAGAAGAATGCAGGTCACACGAGTTACCGTCCAAGCCCCCATGTAATAGTCATTTTTCGTTTTACTACAGTCGTCGCCAAAACAATCCGACCAATGCCCATACCATGGCTATATTGGCATACAATGGCACCGGTACAGTACTAGTATCAAGAGTACATAACCCCCCCAGAGTGTGCAACGCCTGATCCAGCTCTGCATAGGGTCTTGGTCGAGCGTAGTCGGATCTTCTGATGTCATGCGTACACTTCACACCAGCTAAAAGCCGGTCTTGAGGCAGGGCACCGTTGTTTTTGATCCGAGAGTACCCGCGGCTCCCCGGGTTCCCCCCAGATGTGTACGGTATTATGACACAAAAATCCGATTACGCTCGACCTAGACCCTATGCAGAGCTGGATCAGGCGTTGCACACTCTGGGGGGTTATGTACTCATGCTAGTACGCGTTCACGGCTATACTTCATGGAGGGATGGTAGTGGTACCTGCACTGCACTGAGTGTATGCAGAGGGACATAGTCATTGCATGTACATTGCACTACGGGTACATGCACTGCACTGAGTGGATGCAGAGGGACATAGCCATCGCATGTACATTGCACTACTGGTACATGCACAGCACTGAGTGTATGCACAGGGACATAGTCATTGCATGTACATTGCATTAGTGGTACATGCACTGCACTGAGTGTATGCACAGGGACATAGTCATTGCATGTACATTGCACTAGTGGTACATGCACTGCACTGAGTGGATGCAGAGGGACATAGCCATCGCATGTACATTGCACTACTGGTACATGCACTGCACTGAGTGGATGCAGAGGGACATAGCCATTGCATGTACATTGCACTAGTGGTACATGCACTGCACTGAGTGTATGCACAGGGACATAGCCATCGCATGTACATTGCACTACTGGTACATGCACTGCACTGAGTGTATGCACAGGGACATAGTCATTGCATGTACATTGCACTAGTGGTACATGCACTGCACGGAGTGTGTGCACAGGGACATAGTCATTGCATGTACATTGCACTACTGGTACATGCACTGCACGGAGTGTACTGTATAAGCAGAAATATTCGTCTGGAATTTAACTTCGTCTTTTTCGTCCAAGGAGCTTTTGGACTAAATTAAATGCCGGACTAATGTCGATTTTTCCAGCTTTTCAATACACTCTTATGATCCATGGACGAAATTTACAACCGGACGAACTCTCTTTCTTTGGAGTTGGACGAAAGTATTGACTGACGAAATGTTCTGCTTGTACAGTACACAGAGTGACATAAGACAGGTTCTGCTATACGTGAAACGTAGAGAAATCACGTAGAGAGCAGGTGTCTGGGTTAGAGTCTACGGCTTCGCGTGATTTGGGTCCAGATTTCTACGCGTAGATGAGGTTCTCTACGTTGTGGCACACGCAAAGAAAATGTGTACGGATCTGCTGGGTATCATTCGAGTCCAGGCAGAAAACTGCCAAAATTAATATTGAAGAGGAAATTCCCAGTACATATTCCACGTGACTTCTCTACGTGAAACGTAGAGCAGAACAGGATTTCTTTACGTTACGGGAACGCGAAGAGAGTTCGCGTGATTCAGCTGACCGTATAGATGCATCAACTAGTACAAACATAGCATTGGATATTGTAAGCTGAACCTCTTCCGGTGTGAACGGCATTGTCATCAGAATCAGTAGCTTCAGGCGCGTACCTCGCATGGAGCCCAGGGGGGGGGGGGGGGCACTTGCACCCCCTAAAAATTCGACCTAGGTTCAGCATGAACGTAATGACCAGCACCAGCCATCCCAAACGTACATGTATCATAGCACAAGTACATGTGCAGCTAGCTAGGGAACTACGGCCGTGCACCCCCCCCCCCCCCCCTGAAGGGCGGGGGGGGGGACCAGCTACGTCCTTGAGCTTGTATTGAAGGTGCGAAATCACTGATACTGCGCAAGTGTATTCACATGTTTAGTAACACAGCAGTTACTGCAAGCTAAACAATCCTCCACCCCCCTCCCCTACACACACACCTTCCGGGGTCACAAAACATCAGAATGGACCTGGCGCAGGCACTTGATGGAGCAAACTAGCCCTCACCACTACAGTTCATGTGTCCTTCAGCTACAAGTTACACAGCACTCTAGAAAGGCCACTCACACATGACCAAAGCGTGATAACTCAAGAGGTCCTCAAATTCAAATCCCCCGGTACAAGTGCGAGAAGATATGTTAGAACAGCTGTAGCATAAGGCCATGTGGTGTCAATTAGACAGTAATCTATTGGGAGGTCACACGGTAACAAAACCCATACACAGTGTAAGATCATGCCCGGCTGATCATAGCAGCTGTCTGCCAGAGAGATTAGTGCTCTGCATATGCATACAGTATACACATCTCGGTGATCATAATAATAAATCATACACCTTGTGCCTTTCTGCTTCTGAGAGATTAGTACAGTACACACATCCCCCCCCCCCCCCCCCGAGATCATAATAATTATACACCTTGTGCCTGCCTGCGGGAGAAGTTGGTACTCTTCATACGCATGCAGTACACGCATTTCGTTGATCATACACACCTTCCACATGTCTTGTACCTGGCCTGTGTGTAGACTACCGTACTTGTAGACTTGAGTAACGACTATTTTGTATGTCAGCCAAGTACATGTACGTACATAGTTTGCAAGCCCAAGTCTCTACAGTAACATCACTCAATAGGCACTGAAGAAAGAGAGAGATAGAGAGAAATAGAGGGAAAGAGAGGGAGGGAGAGAGAGAGAGAGAGAGAGTTAGAGAGAGAGAGAGAGAGAGAGAGAGAGAGAGAGAGAGAGAGAGAGAGAGAGAGAGAGAGAGAGAGAGAGAGAGAGAGAGAGAGGAGAGAGAGAGAGAGAGAAGGGGGGGGGGGCTGTGCTTCAGATTAGTGATGTCTGTAACTTATATCTCCAGCACCTTGTTCTTACTCGTAGCTCATACATTTCCATCACTACAGATACACTGGGCTTGCAGCGTTACAGGAAGCTGGCGTTACCAAGTATCCGCTTCCAGTTGGACGAAATTCTGCAGCGCCGACATTTGGTACATCTGCAGTACACTGTCCCTAGAGTGTTTCATGAAAACACACACTGGTATTTGAAAAAGGCGGCGAGGTGACACAAGTTTAATTGCAACAAACAGAACCAGCTGAAGCGTCATTTCACGAAGATTTTAATGACCACTTTCTCTTGAATTTGTTCGTGTCATCTCAATAAAACCTTTGTGAAATGACGCTTCAGCTGGTTCTGTTATTTGCAATCCTTAAACACACACTGATGTTCACATAGATTTGCTTGATGACCCTATTGCAGTGTATGAGCTGTCACGACCATACAGCCACACGGCACAAATTTGAACGACACAAGAAGTACTGGAAGCACTTAATATCTACTTAGGATAACGAATTTCTTGAAGCATTACACCACAACCACACAAAAGCATACACACACACACTGGAATACAAGTATGTACATGTCAGCCACTAGAGCATGCAAAGACTGCACGAGTCTGCCAAAGTGGCCATCTTCCAGGCAGGTAACTGTATACAGTTGCGGGCCACCTGGTACTGGTAATTATCGACCACTGCAGAGATGAACCACACAAATACTAACTTAATACACAGCACAAGGCATGTGCTCTGTATGCTCTTGATGATGAGTGTGACTGGAGTGTGTCGGTGTGAACACAAGCAGATGTAGTGAAGCATGGCCAGACCAGGAAGAGAACTCAACAACCATGTTCCTGCTCTCTTGAAACCATCCTCTTGTGCCTTGCATGTGCACATGCAGTGGATTATTTGTGCTTACTTTTCCTCACACATACGACGTGATACACACACCATATTCTGATACACACTCACATACCCCCCCCCCCCCCCACACACACACAGAAGCATCAAATAGACACAAATCCCTTAAATAACCAGGTGTGGTCAGACAGACCCATACTTATTACAGTCAACTTCGCTAATAACGACTCCGGATATAACGACAATTCGCGAATAACGACAGAATTTCCATGCCCAGAGCAAAGTCCCGTCCAACTGTAATACGTATATTGAGACTTCGGGTATACTTAGGGTATAAGGACACTTCGCGAATAGGGACACTTTTCTGATGCCCTGCCGAGTGTCGTTTAACACAAAGTTGACCGTACCATGCGCAGCCACACTAGTCTCGTCCACAACTTTCCCCTAGAAAAGGTTACGGTTAAGGAGTCAGAAGAGGCGCCAAGTTTCAGGCGAGAACACTCTTCCAAGAAGGCCCACCAGGGCACATTCCAACAGTGTACAGTCATTCTTATGCAAGTACATTCAGTAAAACTTGTCCAGACGACCACTCTGACAGGGCGACCACTCTGACAGGGCGACCACCTGTCCCAGAGGACTACCACAACTAAGGACCAAGGGACGTTATTTCCCGTCGAAAGGCCCTGGATAACAAGACCACCTGCACCCACGGACACCACAGTTCTAAGGTCTCGTGCGGTCTGCCCAGACAGGCTTCACTGTACTCGGCCGACCATTACTTGTGGGGCAGGCGGGGAAAATCTTCACACTTATATCCGCGAGTGAAATTCTTAGCCTTGTTAGGAAAGTGTGACACTAAAGCCTTAGGAAGATTTCTGATTCTTCAAAAATGGCGACAGTAATCAGCATGAGATTTAGGTAATGCCAAGTCCAACAGTTACACAATGCTTCAGCACACATTCAGATGTGGAGAGATCGGTCACCTGCCAGTGAATATTGATCACTTTGCACCTGAGCAAATCACAACTTTTCCAGGACCATACATTCTTTCCGCATGACCGCTAAAGTTAGATAACAATACTTATGACGTCATGATTGCGGCATGCTTCATTTTGTCTCGCCACCAACTGCCTTTCTAGCCTTTCTGGCCTCTTGACGCGTGTGTGCAAACGTTTTTCAGTGAATGATGCCACCAACACACCTCAACACTCCCGATTTGAACATTTTCTATTGTGAAATCAAATCAAATAGTATTCATTAGGTGGAGGGAAAGGCGTAAACGCGAAAAGACCGAAGAAAAATTGACTGTCGCCACCAGGACTCGAGCCACCAGGGGGACAGCGATGCTCTACCACTAATCCATGGTGTATCAAAAGAGATTGAGTATCTTCAAATTCATAGACTATGCCTTGCCCCTTGACTAAGCTATGGTGTATCAAAAAGATTGAGTATCTTCAAATTCATAGACTATGCCTTGCCCCTTGATATATAACCAGGCATGGTGGATTGGGAGTGGACTGGCACACGTGAAACATTCCTAAGCTGATTGGTGGTAATGCGGATGTTCGAACTTGACTCTCCTTTTCATTTCAAAACCTTCCCGAATTATTTACAAAATTTGACACACTAGGAATGTTTCTGTTTGTCACGGTAGTCATAACGATTCGTTGCAACTTAACATTTCACAGTAAGCGATCATCAGGCATAATCTATGTAGAAGAGGACGGTCCACCAATGCAACCAGACGATATACAGCCAGATACTGCGACAACAAGGTACAAATCTGACAGGGGTACGGCTACACTCACTAATTGGCTCACCATCTGAGTAAAACTATTATGGATTTTATCTGTTCCACCTATTTTAGCTCTTAGCATGATTTTCCAGAGCATGAAGTCCATTTTGAGACTAGAGAGGTTCTGCTACACGGAACTACGTACCAAACTCCATTTCAACTCCGGTGAAGTTTGACACAGATTTTTCGTACGTTGCGCCGGTTCTGCTGTGCGTAGCATGCGCTAGCATGTTCGAACTCCCCGCCGCATGTACTCGGTCCGCTCAGTTTTCATACGGAGACCAGTCCAAAACGATATGAAAAAATCCGTCTGAAACTGGATCCCGTACCGCGGCGAGGTTTCCATACGTATTTTGGTACGTTTTACCGGGTGGCAGAACCTCACTACTATGCATATTCAGAAACCTGATTTCAAACCGTCCGTTGAAAGCAACCTTCCTTCTTTTGAACTCCGAAACGAATAGTAACCGAACCTTCAAACCTTTCTTGCAGCCCTAATAGTAATAGGGCTTGAAAGTGATGACGTCAAAAACGGCCAGGGAGTAGTAAGTTGACATCAGATTTCTATTTTGGATCCACTAAGGTGTGACTTTGCTATTGCCTCAGTATGTGGGTGCATAGCAACCCACTCATGTCGTACGCATGTGTGACTTTTACTTCGCCACCAGGTGTCACCCCGCCCCTATTAGCCAAAGCAGTCAGTTTCACTGGCTACATCACCTTGCTGTGAGTAAGACGGCTTAAAATGTGCTTGGATCCATACAAAAACTGGATCCAATTGGATACAGTTTTTGAATTTTTGAAATTGTTGCTATGCTGTGACGTAGCACTTTCAAGCCCTGTAATTATTATTATGAATACTACTGCACACAGGCAGCATGCTTAACTGTTAGGTTCTGCGAAAGTGCTCAATACCTCATTCGGGCAGAGCGGCGTACACAAAGCACACAATGAAAACCTTGGGCAAATTCCGTTGCGACTCAGAGTTTCATGGCTGAACCAATCACCAGACAACCGCTCTGAGTCACAACGGAATTTGCCCAAGGTTTTCATTGTGTGCCTTTGTGCATGAATACTACTGGTCATTGGATACCATTGGTCCCAGAGGGCCCCCTACAACTAGGACCAAGGGCTGATGTTTCCAGTCACATACCACAGGATGACCACCTGTACACAGCAACCACATTTTGAAGGTCCCTGGAGCAGTCAGCTTAGACAGATCTCACTGCAAATCTACATTGTAGATCCACTGCACAATCAGGCATGTGTCAAACCAAGATACTGCAATTGTGCAAGGCACTGTCACTACTGCTGTCAGTGCTGACCTGTATCAGTGATCTGTGCTGCACAAGATACAGGCAGGAGTCCACGATGTGCTGCACAAGATACAGGCAGGTACAGACTATAGTAATACTAATAGTGCGGGGTCCCAGTCATATTCATGTTTAGAAGTTTCGTGGCAAGTAGGAGCTCACAACATTTTTAGAGCTATTTCTGACTAAGTTGTGGCAGCTGAAGACGATAAAAGTATATATCGGCAAGTCTGTACAGTTGTCCGTTTGTTAGATATGGCGATCCTCCGTTGCATACGGAAATTGTACATGTACTCATACCCAGTCATTCTAGTATAGCGGGTTTCTGCATACAGAGTCCGTCAAGAAGCCTTTGATGTTTGAAGAAAAACTACTACTTGTGCAGTCGCCATAGTCATCGCACAGTCTGCAGACCTCATACTTCACAGTCATAGTGCTCAGTTAGCATGGTTAGTAGTACCAACACGAAGAACACTCAACAAACGTTTCCAACTCCAAGTCTGTACAAGTCTGTACAAGTAATACTAGTTAGTTAGCCTATCGCGAATTCATGTTACGTGCCAAGCATTGAGTGCACTAGCACCGTAGCCCTCTGTGGCGGTGGCCGAGCCGAAAGCGGCGCAACAAGAACAACGTTCACTGGCTTTTCGCAAGTACCCAGCACATCGTACTTGGTTGTTCCGATCACTCGACATTGGACAAAGTGCATTGAGAAGGCACGACACTCCGGTGACCTATGCTATGGACAACATCACGAAGGGGTAGAGAAAGGTTGCCAGCGCCGTTTCGCCTCGGGTACATGGCCACATGGGGTTCCCATTTAGCCACAATCCTTCATAACTGAGTGAGGGAACGGGTTGTGTGTTCGTTCGTCAAACGCTAGTCACTACACTATCTCCAATCAGGAACACTCTGTTCAGCACCTTGCAAACCACGCCACCCCGTCCCACGTACAGTGGCGACGAACATACTACACGACTCACGAGTCGAGATGAAAACTGAGGCACTATTGGCAGTATTGCGTTGTGCATGGTTGTGGAGAAAACACACATCTATAAACATCTATGCCTATGGAGTATGGTGCAAGGATCGCAGAATGCGCTGTACAAGGCGCGAAACAATAGTTACAATAATTATGTACATCTGCAGAAAACACAAAATAAATCGAGGCATCTAGAATGGCGAGCTACAGTGCCGAGAGAAAACGACTGGGACGACAAGACGGTACGACGCACAAATCAAGCTCGGCGAACTCACAGCAGGAAACAGAGCTGTCTCCGCGTTCAGCCTTTCTTCAGTTGACACAGGCCACAATCAGAGTTTATCACACATAACAGCAACGCACACATGACAGACAAGCGATTTTGACTCACCTGAGCATAATAGCAGAGCGATGGTCACGAGCATACGAGAACAGGCGCGCACAAACGCCATTCCTCCACTGGCTCTATTTACCTGAGCCGCCACCTCAGAGCACTAGCAAGCACTGAATCCACCATGAAGCACGGCGCACAAAACTGCCTATCCACGAAGACAACTAGGCAACAAAGCCTGCGCGCACCAGCTCACGGCGCAGGTACAAAACTCCAAGGAATGAACAGGTCGGCGGAAAATCCAAGCTCAGGCTACGGTTGGATCTGCGCTCCACGACAAGGACAGAACACTCACAGCAACTCGGGTCATTGAACTATAATACTGCGAAGAGCGAACGCCGCCAACCTTCCCACTACAGATCAACGGTCAGTGGTATCTGCAAAAAGTCGCGACCGGGCAAGCTCAACAGGACTCAGGAGTAGTAGTTGCTGGAAAAGGCAGGGTCCTTAGCTCACGCTACAAAAGAGTTTAGCTTGTGCTACTACTGTCAGGACCGTGCTTTCAGTGTATGTTCAACTAGGCAAAGATGTGCTCAGCTATCGCTGTACAACCTGCAACGACGCAGAAATTTAGTTTAGAATAAAACTAGAGCACAATGCGGTGGTTCTCTCCACTACGCTCCCACTGTGTGTAGATCCTGCTCAGCCTCTACCATGTCAACTGGCAGTACTGCATGCTCCAGCCAGCCAACGCTTGCGATTGAGCACATCCATTCAACAGCCAGTTTTGCTAGCACGCTGCCAGTGCACCACTGACAACCTCATGAGCTCAGACCAGTACAATACAGACTACGACTCCGAGTATTACGAGATCGAGACTCCACGGCCACTGCATGCATGCATGGTAGATCTAGGACTAGGTCATGCTGTACTGCTGAGTGCTGTGTCAGAGTGACAGCCTCATGGGAGTCATGCTCAGTCATCGATCATACTCATACTACAGTCAGTGCTGGCACCTGAAATCCGACCACCGAGCGGTGGGTACGGGTACACATTCTTTGCGATGTGAGCGCACCGCCCAGGGGGTCGGATTTCAGTTGCCAGCATGCACTGTACATGATTGTAATACTGGCAGAGGCAGATTTTGCATGGCCCCACTCGACCCCACTACAGACAGTATACAATCAATCGTGTTGTTTCTCTGTCCACCCTGCATGCACTCCACTGGTTTCGCACACATCCGCACATAATCACTCTACACCATCCATGACTATTGTCGTATTAAACACGTCGGGGCCACCACAGCACAAAGACAAGCATTCGTTCACTTGCTTCAAGTCCAAAATCAGTCTCAGCTTCCTAGCACCTTCCACCTCGCCCAGCGGGCTAACACAATTATTATTTTACTCAGATTCTTTCACTTTCATCTCACTCCCGCAGTCTACCAGCCCCTTCACTGCCTCATCAACAAATTGCGCATGCTTCCAACAGCTTTTCCGGTTCCTTGAAAAACCAGACGAAGGTTCTGTCACAAACGGCAACGCGTAACCGACCTCCAAGATACTGATAATCCAAGATGAAGCCTCCATCTCCCTCCAAAACGGTTTGCACCGTTTCAATCTCCCATGCATCACAGTTTTACCCTCTGCCCAGATTTCCCCTTCCCCGTCCCCTTCCGAAACATATCCGCTTTCAACAACAACATCTGAATAAGCTTGAACACTCTTCTCATCATCATCATCAACATCAACATCAAACTTATCTGTTTCATCGTGGCTGCTGTTGCTGCTGCACCGACAATGACCTGGCAGGTGCTGGGCCTGGGGCAGGCAGTGTGCACTGTGCAGTCCCGCTGCACATGCCCCTTCCCTACGCACCGCCAACATGCCAGCTCCTTGAATATATGGTGCCGAATCCAGGTGGTTTCGGCGCCGCCGGCATAGTCTGGGTGCGAGCAGCCACTCCGAGCCCAACCCCGGCTGGGCGGCCTCCTGGAAAGGGCTTACTATTGCTCCTCTTCCCCTCCTTGGCCTCCACCCTGGCCCTTCTCATTCTCTGCTCATCATCCGTATCGGAGCCGCACTCCACTTTGCCGTCGTAGATATTCGCGGCCGACCATCCCTCGGCGTCCGCGAAGAGCAATAACTTAATGTGCGGTTGGAGGATGCTCTCACCTTCTTCTATGCCCCTTGCGATGTCTCCTTCCCCTCGTCGCTCTGCCTTCTGCCTAGCCTTAGCTAGATGCTCCAACGCCTTGCTCAGCACGTAACGTTGCACTGCTCCTCGTGGCCCTTGGCCTTCCAAATTCTCTTTTTCGCCCACGCCATCCTCTCGTCCTGTCTCTCTCTCTTCATCTGCTTACTCTCCTTGCTCGTCTTGCTCTTCTTGCAACGTCTACTCTTGCTACGTCTACTCTTGCCACTTCTCCTGCTCCTGCTGCTCTCTGACTCACTCTCACTGCTACTTCTACTCTCTCTTTTCCTCTTACGACTCTCCGTCTTCTCCAACTTCCGCTCCAACGTCTCCAATCTCGCAGCCATCTCTCTCATCCTCCTACTCTCCTCGTCATACCCTTCACTCTCACCACCACTACCACTCGGCGACACACTGCTCGACCTCGACATTCTTCTCCTAACCAAAACAACTTTGAAAATAAGTCTCCACACTCTCACTCAACTCTCCGCACATAGACAAAAGAGGCCGACCCTGCACTCGTCACCTCCTTTTATCCCACACCGACCTCCCTTATATAAACATAACACCTGTTCCCGGGTGGACAGAGAACACTACTTCTCTGCTATTTCTTACATGTATACTGTGACGTCAACCGCAGAGAAGTGACATACATGTACAGTCGACCTACCCTTACAACGATATTTGCGTTAGACCGAGAATTATTGTTATAAGGGTAATATTGTTATAGGGTACATGTAACTGGTTCATTTCATACACATACATGTACATGTACAATGTACATGTACGTCATAATGCATGGATTTTGTTCATTTTTTACACTCTTCAAGGATCAAGGCGCAGATGCAGCTCCTAAAGCGGTGGGAGGTGAGTAGATCAGCTCACCAGCATGTGGTCAAAGACCGAAAATCCCATTCCCATTCACTGCATCCATGTTTTCTTCGTGCCAGGCCTTGATCCTTGAAGGGTGGTGGCGTTCCTACGGATGCGGAAAAGTCGGCCTCTATAAAGAGAAACCGAGTCTCACGCGAACCGTGAAATTTACACTCTTCATGGCGTAAAAAACTGCCGTGCATGCACATACATGTAGTAGTCATTATTGAAGTGATGTACACAGCAAGGTGCCCACTGTACTGGAGCCCCCCCCCCCCCCCTCTTGCATTTCGTCGTTTCCCAGTAACTTATCAAGTGAAGCTTGCTGGATAGTGAGCTCTACATTATTCCCTGCTAAATATTGTTATAAAATGGAAAATGTCGATTAGTCAGCCAATTTTATATCGTTATGGGGGTAATATCGTTATACCAATATTGTTATACATGTACATGTAGAGGTAAGGCATTGCATACATAAGTCAATGGAGTGATTTGGTTTGCCAGAAAAAATGGAGAAAATCATGTTTTTGTAGAGAAATGCCCCATGGCGAAATGGTCCATTTCAAAGAAGACAGGAGACGGATACTTGCGCAATTGCTGATTCGAGTGTCTCGTGTACTATTTGTTGAGTGGGTAGATACATGTACATGTACATTGTAATAATTTAAACTATGATAGTTTGGTCTGCGATAAAATAAAATAAATTCACGGTTCGCGTGAGACTCGGCTGGAAGCCCAGTTTTCCGCATCCGTCATGGGAACGCCACCACCCTCTAGGATCAAAGGTGCAGATGCAGCGCCTAAACGGTGGGAGGTGAGTAGATCAGACCCACCACCAAGTGGTCAAAGACCGAAATCCCATTAGCTGCATCCATGTTACCCTCGTGCCAGGCCACACGTTCCCAAATAACTGTAGGTCGCAGCACGGCTGGAAAAATTCCTTCCGCTTCCCAGCAGGACTTGAACCTGGTACCCTCTGTTTCTCAATCATGGTCTTAGACCAACCCACTATGCCTGGCTGCCATACAAAATAGATTTCAACAACAATAACAAGTAGCTCATCGTCGCAGTAGTGAGTTCATGAGGTCAAGAAAGGACTACTCGTTTAACTGAGACAAGGGTGAAATCCAACCACAGTAGTAAAACATGTACATTGTACAATGTACATGTACTTAGTAACTAGCACATTTTAGCTGAAGAAATAGAAAAATGCAACAATAGCCAACAACCTTCAGAGTATGAATTTCTTTTCACTGCTCTCGTTCTGCAACGTAACAAATCTATTCGCAAAGGAAAGGACATCCGGCCACTCCTCACAAGACGGATGGATATGTGGGAGAATGGTCACCTCTCTGAACTACTGCGTGAGGCTCAACGGTGTGATACTCAGCTGCTGACCAGCATGTGTCCTATGTCGCCAGAGCAAATAGAGCGGACCTTCAACCGTCTTATGCTCGAAGGCAGGGTCAGATCCGCGGTGCGTCTAATCACAGATCGATGTGGTGGAGGTGTACTGGACCCTGGTGGTGAGGCTCAGGGCAAGGCTGGCCCACTTGGTAGGACCGTGTACGATGTGCTGCAAGAGAAACACCCGGAGCAACAACCCGCCGATCCAAGAGCATTCCTTGAGTGCGAGGATCTGCCCCTGCTGGAGGATGTTCATATCACTGGTGCACTGATTGAACAGGTGGCCCGTCGACTCTTCGGCAGTGCCGGTCCCAGTGGGACCAACTCTGAGCAGTGGAGAACGTTCTTGCTATCCCATGGCAACGCCAGCAGTCGCCTGCGGGAAGCTGTGGCCGCCTCAACCCGTCGACATGCAAATGGAATCGTGCCCTGGTGCAACATGCGAGCATTCCTTGCTCGGAGAGGCATTGCACTGGACAAGCTACCAGGAGTGCGGCCAATCGGAGTGGGCGAATGCAGGCAGCGCATTGAGGCAAAGGCCATGGCCCTTGCTACGGGAATTGATGTCCAGGAGGTCTGTGGGGCTGACCAGCTATGCTCGGGTGCAAAAGCTGGGATTGAGGCAGCTGTTCATGCTATGAGCGACGTTTTCACCGAGGATGACACTGAAGGACTCCTTCTTGTCGATGCAGCTAATGCATTTAACTCGCTAAGCCGTCCCGCGGCCCTATGGAACTGCCGGGTGCTCTGGCCGAGATGCGCAAGGTTTCTATTCAACGCCTACCGTGGGTACGCTGTGATCATCTTGAAAGGTTCCTGTACATCCGAGGTCCATACCCTTCTCAGCCGGGAAGGTACTACTCAGGGATGTCCCCTGGCTATGCTAATGTATGCCATTGGTCTGCACCCTCTGATTGAGAGTTTGAAGGAACCCAGCCAGCACACCCAAAACTGGTACGCTGATGATTCTTCTTGTGCGGGACGGTTGCGCAACATCAGGAAGTGGCTAGACCGCCTTATCGATCAGGGTGAAGCTTTCGGCTACCAAGTTGAGCCGACAAAGAGTATCATTATTGTTTCCCCGGATCTCGTTCAGCAAGCTAATGATATCTTTGGGGATCTGAACATCCAAGTAGCCACATCCGCCCGTTTCCTAGGAGGCTGTATCGGTGAACCTGACGGAGTGAGATCGTTTGTCAAGGAGAGAGTGGAGACGTGGGTGAGCAGTGTCAATTGCCTTGCCGCTGCTGCCAGGAAATACCCCCAGTCGGCGTATTGTGCGTTGAATCGCTCGCTCTCATGTGAGTGGTCATACCTGCAGCGTGTTGTCCAGGGTCTTGAGGAGGAGTTTGCTCCGCTTCGAGACGTCATCCTGGAGCAATTTGCCCCAGCCATCCTTGGGCGGGAGGTTCTTCCTCGGGAACACCAGCTCCTCACCCTGCCAGTCAAGTATGGTGGCTTGGCTTTGGCCGATCCTGTCCACACAGCACCCCTGGCTTACCAGAATTCGAGAAACGCTACTGACATCCTGCGCAACTCAATCCAATCTGGTAACCCCGTAAACGTAAATGACCACAGCGCTCACTGTCGCCGCATCACAAGCCAAATCAGCAGGGAACGAGATGTGATTTCCGCTGAAATCAGCCAATCAATTCTCAGTGATCTGCCGCAGCTTGAGGAGCGCACCCTCTCCCGCATCGTACGGGGAAATGCCTCCGGATGGCTTACGGTGTTGCCCCTGAAGCGCGAGGGGTATGATCTGTCGAGTACAGAATTCCGCGATCAACTTGCCATCCGCTATGGTCGGCAGCCGCTTGCCCTACCAGCGCAATGTGATGGTTGCGGGAAGCCTTTCTCTCTCCAGCATGGCCTTGACTGCCCGAAAGGTGGACTTATCAAGCGAGGCCACAATGATCTGCGTGATAGCGATGCAAAGCTAGCTGATATGGCATTCGGTGGTGTTGTCGTCGAGCCGATCATGGTGCCGGAGGGTGATCGGACGGGGCAGCCTGCTCTTCGGGCA
>NC_088651.1:5934372-6022495 GCF_964019385.1 Sycon ciliatum | reverse complement strand
TCTATTTCCTTAGCCTATCCTCGATTAACTGCTCCCTCTACATAAAGTTGTCATTTCATTCTTTTTGCAGAAGATCCCCTCGACAGGCCTTTTAAGGCCTGTCATTTCATTCTTCTTGCAGAAGATCCCCTCGACAGCCTTTTAAGGCCTGTCGAGGGGATCTTCTGCAAGAAGAATGAAATGAAGCCTTAGGGAAATCCTTAAATATAATAAAATACAAAAATTAATACAGTCCACCAAGGTAACGAGATAATATACAGTCAGATAGTGTGACAACAAGGCACAAAACTGACAAGGATGTGGACTGTTAGTCATAACGAGTAAGTTATACTTTTCTCTTTCCATGATAGTTTCCGCGTAAGGTTTACGTCGTTTGTATGGTGTGTTCCTCCGCCAATGAGAGTGTACAATAGCTCGTCACACTATTCTCACATTTAGCAGCTTGCACATGCCTATATTCTATGTGGAAAGCCCGTACTTGTGCCATTTCAGCTGTATAAATAATGATCATTCCTTTACACTCCAAAATATCCTCCTCCACTGATGAGCTCGAAGGAGCGAAACAGCTGTCTAGAGGCGTAACGGAAGACTCCAAAGTGTCATTGCTGTGCAGGTGTGTTAATTTAACCGTATAAGTACATGTACATACACGTAGTTTCGTTTCGCTATATTCGCTTGGAGGACGAAATAACTGACGTTTGTACCAAGCTAAAGTGACCCCTTCTGAACGTTCGGGGTGACAGACCTCGACCAAAAACGAAATTTAGTACGTAACGAACCTGCTGGTGGAGTGATCTAACGAAAGATTTCGTGAAAGAAAATGTGTACTTATAGTTATACATGTAGTTATACAGTATGCTTCGTGCATTAAGTTAAGTGGGCTGAGAACACATAATGGTAACGGGTTGAGAATGTACTCAAGTAGTAAATTACTACTTAGTACTACTAGTAATAGCCAATGAATTGAGTCATACATGTATTTCAAAGATTTCCTTTGGATTGAATCTATCTCCAGCTCCCCTCTCTCGGGGAGACCCACGCGATCTGTATTAGTTTTGCCAGTGAGCAAGTAACTAAGTTGGTTACTTACATGTAGTTCAATTTTCTCAACAGTGCACATACTTCTAGTAAAAGAGGGGGAAACAAAACGAAGACAAAACAAAAAAACGACCATGGGTCTGTAGGCGCTACATGAGCGGCGCTGGTGAGGTGCGGTGGACTCCCCCCCCACCAAAGGTCTCGGGATCGGCGTACATAGCAAGCACAATTGGGGGGGGGGGGGACGGACGAGAGGAATGACGGAGAGAGAAAGGAGAGAGAGAGAGAGAGAGAGAGAGAGAGAGAGAGAGAGAGAGAGAGAGAGAGAGAGAGAGAGAGAGAGAGAGAGAGAGAGAGAGAGAGAGAGAGAGAGAGAGAGAGAGAGAGAGAGAGAGAGAGAGAGAGAGAGAGAGAGAGAGAGAGAGAGAGAGAGAGAGAGAGAGAGAGAGAGAGAGAGAGAGAGAGAGAGAGAGAGAGAGAGAGAGAGAGAGAGAGAGAGAGAGAGAGAGAGAGAGAGAGAGAGAGAGAGAGAGAGAGAGAGAGAGAGAGAGAGAGAGAGAGAGAGAGAGAGAGAGAGAGAGAGAGAGAGAGAGAGAGAGAGAGAGAGAGAGAGAGAGAGAGAGAGAGAGAGAGAGAGAGAGAGAGAGAGAGAGAGAGAGAGAGAGAGAGAGAGAGAGAGAGAGAGAGAGAGAGAGAGAGAGAGAGAGAGAGAGAGAGAGAGAGAGAGAGAGAGAGAGAGAGAGAGAGAGAGAGAGAGAGAGAGAGAGAGAGAGAGAGAGAGAGAGAGAGAGAGAGAGAGAGAGAGAGAGAGAGAGAGAGAGAGAGAGAGAGAGAGAGAGAGAGAGAGAGAGAGAGAGAGAGAGAGGAGAGAGAGAGAGAGAGAGAGAGAGAGAGACTAGGGGGAACTTATGAAGAGTTAGATACAATATATGCCCGCTTAGTTTGCGATGCATATTATAGTACAACATTTTAAATACAACTAAAAGTACACTACAAGAAGGTAAACTGTTAGTAATACTAAAGTAATAGTGCAGCAGCTTCTACAGTTCTCCCGAAAGAAATCCGACATCATGCCTCAAGTAGCGCCGCGCTCAAGTCAAGAACCTGAGCAGCGCGCGGTGTTTGTGGTGCATGGCCGCGTAGCGCCTTGGCGCTGTTATCATGGTTATGCTCAGGAGGCTGGATTTCTCTGACCTGGGCTGTACCAGGGCAGATAAGAATGAGGTCCTGGCAGAATGATGTCCTGGCAGAATGATGTCCTGGCAGAATGATGTCCTGGCAGAATGATGTCCTGGCAGAATGAGGTACTGGCTGTAGTGTAGGTGAAGTGCTTACGAGTCATGTATTTTACCTGGCAGCATGTACGTGGCTGTCACGTCAGTCTTCTGCATGCTAGCATGCACTGGACTAAAATATGCACGATGATTGCAGAGCGCGGCACTTGTCAAAGAGAGTCAAAGGCCAAATCACCGCACCGCCACCAGCTAGTACAGTACTAGTAGTACAGCTTCTTGTGTCACCTGCGCCAGTGATCACCAAGATCACGGTGATTGGACATCTCCCATGCGTCCATGCCCATGGGCCTAGTACTAGTACTCTACGTGGTGTTCAATGACTATGTTCATACATCTACATCATGGGACGCCGTGCACGTCTAGACCGTAGACCATGCATGGTAGACGTCTGCACGTACGATCATGTGCACTGTTATTCACTTATTGTGTGCATTCTGTTTTTACTGTTCGGTGTACACAGTCACAGCTACAGGTATAGTACAGTCACAATGACGTTGCACTGCGTAGTTTCTGAGTACTACAATAATTAAAATTTTATTGTAGTATGTACATACATGTCTCAATGATACCGTGCACGCGTGTAGCGTCAAGTGACAGGGTAGTTTTGGTAGTTTTCTTCTTCTTCTGTGTCTGTGAACTTCTAGACGTAGATCTACGTCTCTAAGCTGACTGATGTGAAGGATTAGGTAGAACTAGAACAAGTGCGTTTTGTACATCATACATGTCTCTGTTTGACGGGGGAAAATAGCACCATGTCACGTGGAGCTACACATTGACTACCTGGTACTGTAAGTGTAACTAACTAAGTATTACTATGTTACTTGTGTCATCTACACTGTACATGTTACATGTACATGTAGCTGTCGACTGATGTCGACATTCTGTCAGTGCACTCAGATCGGATCGAAAGATGGCCTGGTTCAATCGAGCCTGGCCTCAGAACAAACTTAGACAAGATACCTTCCATCCACGAGCAGGATTCTGGCAAGTGATGATTGCTAGTGCGAGTTTCAGCTCGGCAAACACACACTGTAAAAGTGTACGGACTTCGAGCACCTGGGTCTCCTAGTACTAGTAGTACAGTAGGTGCCACTCTACTCTCGACTCTAGCTGTATGATGAGTGTATCGAGGTTTTCCAGCACCATGACCAGATGACATGCAGGGCCGGGAGTACAATAGTGTCAATACCTGTACTACTACTAGTACTAGTAGATAATCTAGCTGATGACATGTACATGTACCAGTTGAGTTCACATCCATATCCCAGCAGGCACATGTGCACAGCGACATGAACATGTAGCTTGGGCAAGGATCATACTTTCATAGTCATACTCATAGCCATAGATACATCTGTACATGGTTGTACATGATTTTGATGATTGTACAACAGTACATAAAGTCATTGTATTGACTATTGTTGTTCATGTTGGTTGACAGGTTGTAAGTTGGAGGACACCGTCCGTGTTCGGAAACAGTGACTTTACTACAACCATCCAAATCCACGGTTGGTAGACTCGAAGAGCATAAATTTTTATTTTACCCAGCCCCCCCCTGTACATGCACAATCATGCAGTTACCATGGTTACCCATGGAACATACAATGCATGTGTGTACATGTATGTGTATGTGTCATTGTACTGTACAGTGTACAGTGTACATGTGCCATGTTGCCTGATGATTGCGAGAGCATGAACTACAATGTCATGTACAACATGTACAATGTTCAACATGTACAATGTTCATGTACATGTACATGTAGCAGCAAAAAGCCTTGTTGTTCTTTATCACTCCCTATTGACTCCCATAGATTTTTGCTATACCTATTATAATAAACAGTTTCCTCTGAGACAAAAATGCGATAATACTCATAAAAAGGACACACTTCAGGCTCATTACAAACATCTTGAAAGTTTTTGTCTTCACAAGGATACTTTCAAGCCTTCTCGTCAGGGTTAGGCTGTTAGGTAGGTCGTCAAAACCTCGTTAGTTACATGTATGTCCAGTGGTTGTCTCTTGTTGTCGCACTACATGTAACGCTTAGTGAGTTTTCTCGCATTTGCACCTTTGTGTCATTATTGCAATTTTCGCTGTTTACTTTAGCTATCTTCTTTCTTTCTTTTTTGTTTTTGCGCTGTTTTACCACCTTCTTACTGTATTAAATCCACTGTTCCTGTTCCTTTTACCTTGCCTGTATTTCACCTGACGAGAAGGCTTGAAAGTATACTTGTGAAGACAAAAACTTTCAAGATGTTTGTAATGAGCCTGAAGTGTGTCCTTTTTATGAGTATTATAATAAAAATAATAATAATAAAGCATTTAACAAACGACGAGGAGACAATAGTCGTAAAATGGCAATAAATAAGATAAATTGTGCACTCATAACAACAGCAAAAAATGAAGAAAGTCAAGTTCCATATGTTCCGTATTCCCCGGAACCAGGTTGCATCAGTACCGTAACTGTAATACCGACTGCGGATACTTTCCGAACCCACGTTCAATATTCCCCGGAACCAGGTTGCATCAGTACCGTAACTGTAATACCGACTGCGGATACTTTCCGAACCCACGTTCAATATTCCCCGGAACCAGGTTGCATCAGTACCGTAACTGTAATACCGACTGCGGATACTTTCCGAACCCACGTTCAACAATGGAGACAAACTTTACTGGTTCGAGTTCTCACTCTCAAAACACCAACTCCATCTTGGATTATCTTGGATGCACTAAGAATATCAGACATAAGACACTGCTAAACTGAGAAGTAACTTAGAATTGGATTCAACCACTGTTCACCATGAACTCTTTCCAAGACAAGGAGAATAATAAAAAACAACAACAAAACCCAAAGCTGCTAGAGCACTGCACGCGGAAAAACTCTGCACGTGAGATGCCGTGCAGCGGGAAAAAGGCCATACATCTGAAGCATACGTCTCGTGCACAGGAGCACAAGCCCGGGAAAAACAGGGTTGATGATCACATGATTTCACGCATGAGTGATACCATACATGACCTACAGAACTAGAGAATGATTGTAGCGAAAACAGACACATAAATCATACATGAACGGTACCAGGCGTCACCACGACTCCGACATACCTCCCTCGCGAACGAATCATAGCCTAATCAATGTATGCGAGTGAGACAAACTAATATTCCGAGTGATGTTCTAACTCCTGGGGAACTGCTATTGGATGTCACACCTAACATCATTGTGTCAAATGCATGCCGTAATGTCACTAGACATATCCGGGAACGAGGATACGTCTTATCTAGCCGGTTGGATGTATTGTTCACTCTGATTGTGGATTGCTTGCTAACACTACAGTCACAGCCTTACTACCTCATCGCCACTGCCGTACCACCATCCACTATTCGCTCAGCTGGTGACATTGTCCACATTGACGTTGGCTGTGGCTGGGCAGTTCTCGGAGTCGAGCTCCACCTCACCCTCTGTTACCTCCAGTGGGATGAGGCGATGAACTGATCGTCGATACTCCTTGCCTTTGATCTTCACGTTGACTGCACGGACGACACCATCTTGCCCTGGGTATGTGGCTGTGACGCGTCCCAGAGGCCATGTCGCGCGCGGAGTACTCTCATCCATGACAAGGAAGACCTCACCCTCCTCGACGTCTTTTGCCTTCCTGTACCACTTGGACCGGACGTTTAGCGCCGGGACCATCTCGCGCAGCCACCTCTTCCAAACTTGCCTTGTCAGCACTTGTAGAAACAGCCAGCGCCGTCTGGGGTGGACCTTCTCCAGATCCTCTGTCTCCGCCTCGAGGTGTGTGACTGCAGCCGCGCGTCCCATCAGGAAGTGGTTTGGCGTCAACGCTTCTGGATCGTCGCTGTCAGATGATACGGTGGTAAGGGGACGGGAATTCAGCATTGCCTCGGCATGTACCAGCGCTGTTGAGAACTCCTCATCCGTGAGGCCAGCCTGGTGCAGCACATGCCAGAGTGCGCGTTTGACTGCCTTGACCATCGTTTCTACTACACCACCGAAGTGGGGCGTTCTCGGTGGGTTGAAATGCCACTGTACATCTCGCAGCTCGGAGTGGGTGGTTAGGCGGTCTTGATCTATCGTGCAGGTGGCTTCGCGCAGCTGTCGCTCTGCGGCGGTGAAGTTCGACCCGTTGTCTGTCACTATGAACTCCGGGGTTCCACGCCTCTTGCAGAATCGGGTCATCGCCATCAGGAACCCATCTGTGTCGAGCGAGTTGACGGGCTCCAGATGTACCGCTCTGGTCAGCAGGCACGAGAATACGCAGATATACCGCTTCTGCTGCACCTTGCCTCGTCCCTGGCGCGTCAGAAATGGACCGGCAAAGTCGATGGTCACCTTGCTGAAGGCGATAAGTGGTGACGAGGTCCGGTAATCCGGCAACCCTCCCATGATTGGAGTCAAAGCCTTCGCGTAGCCTCGTCGGCACTTGACGCACCTGTGGCGATGCTGTCGCACAACGGACTTCCCGTTTATCAGCCAGTACCGGTTGCTGAGGTTGGCCAGCAGGTGGTTGGGACCCATGGAGTGCTGACATCTCTCGTCTTCGTCATCCACGATCAGGGCTGTGACCCGATGTTTCGGTGGCAGGATGATGGGGTGTCTTGTCGTCAGCGGCAGATGGTGTGCAGTGGTGAGTCTCCCACCGACCGTCAGTACGGTTGTGCCATGTACCTCCTCCAGCTGGGGTCGCAGCTTCAGCAATGGCTCGTTGGGATCGGGTTCCTTGCCGGACTCCAGTCGCTTGATGACCTTGCCATACACCTCCTCCTGGGCCTTCCGTACCCAGAACACGTCGGCCGCCTGGACCTCTGCAGGGGAGAGAGCGGGTACTGTCATACCGTTCACTGACTTGGCAGATCCAAACTTGCGTCGTGGAGCGGGTGTTGGTCTGTTGGCGCCAGCCTCCCTCGGTATACGGACGTTACGTACAAAGCGCTGACACCAAGCGGTGATACGGATGAGCCGCGTCCAAGACGAGAAGTTGGAGGGGTCAAGCTGGTACTTCCCTGGAACCGCGCTGAACGACATAGCGGATCGCTTCTTCAGCTCTGCCGGCAGACTACTGGGAACCTCGATCGGCCGCGCCGGGAATGCACTCTCGGGTCCGCGTAGGAACTTCGGGCCATGCCACCAGTCGTCATCGGATGCGAGCTGGGCTGCAGATAGCCCCCGGGTGCCCTTGTCCGCAGGGTTGATTGATGTCGGAACGTGCCTCCACTGACGGGGGTCCGACAGTGCTTGGATCTTGCTGACCCTGTTGCCCACCTCGACTTTGAAACGGCGGCTGTGTGAGCGAAGCCAGTACAGGACATTGAGGCTATCACTCCAGTACGTGATGTCGGACGAGCTGATGCCGAGGGCTTGGGCGACTTGTTCGACTACCTCGGCGCCGAGTACAGCTGCTCGTAGCTCAAGCATGGGGATCGACTGTCGGTGTAGCGGGGCTGGTTTAGCCTTGGCCATGGCCAGCGTGGACCGAGCCATGCCGTCTGGATAACTCGCCCGTACGTAGACTGCTGTTGCGACTGCTGCGTCGGATGCGTCAACGAACACATGGAGGCTGAGCTCTGCATCGGCCGGATCCCGGTCTGGGTCCTTGAATGACCTGGTGGCTCTCACGGCTTCTAGCTTGGGCAGTTCCTCGAAGAACTTCCTCCAACCCTTAGCCTCGGGCTCTGCGAACTCCTCATCCCATTCCAGCCCGCGGAGGCAGGCGTCCTGGAACATGACCTTTGCTCGGATGGTGTATGGTGACACTTGCCCTCGTGGGTCAAACAGAGAGGCCATCTTGCTCAGGACAGTGCGCTTGGTGTACTGCGTGATGACGGGCACCTGGTACTTGAACGTGAAATGGTCGCTCTCAGCATCCCAGGCGACTCCTAGCGTCTTCACGCAGGGTAGCGTGGGGTGTTGGTGGTCAGCTACCGAGATCAGCGTGTTCGGCGCCCGGTCGGCTTCTGGCACAGACTTCATGACCTCTGCACTGTTCGACATCCACTTCCGTAGATGGAAGCCTCCCTTGGCCAGTGTCTCCTGGACGTCAGTACGTAGGCCCACCGCCGCCTCTGGCGTTGGCGCAGACGCGAGTAGGTCGTCCACATAGAGGTTGTCCATGATGATGGTACGTGTGGGTGACCCTTCGGCGGCATAGGTGGCCGCGACAGCCTGGACGGCCTTTCCGGCGAGGTATGGCGACGCCTTACACCCGAAGCACACTCGCTGGAATTCGAACACCTTGGCTCTTCCGTCGACCTCCCACAGGAATCGGTGATACCTGCGGTCTCTCTCAGCCAGCTCCACTTGCAGGAACATCTCGCTGATGTCTGCCATCAGAGCCACAGGTTCCTTACAGAACTTGAGTAGGCAACTCACGATGTTGTTCTGTAGTGCTGGGCCGGCGTGCATCTCCTCGTTGATCGAGACGTCGTTCTTCTTGGCCGCCGCGTCAAACACTATCCGCACCTTGGTGGTGGTGCGGTCCTCCTTGATCACGGGAAAGTGGGGTAGGAACCACTGGTCATCCGCATCGTTGTGCACTTCCGTCTCGGGTACCTCGCGGATATACCCCTTCGTCAGGTACTGTTGGATGACACCGGCGTACGCTGCTGCGAGCTCAGGTCGTTTGTACAGGGACCGTTGGAGACTCGCCAGTCGTTGTAGGGCCATCGGTCTGTTCGAGGTCACGTGAGGCTTTCTGTCTTCAGCGACCCACGGGATGCCAATGGTGACACGGTTGTTGTTGAGGCTCATGGTGTCGTCAGTCACCTTCTCGGCTTCACGCTCAGCTCGAGACATGGTCTCTCCCGTGGCTGTAGAGCGGATGGTGTCTAAATTGAACATGCTACGCACCATGGCATTCAGCTCCAGGGTTGGCTCGGTGGGCTCTGCGGTCGCGGCATGTGTGGCGTGGTGGACGGTTGGTTCCGCCGATGTTCCGCTCCCCTCCAGGAGACCGAAACAAATCCATCCGAGTGGTGTCTTTCTTGCGATTGGACCATGGCCAGGCCCACGGCGTTCGGCTAGCGAGGCGTGCAACTGTGGAACGTCAAGGCCCAGTAGGATGTCCACAGTTGGGTTAGCTGGGGTATCCGGATTCATCCCGCGCAGGTGTGGCCAGCTTGCCTTCTGCGCATCCCAGTCCACACGTTGCATGTCGGCGGTTATCTGAGGGAGAACGACCGCCTGCACTGGGGTTGTTGCAGTTGAGTCTTTGTGACAGATCTCTATGGGGGCGATCCTGGACTCGTGCTGCAGACAGCTGCCACCGAGAACAGTCGTGCGCACGGACGTGGTCTCACCGGGTGGGACATTCAGCTTCTCAGCCATGTCGGTGGTGATGAAGCTGCAGGTGGACCCAGAATCCAGCATGATCGTTGCTTGTAGCTCGACGTCTCCACATCTCACTGTCCCCACAGTCGTCATCAGAGCTGGTAGGTTTGCTGGGGTTTCGGCATGCAGGGCGCTCGCTGCAGAAGCCATATTCGCGGTGTTGGTGCGAGCGGCGTTTTGTTGGCTACCGCTGCTAGGCCTGTCAGAGTCGTCCCTGTGGAGCAGCGTGTTGTGCTTGCCTTTGCACTTCCTGCAGTGGCTCGAGGTGCAATTTCTGGCGAAGTGGCCGTCCTGTAGACAGTTCACACACAGGCCCAAGAGGCGCACCAGCTCTGATCGCTTCTGGACGGGTAGCTGTTGGAACTCCTTGCACTGTGCCATTGCGTGCTCTTCCAGGCACTTCCTGCAGCTCCTCTTCTTCCTTGGGGAGTCAGAGGTGGCGTCGCGGGTAGTGCCCGCTGTTACTGCGGCCAGGGTCGTGTGGGTGACCCTTCGGCGGCATAGGTGGCCGCGACAGCCTGGACGGCCTTTCCGGCGAGGTATGGCGACGCCTTACACCCGAAGCACACTCGCTGGAATTCGAACACCTTGGCTCTTCCGTCGACCTCCCACAGGAATCGGTGATACCTGCGGTCTCTCTCAGCCAGCTCCACTTGCAGGAACATCTCGCTGATGTCTGCCATCAGAGCCACAGGTTCCTTACAGAACTTGAGTAGGCAACTCACGATGTTGTTCTGTAGTGCTGGGCCGGCGTGCATCTCCTCGTTGATCGAGACGTCGTTCTTCTTGGCCGCCGCGTCAAACACTATCCGCACCTTGGTGGTGGTGCGGTCCTCCTTGATCACGGGAAAGTGGGGTAGGAACCACTGGTCATCCGCATCGTTGTGCACTTCCGTCTCGGGTACCTCGCGGATATACCCCTTCGTCAGGTACTGTTGGATGACACCGGCGTACGCTGCTGCGAGCTCAGGTCGTTTGTACAGGGACCGTTGGAGACTCGCCAGTCGTTGTAAGGCCATCGGTCTGTTCGAGGTCACGTGAGGCTTTCTGTCTTCAGCGACCCACGGGATGCCAATGGTGACACGGTTGTTGTTGAGGCTCATGGTGTCGTCAGTCACCTTCTCGGCTTCACGCTCAGCTCGAGACATGGTCTCTCCCGTGGCTGTAGAGCGGATGGTGTCTAAATTGAACATGCTACGCACCATGGCATTCAGCTCCAGGGTTGGCTCGGTGGGCTCTGCGGTCGCGGCATGTGTGGCGTGGTGGACGGTTGGTTCCGCCGATGTTCCGCTCCCCTCCAGGAGACCGAAACAAATCCATCCGAGTGGTGTCTTTCTTGCGATTGGACCATGGCCAGGCCCACGGCGTTCGGCTAGCGAGGCGTGCAACTGTGGAACGTCAAGGCCCAGTAGGATGTCCACAGTTGGGTTAGCTGGGGTATCCGGATTCATCCCGCGCAGGTGTGGCCAGCTTGCCTTCTGCGCATCCCAGTCCACACGTTGCATGTCGGCGGTTATCTGAGGGAGAACGACCGCCTGCACTGGGGTTGTTGCAGTTGAGTCTTTGTGACAGATCTCTATGGGGGCGATCCTGGACTCGTGCTGCAGACAGCTGCCACCGAGAACAGTCGTGCGCACGGACGTGGTCTCACCGGGTGGGACATTCAGCTTCTCAGCCATGTCGGTGGTGATGAAGCTGCAGGTGGACCCAGAATCCAGCATGATCGTTGCTTGTAGCTCGACGTCTCCACATCTCACTGTCCCCACAGTCGTCATCAGAGCTGGTAGGTTTGCTGGGGTTTCGGCATGCAGGGCGCTCGCTGCAGAAGCCATATTCGCGGTGTTGGTGCGAGCGGCGTTTTGTTGGCTACCGCTGCTAGGCCTGTCAGAGTCGTCCCTGTGGAGCAGCGTGTTGTGCTTGCCTTTGCACTTCCTGCAGTGGCTCGAGGTGCAATTTCTGGCGAAGTGGCCGTCCTGTAGACAGTTCACACACAGGCCCAAGAGGCGCACCAGCTCTGATCGCTTCTGGACGGGTAGCTGTTGGAACTCCTTGCACTGTGCCATTGCGTGCTCTTCCAGGCACTTCCTGCAGCTCCTCTTCTTCCTTGGGGAGTCAGAGGTGGCGTCGCGGGTAGTGCCCGCTGTTACTGCGGCCAGGGTCGTTGACCTTCTAGGCGGTGGGGTTGGCTGAACGGCGGCCGTCTTGGTGGAGGTTGGTGTCACCAGAGAGGCGGCTTCCGCTCGTTCGGCCAACCACTCAGACAAGACACCAAGGTCTAGTTCATCCGTACTAAGGCCCTTGGCCTTCACATACTCGCCCCACTGCATTCGATGGGGGAGCGACAGCTTGGCCACCAGCTCATCACGGAGCGCAGGGTTGTTCCTGTGGCCATGGCTCTTTAGCAGCTTCATAGTGAGGACGATGTTCCTCACAGATGTGGCCAAGGAGTGCAGGGCGTCCGTGTCCTCTGCTCTGGCTGGCTTCAGCGCCTTGGCCTGCTCGATTAGCTGTTTCACTACCAATTCCGGCCGGCCGAAACGACGCTCCAGTGTCCGGATGGCCTCGTCTACATTGTCTGGCACGGCCAGGAGCAGCTGTACTGCCTCCTGGGCTGGTCCCTTCAGGCAGGTCTGCAGGCGCTGGACGTTCTCTGCGTTTGAGTATGCGCATTGCTCCGTGCTGCTTCGGTACAGCGCGAGGAACGCGGGCCATTCCTCCGGCTTGCCAGAGAAGATTGGCAGCTTGCTGCTGGTGGATGACTGGCGTGCAGCCAGCTGTCTGATGCCAGCGTTACTATTCTCGACCTGGGAGGTCTGCCCTTGACGTAGGGCCTGGGTGATTGCACCTACAAACTCACTGGCCAGGTCTGCCATCTGACGCGCAGGATTGCTGTTAACTGTGCTGCCAGTAATAGTACCGGTAGTAGAGGTACAACCACTCATGTACGCGTCTTCGACCTCACTCGCATTACTTGCTGCGCCCCTACCACCGGTACACGTCTCCGTAGCTCTGGCACTAGAGTATCCACGTGGCCCTGACTCTGAGTCGGAGTCTGAGACTGTCATGTAGCCGCGTGCACGTGCACTCGTGTCGCGACGGTGCTTTCGTGGTGCGGGTACTGGCATGGATGCGTGTGGGTGACTGGGTGACGTAGTGCTCGGGATACCGCTATGCCTTGTGCTTGCGGTCGACTCGCAGCGCTCACGTCTCTCCTCGTGGACCTGTGCAGGCTGTGGTTGCACTACCGGTAAGCCTTGTACTTCTCTAACAGGCTCAGTGACACTACCAGACTTCGGCGCTCGTCGTTGTCTGGCACGGCTTTCTCGTAGGGCATACTCCGCTGCGAATAGCCGCTGCCTCAGCTCTGTCATCGATCGGGCCAGCTCATCGTTGCGTTCTCGTTCTGCCGCAAGATCCCTGGCTTGCTTGTCGCACGCTAGCTCGACCATTGCCCTACTCGCCTCAGCTTCCTCTAGGTTCGTCTGCAGTGCGTAAGCGTCTCGCTGGCGCCGCTTCTCGACGATCGCGGATTCATCGATCATCGTCTGAAGCTGTAGTAGTTGCTGCTGATACGCAACTTCCTTGGCCCGGAACTCACGTTCTACACTGCGTAGACTACTGCCAGTACTGGATCTCGGCAGTTGCTGACGCTCTACGAATGTCCTATCCCAGGGCTCGGGCCCTATTCCCCGCTGAATGGACTCGCTTAGATAGTCAGCGTAAGTGGCATCGGCTACAACAGCAGTGGTGTGTTCAATCGTTCTTTGAAGTACCTGTGTCTGTGCCTGTGCCTGCGGTTCTGGTTGATGAAACGGAGGTTCATTCAGGTGTTCATGAATCGGATCTTGGACTACGCATGGCGGTGCCTGGTAGTGGTAGCTGTGTGCCGGAGTGAATGCACGGACATGCTGGACATCTGAGTCCCTCTCTACATGTGCGTCTATCACTACGTCTACCGGTGGTGGTGTGCTAGCCTGACAGGCCTCTGCATGGTGTAGACCTACTGCTGATTCTGACGTTACGTGCGTAGATCTATGGGAAGCCTCTCCTTCTGATGGCTGAGATTCTACACCGACTACCGTGTGTGACTCTGTTGGTGTTGGAACAGCAACTGAACTAGGTGCAACTACATCATCGTCAAAGTCGATAAGCGACGTATCTTGGGCTGCAACCGCCTCATGCAACTCACCCGCTTCCTGGAAGACTTCTTCTCGCATCGCAGGAGAGCTGGAGGTCTCAACGGACCTTTCCCTCAACGTCCCTTCGGCTTCCGACATCGCCTGCTCCGTCAACCGGGCGATTTCCAGCCGCTTTTCCGCCACAGCCTGTTCCGCTTGTAACACGGCTATCCTGGCGCTGAGCCTGTCTGCTGAATTCGCGGTGACGGCTTGGCTTCTACTTTCGGTCATCCTGTCATCTCCACCACTAGCACCGGCGTAGGACTGGGCAGGGGCGTAGGAGGGGTTTTGGAAGTGGTACGACCAAAGATCGGCGCGGCCGAAGGCCGTTTTGGAGGGGGGTCCGGGGGCCCTCCCCCGGGAAAATTTTGTAAAAAAGACGCAAAATCATGCGTTCTGGGAACTTCTGGCACACTTCTGGCACAGTTTATAAGTCATAGAATTATTTCACGGGCAGAAGAGACGTGCATGGACATGCACAGATGCATGGCAGATCTACGAGTACGAGTCTAGAAAAAGGTCAAAGTCTGATGCGCATATGCATAGATGGATCCTGATTTTTTTATTACGGTTTTGCACGTTCCGGACGGACCACACTTTTCGAAAAGTGGTACGGCCATGGTCGTACCAGTCGTAGCGGGTGCTACGCCCCTGCTGGGTGTCTGTGTACCCGAGTTTTGGCGCTGCGACGCCTTTCGTCGTGCGCTGACTCCGCCTGAGCTTCTCCATCGTGGACGTGATCCGGCTCGAAGGACCACTATGTTCCGTATTCCCCGGAACCAGGTTGCATCAGTACCGTAACTGTAATACCGACTGCGGATACTTTCCGAACCCACGTTCAACAATGGAGACAAACTTTACTGGTTCGAGTTCTCACTCTCAAAACACCAACTCCATCTTGGATTATCTTGGATGCACTAAGAATATCAGACATAAGACACTGCTAAACTGAGAAGTAACTTAGAATTGGATTCAACCACTGTTCACCATGAACTCTTTCCAAGACAAGGAGAATAATAAAAAACAACAACAAAACCCAAAGCTGCTAGAGCACTGCACGCGGAAAAACTCTGCACGTGAGATGCCGTGCAGCGGGAAAAAGGCCATACATCTGAAGCATACGTCTCGTGCACAGGAGCACAAGCCCGGGAAAAACAGGGTTGATGATCACATGATTTCACGCATGAGTGATACCATACATGACCTACAGAACTAGAGAATGATTGTAGCGAAAACAGACACATAAATCATACATGAACGGTACCAGGCGTCACCACGACTCCGACACCATAACGTTTTCTTGTGACTGTCATCAGTGGAACGCCGTCACATAAAAATGTAATAACTAAAACACACACTTATACATGTAGCTGTTATGGTTTCAGGTAGAAATACAGCAGCCAACAGGTACAAAAAGCGAAGTTTGCACCTTTGCAATGTGTGAATATAGTGTATGTGAGAAAGGTAGTGGCAGATGAATGTGATACTGTGTGAATGAATGTAATGGTGCGTGTGTATTACTTGAAGAGCGTGAGTGATACAACGTTTTCTTTCTGTTTACATAGCAAGGGAGGCCGCAAGGGAGGCCGCCGGACGGTCGCTCCTCGACAAACCATGTTGCTACAACGGTAAGACCGGAAGGGGAACAACTTGAAAACAGAGCAGAACCGAGGAGAAGCAAGAGACTAGCAGAGGCACGACTGAGACAAGTGGAGAACACAAGGCAAGGAGACGCAGGAGGAAGCACAGGCACGGCACAGAACGAATCAAGGAGAGGGAAGCGGTGTCGCGAGGAGATGGAGACTGATGACGACGAATACGAGTGCGATGGGATGGACGGCGGCATTGGAATAGAGGTGGAGGATGAGAGTAGTGATGAGGAGGAGTTTGATGTTGACAAGAGGAAGTCTGCAGTGTACAAGCATTTGGTGTCCAGTCCAGAATGTCGTAAGGTGTTTGACGATTCCTGGTTTAGTGTTATTCGTTGCGCACGTTTCTTCAAGCAATTGCAGGTGTTGGAAGCTGTGTATATTCGTACTCGTGACCCTGTGCTATGTAAACAGAAAGAAAACGTTGTATCACTCACACTCTTCAAGTAATACACACGCACCATTACATTCATTCACACAGTATCACATTCATCTGCCACTACCTTTCTCACATACACTATATTCACACATTGCAAAGGTGCAAACTTCGCTTTTTGTACCTGTTGGCTGCTGTATTTCTACCTGAAACCATATTAGCTACATGTATATAAGTGTGTGTTTTAGTTATTACATTTTTATGTGACGGCGTTCCACTGATGACAGTCACAAGAAAACGTTATGGAACTTGACTTTCTTCATTTTTTGCTGTTGTTATGAGTGCACAATTTATCTTATTTATTGCCATTTTACGAATAATAAAGCAGTCAAATATTCCTGCATATTTCACTCCTTAGGGCTATATTGATCGCTTATACATGTACAAAACTGTATTTGACTCCTTTTTAGCAATTGAACACATGCTTTGGTCAGTCATGATAAATCTAATATTGACTTCGTACTTGGTCAGTATAGGAAATAAAAGACCTCGTAAAAGACCTCGGCTTCGCCTCGGTCTTTTACTCGGCTTTTATTTCCTATATTGGCCTCGTACTCAATCAATATTACTTATTAGATACGCAATGCAGTCACCCAGGCGCAGGGCCAGGCCAGGTACTACTACTACTAGGTGCATGACGTCATTGCCAGTCAACCAGGCCCCATAATGGGCCATATGCCATGCATGCAGTCGAGTCACCCAGGCCCCATGAAGTCACCATGGTAACCCACGCCCAAAAACGTCACCCAGCTGGGATGCAGCCACCTACCGCGTACCGACATGTACCTGTCCTTGTTAGTTGCCAGCCTCGGGCTTGGAGCTGATTGCACAGACTGTCACATAACCAGGATAACAGTGTCAGTCATGTACATGTACAGCTACACTGTCCCACATGCATGTAGTATGGCGAGGGTGACCTGGTGACCTGGGCCAAGGGCAAGGGTGACCTGGTGACCTGGGCCAAGGGCAAGGGTGACCTGGGCCAAGGGCAAGGGTGACCTGGTGACCTGGGCCAAGGGCAAGGGTGACCTGGGGCAAGGGTGACCTGGGCCAAGGGCAAGGGTGACCTGGGCCAAGGGCAAGGGTGACCTGGTGACCTGGGCCAAGGGCAAGGGTGACCTGGGCCAAGGCCAAGGGCAAGGGTGACCTGGCACAATCACCTGTCAGTGTCACCATGGAGGCCAGGCCAAAGCCCAGAGTCCACAGAGACGTGTTCACAAGTAGAAATTAATATCCATTCAATGATACCAAAATGTATTTAATACAACACCACTGTGTGTGATCTGTAAAGGCAGCAGGCACATGCGTCATGCAGCAGGCAAGGCAAAACTAGAGTTGCGACAGCAGAAAACTTGGAAAGGCATCGGAACACTGCACGGAATGAACGCGGGCAAAGAGAACAAGATGCTTCAAGTGCATAGCAGAGAGTACATGTACATGTATGATTTAATTAACAACATGGGCAATCTGTGAACTGAAGAACAGAAACAGAGAAATCATTCACGGCAGGCACAGATGCACTGAGCTGAGAATCGTAATGAATCGCTCCAGCCAGCAGCTCCAGGTATCATGACACGCAGGTACAGAGAAAGAATACGGCATGTTTCGTGCACAAATCGCTAGTTGCAATGAAATAAAAATTACTCGCTGGTCAGGGGTGTACTACTTGAGTAACGTACATGTGTAGTGCTGGGAGTTTATACTAAACTAAAAATTGAACTAAAAAAAACTTCTAAGAAGTAGAGTGGAAACTCCACTGTATATAAACTAGCTGTGTATTTTCTACGCTACATTTGATGAAAGTACGAGAGTGTATGGGTAACTAAACAAAAATTATTGTAAGGAATGATTCAAAACTGCACCCAGCGCATGGAGAAGAAACGATATCTTCGGAAATTACCAAAAAAATGAATTTGCCCAGGAAATAAAAAAGAAAAAGGGAGGGGGGGGGGGAGTCGGAGGAAAGCGGGAAAGAAAGAGAGAAATCACTTCAGTTGACGCATTCTGAAGCATGCACATGGATACATCTGACGCGGCTTTACGAATGGGAATAACGGCACGCATGCATAGCCAGCACTTGGCAGCAACAATGCTGGCCATAGCGATAAGTAGGGAGGGGGGGGGGGGGGAGGGAGGGGAATGAACAACAGAACGAGAAACACCGGATATTGGACAAAAAGGCTACTAGAGTGGCAGTAGTTAGTAAGGGCAGGCAATGGAATGCACTACACTGTACTAGAACTGCAGCTGGTATCTGTAGCTTTCACAGGAGACCAAGCCAATAGTTAGCAAGGAATTCATACATCACAAGGACAAAAATAAGGAAAATGAAAACAAAATTACATCAACCCAGAGTGCGGCATCGTGTCTCTTGCTCTCAGGAAGAAGAAATGGCGATCTGGCAACAGCAACTCGTCATTGCTAAGTACGAGAGGGCAAGCGGGCATGCAGCACCAGACAGGCCATGGCAGTAACACCATAATACGACATACAACATGCATTGTGAACTGTTAAACGAAATGTGCAGGGAAGAGGGAGGATGGGGGGGGGGAAGGAGGGGGGAGAGGGGGATGGGGGAAAGGGGGGGGGGAGAGGGGGGATTGTGCCCATTGTCTTGAAGTGCTATGGTCAAGGTGCACGACCTCACAGTGCTCAACACACATCCTGGGGTGACAGGTGCATCATCTCTGAGCATCGTACGGTGGTGAATGGTGCTAGGCAAAGTCTTCGGCACATGAATGTCCAAACAATACGAAATGGGAAAATGCGATTTAAGCAAAGGAAAAAAGTTTAGGATAAAAAGCATCAAGGTGTCGCATCCTTTGTCCAATGTGCACGGTGCACAAGCTTTTCGTTGCAGTCCCTGGGCAGTCTGCACCAGGCTGAGTGCAATAATAGCAACCGCAAGACATCAGCATACGACTGACTCACTTGGCCTCAAGCTGTGCTGGAAACGTATGCATCATATCCGGACAGGTGAGATGTGACCTGGCAACCAAAGACTGCTTCACATGCCCCTGTATGCATGCAGGAAAACAATGAGAAGCAGAAAGAGAACAATCTCTGAATTGTCAGCAGATGCATACAACATACACCAGACATTGCTGCCACATGGTTTTTAAGCATGGTGGTGATGGAGAAGGGGGGGGGGGGCAGCTTGCCTATATAACTTGCGAAAAGCTGAAGTGCGTTCTGTTGACAATATTGACAAGTTCGTTTTCGCTATAAGACACCCAACTAATGCGCAAAACACGGAAGCCAATGGAAATTTTGACGAGACATTTTTACCACTAAAACCATCAAACTGGGCACAATGTTGATTATGAGCATCAGCAAACATGTCCCTATCTTGTTTTCTAAGTGGTCAGAGCAGTGATGAAAATGCTACCATAGAGCATAACATCAAACAGCAGAGGTGACTACGGTACTACAATGTCAAAGCAGTGTTAACTTTCGTACATACTTCATAAACACAGTTCACGCACGCACGCACACACATACACACACACACACACACACACACACACACACACACACACACACACACACATATACACACACATACACACACACACACACACAGCTCAGGCTTCAGCATGGTAATACACGACCCCTCCGGCACAGCCAGGTTATTGTATGCACGTGCTTGGATATTGAACTGTGAGGTGATTCTGTGTTTTCAGACTGCACTCAAGCAAAGCGGCGACGAATTCAGGTGACGGCATACTGCCGAATCCCTCTCGTTTTCATTATCAGGCAGTCCGTTTGTGCAGTACAGTCAGACCTCGCTTATCCGGTCCTCTTTTATGCAGATCCCTCGTCATCCGGATGAAAATCGTTGGTTGACTTTCGAATTTAGTGGTCACAACTGTACAAACTTTCATTCGGGTACTGACTTTCGGGCACGAACTAACTTTCGGCCCCGACTTGTGTGTTGTGGAGAAGTCACTTTGTGTAGATGTACATGTACAGTCTACACGCTGTATGTGCGAACCGTACCGGTACTGATTTTGGGCAGTACGTTTTATCGGGCTGAACTTGACTTCAACAGATAGACAAAGGTGGTTTTTATTCAGGGCAGGTACATGTGCGTACAGTAAAGCCTGTATTACTAAAGACCACCATGACTAGCGGCCAGCCTGGTACTACAGACCACTTCGCCAGGCACGGACGGTCTCACATTATGGTTGTGCGGTGCAAACCTGTAACTAAGGACCACCTGTCACTAAAGACCGCTTTCTCTGGCCCCAAGGGCAAGGGGTGGCCGTTAGTCACAGGTTTTACTGTATTTACAGACGTGTACGGTTTTTCAGATCCTGCATCCGCTGTTTGTTGTTTGGCATGGTTGGGGAAACATAGCATAACGTGTTTTGATTGGTGAGAACTTTCTCCTCCCATTATTGATGGTGACAGTTAAGTGTCTTGACTTAGCAGCCTCTCCCTCTCCTAGCCATGTTCCCATTGCTTTTGTGACAGTCTACAAATCTATTTCGTAATGTGCTGCTCAAGAAGATAACTGAATTCAACGTCTTGATGAAGAGGTCTCAAAACTTAGAGTCCATCTTCTCTTGTACTGGATAACCTCTTCTCTCCTCTATGGTTTGCTGGCGGTCAGTCAGCCATGTTCGAACATACGAGAAATTCCGAATATGTCCCAGCGCGTTGTTCCGCTCTGCTACCTCACCCATTGTTTTGCGACCCGAAAACCGTTTTCCACCACCAACAAGGCTATTTTACCCGTGATAGAGCGTGATGTACTTAGTGTACCGGTGAATTTGAATGCAACATTGGCGGGATGCCACAACGGCTGAGCGACCTTTTGAGCAGCACATTACAAAATACGTTTGTAGACTCTCACAAGAGCAATGGGACCATGGCTAGGAGAGGGAAAGCCTGCTGAGTCAAGACACAAAACTGTCACCATCAAGAAAGGGAGGAGAAAGTTCACACCAATCAAAACACGAACAATTGGCACAAGATGAAATGAACGGTTACGCTCCACCAACTATGCCACACAATAAGTAGCCGATGCAGGATCTCGAACAGTGTGTGACTCTACACCCGGCAGAGAAATCGCCAACGACATAACTGCACGAACAGAACACGTTGCAATAACGGCGAAAAGGATTTGGCAATATACCTATGATTGTGTATTGACATTTTTGTTATACAGTAATGAACTTCAGCTATAAAGAACTACATGTAATCCTCCTGCACAATGGTGTTCGTTATATCAGGAGTCGACTGTATTTGTTACTTCAGCACTTACTTTGATGAAAAAGCGCCAGCTATAGCGAATTTTTGCAGTTTCCAGTAGTGGTCATGATCCGTATAGTCTGCAGAAATCTCATCACTGTGTTTTATATGTTTGCTCTCAGTAGCTTTGCAGTCTGATCCACCGCCACCGCTGCACTCCTGAAGAATGTGATAGTGATCATTCTTCTCCGCACAGATCTCCGAACAGGTTTTTCCAGATCGGTCGATCAGTTGCATTGATTTCTTCTCACACACTTTGAACTCCGTGTTGGGAGCTTTGATTTTACCATGTAGGACATAATGGCCGTCGCTCTCGTCATGGACCTTCTTGATGCACTTCTCATGACATTGGGGGCATTCTTTAGGACAAAGTTGCCCAACGCAATCCATGCACAGATGCAGTCCACTGTGGTCTTGTATCAAGCCACAGGTCTGTGGCCTGTTCCTGACTGTTCCATGGCTCCCTGATTCACACGTCCCATCGCATTTTGACGGACATTGAGGGAACCGGTGTCCATCCCTTACTCTTGTCTCAAGACGGTCAGGCAGGATCTCATGAAGGACATCCAACGTGCAAGTAGTTCCATGATCGGCGTGGCACCGTTCTCCACACTTTGAAAAGCCATCGTTTGTCACTGGCTCCTCAAATCCTGCCGCTCGCTCCCAAAAATACCGATGTGTGCAGAAGTGCAGTTCTTTCTTATGCAGCTGCTCCGATTCAATATGATACCCGTCACCACTGCAATCTGCTTGTCTTGCTTCCGATGTGCATGCCAAGATGTGAAGATGACCCCAGGCTGATTTGCGACAAACGTCTTCGCACGATTGTGCAACATCTAGAGATATGAGCGATGTTTGTTGCGCGGTGACAGAGGTCTGTAGCTTCTGTCTGCCGTCCATTCGGATCTGGCCATGTGCTGCTCTGTGTAACGTTGTGCTGTCGTGTGGTGGGAGCTCGCACTGAGCACCACAGAAAGGACAAGGTGTAGAACAGAGATGGCTATCCCCACATTTATGCTCCTCATGCCCCTCGTGAAGCACGTGATCATGAGCAAGAGTGCAGGTTTCTGTACAGTCGGCAGCAGAGCACAGTGCAACGCAACCGTGCGAATCACACCGATGATCCTTATGGGCAGCGCCATCCCTGCTGTCTAGTATCACGTCACACTCCCCAGTGCAGAGGGGTTTACCGGCAGTGGTGGTTATTGATTGCCGATTAACCTCACAGCGTTCTTTGCACCTATGGGCTGTTTCTGCGCAGAGGCACGGGCCAGCATGATGCTCAAGCCGGTCATCACAATCCTTGCCGCAGTTCCGCGATACCTCCTTATACACGCAATGTCCTGAGCACGGATGAGAGCACTTGAACGTGTGGCCAGTAGTACTATGTGGTAGTAGACCAGGGTTAGCTCCTGTCACCAGGGAACCAGCGTGAAGTTGTCTTCCTTCACAAAACACAGCATCGCCACCATGCTCCGCATGCTGGCATCGGCCATGGCAATGGTCGAATTCCGCAGTCTCATCTTCAGAGTAAGGGTCCACAAAACCGATTGCTTTCCAGAACTGGCTGTGGGTGACTCGCTCGGTGAAGGTAACGTCGAGGCTCTCTGTTGCTGATTTATCCACTCTGACTTTGCAGTGGTGGTGCTGTCGTTTCAGAGAGGAGCACACGGTGCTGCAGGTGATCACTGATGGTGAGCTGTCGGGTGTTTGCTGAGATTTTGGTGACACCATGGAATCATTCTCCGTACCCACAACTCTCCAAGGAGAAAGGGCATGTTCCTGAATCCTTGCTGGCCGAAGAGACAGGTATTTTCCATGTGTTGTGCTGTGCAATTCATCGTCAGCATGAACCAGCTTATCGCAGCACTCTCCGCACGTTGGACAAAAGGCGTTGCAGGTATGTTGCAATTGGGAAGCGTCATCATGATGTGCATGCTCTCCACTGTGTTCCGCTTGGCCAGTTGGAATTATGCGTTTGCAGGGCAGCCTCAATGCTGGCAATGTTCCATCCTTCACCAAAGCTATTTTCTGGTCAAAATTCAGCTCACTCAACCAGGGCTGGGTGCAGTTTCCTCCGCCAGTATTGCACTTGATATCTTTGTTGCCAGTACGCTTCGATTCAGAGCAGATATGAGTTGCACCACAGTGATGAACAGTGGATCCAGTAGGATGGTGGAAATGATCTTCAGCTGCACAGTCAGCATTGCAGTGATCGCATTTAGCAGTGCACTTTCCAATGCCACAGTTGCATTTCTCTTTCTTATCATGACCCATTTTCAATTCACATTTGCGACTGCAATCGGTTCCCCTGCAGTCTTGGTTACATTTGTGCTCCTTCTCGCAGTCGTGGCCCCTTGAATGCTTGAGTGGCCGCTTGCAGTGTTCCACACATGGACCGTATTGATTGGCCTGTCCACAAGGATCATTACATAGATGATTGTCGCATGGAAAGTGATGACCATTGTCAGCAAAGCCAGGCAACTCAGGTATGCCAGATTGTGGAACTGTCTGATGATACAGAAGCTGTGTGCAATACACTTTATCTTCCCCGTGCTCTCGATCTCTTGGGCAGGGTGCGGGACACTTGTCAAAACCATTTGCTGGGTCTACACTGGGGTCGGCAAAGCTGTGGACATCCCAGAATAGGGCATGGGTCACTTTGCACTTGTTGCCCACCCGCCTGTAGCTTTCTTTGATTTTGCCTTTGTTATAATGCGCTGCTACCAGGTCGTAGTCTGGGACATGACTGTGTGAGCGACTTTCTTCGAGGCTACCACAGACAGTATGGCAGGTTGTATCATCTGGCAGTTGTGAAGGAGTAGAGCCATTTCCATTGCGGAGACTAGCCCGAGCACTGGACAGCACAGCACCGTGCTGTGATACTAGATGCTGATCATGCGTTGTAGATGCCGGTGTTTCACAGTGAAAGCCACACAATGGACATGTTTTGTCACATCCGTGCGCCTGTTGACAGCTGTGTTTCACACCAGGATGTTTGGCTTGTCCAGGTGGCACTGGTATGTTGCAAAAAAGCTTGAATGCATTGCCAGCAATCTTCTCAGCGTTGGAATTCTCGCCGATGAAGCTTTCTTTCTCTACTTCTGGGACAACTTTGCATGGCCCATGCTCGTTGCATGCTACCTTGCACTTGTGGCTATTCCGGCAGTAGTGTTGCAGAGGGCTGGAGCTTGAGACTTCATGGTTGTCATCCTTAGAGCAACGCTGTGTGCAGTCGGTATCTTGGCATTTGATGCGACAGGTGTGTGCTGATTTGCACTTGCAGGGCTGCGCACTCTTGTCATGGCCTTCCAGTAGAGTGCAGGTGCCTTCACACCGTTGTCCATCTTGAAACAGTTCACACTTGTCACCGCAGACGTGCTCTTCGCATTCGAACCGATGGCCTTGTAACTGTCCATGCCGCTCTTCAGCAGTGAAACCTCGTTCTGGCTCGGCCTCCGGGTTGTAGAGTTGATGATGGATTTCACCAAGGCACCGCCTGTTTTCAATGCCGTCGTGGCCAGGCAGGGTACACACTTTTGGGCAGGCGTTGAATAGGCGCGACTCCCCTTCAGGATATGGATCCAATAATGACAGGTTGTCCCAGAAGGTCCTATGAGACACTTGGCTTGCCTTGGTACATGAGGTGGAGGTGCTGCTGGCAGCATCCACGTCGTAGATGAGATGAGAATGAGATGGCCCAGCAATCTTACATAGCTTGTTACAGGTGATTGCAGCATCTGGCAGTTGCACTTCTCTTCCATCCTTGTCCAGTAAGGCGATCTTGGCAAGAACGTCCAGCTTGATGCTACCGTGAGTCACGGAGCAGGCAGTGCCAGTGTGATCGTATGGAAGTGAACAGCAGTGTCCACACATGCTGCAGGACTTATTACAGTGGTGGACAACACCACAGTGGTGGGACTTGTCATGCATTTGAAGACGGGGTGGTATGGGAATCTTGCAGAATGAGTTCCTGAAGCCGTTGGGAAATGCGGTTGCGGTGACGTTCAGAGGCTGTTCGTGACCACCCGGTGAGAGAATAAAACAGACTCCCAGTGCCTCACAGGGCTGGTTGCAAATGTGTTGCTGCTTACAGTGATGAAATACCGACGATCGGTTGGCAGTATCGGTAGTTGGGTATAGGTGGTTCACGTCGTAGGCACAGTATGGAGGATAACTGCTGTGCGGCAAGATACACGGCTTTCTGCAAAGACCATACTGCTTCTGCTGCTCTGGAGAAGCTGGGTCTTTGAACTTCATATCATGCCAGAATTTTGCATGAGTGCTGAAGCTTTTCTTTAAAGTCATGTAAGCACTTCCGATGTGTAAGTGGCCTCGTCCTCCTTTCTCGCACATATCTTGGCATGTTACACCTCCTTCAATGTGGATCTCGTCGTCAAGCCCGACCGAGAGCTTCACGGCTGTCACGATTGTCCCGTGCTGGACCTGATGAAGAGAACCGCTCTTGTGGTGTCCAGCGTGTAGTTCACAGTGACGTTTGCACAGTGGGCATTGCTCCTTGCAGGTATGAGATTCGGCGGAACACTCATGTTTCCCTGCGTGCAATTTCTTCCCGGCTGGTAACGGCTTCACACACTTCAGTTGAAATCCGGTGGTGTTGCTTAAACCGGAGACAAGTTCCCGGCTATCCTCTGGTGCTTTCCCGTGGATAGTTGTGACATGGCACACACCATCCACTTCACAGTACTTGGCACACGAGTGCGGCTGATTACAATGGTGTAGCCCTTTGTTCTTTGTGGAGTGAACATGGTCAGGTGCATTGCAATCCGCCGTGCAATTACCAATTTCACACCTGTTCTCACATCCAGTAGCATCACATTTATGGTCCGCATGCTCATAGTAGTCATCTTGCGTACACAACACCTTGCAGCCAGGAGCTTCACATTCCACGCGGCATTGGTGGTGCTCTTTGCGACACCTGCACCGGGACTCGTGATCGTGGCGGTAGAACCGACAGGCCACGTCCCTCGCGCTTTTCTCGCTCTGATTTTCGTCACGGGAGCAGCGGAAGCATGCCTCTGCACACTTGTGCTTGGTGGAGCAGGCAAACCAGTGGCCGCACAGCTCCCGCCCATTCTCGTCAACTCCATAGATTTGCAGTCCGGTGTACATCAGAGATGTGGCGGCGGTCGCGTAGTCCAGCTCCGGTTTATCACTCGGCTCATGGAATAGTTTCCCTTGGCAGTAGACGTTGGCCTTAGGTCGGTGTCGTTCCTTTGCATTGCACTTGACCGGACAGCCATCCAGGAAATCACGGTCTTCCGGGCACGGAGAGTCAAATCCAAACGACTCCCAGAATGCAGAATGTCTCTGCTTTGTGCGTCCCAACTTGCAGTGAGTATGGCCACGCCCTGCTTCCTTGCACAGCTGCCCACAGGTCCGTTCACCAACGACCGCAACTTCATCGTTGACTCCGTTGCGAACAACATAAGACTGATTCCGGTACGGGCCATGTTCATCGAGCCGGTGATTGCCTTCGTGATTGATATCTCGTGTGCAGTAGCGGTGGCAGCCCGGACACTGGACAGTGCAGGTGTGCGTGTTGCGACAGGAGTGCTTCTCCTCGTGCTCTATCTCTCCGACGGGCTTCTTGATGTCGCACAGCAAACGATACCCATTTCCATCACTGGATTGCCGCTTGTGTTTCTCAGGGTCTATAGTAGTAGGATCGGATGCAAGCATGCAGATGCCATCCTCCTCGCAAAGCTCCCGGCACTCGTGACGAATGCCGCAATGATGAGGTATTGGCTTATCTTCACCACCGTGCAAGTGATCAAGGGGCTTACCGCTTTTGCAGCAGTTCTCACCACAGGCACATTTCATGCAGCACCTATCAATACCACACCAGTGCAGCTCATGATCAGGTTGATCTTCAGAGTTATGCTCCTCGACGCGCCGTACACAAGGCTCTCCACAAAGACCGGACTCCAAAGTAGCTGGGCACGGGATGCCACAGACGTGCTTTTCAGCAGTCTGACACGAGCACACACCGTGGTGACCCACAGGCTTGGAACACCGTGAACGCTCCGTGCCGCGCATGCATTTCTCCAGTTTCTCGGGTAGAGTGCAGAGTCCGTTACACGTATGATCCGGCTCTCCGCTGCACGGGAAATGGTGGCCTATGTATACGTCGTGCTCGTTGCCGCGGCTTTGTTTTCGCTCGACGCCGTCGATCTCTTCCCTCACTGCCTTTCCTGTGTAACCTTTGTCGTCTGGCTCGTGTTTCTCATCAAACGCTTCATGCCACAGAGAGCCTGTGCAGTAGGGTGCACTGGTCGCAGGATGTCTTGGGCATTGCATAGGGCAACGGTCAAAGCCGACACTGCCCGCATTCGGATCAACGATATTCAGCCTCTTCCAGAAGAATGTGTGATTCACAACCTTGTGGTTGTCCCCGTCTTGTTCCTGGCGTGGAAAGAATGGCCTATGGCCAGAGGCAGAGGTGTCAAATGCGCCGGAACGTTTGGCCAGCAATGACACAATATCCTTGGACAAGATGTGTTCGTGACCCCGCATGTAGTCCTTGCCAGGGCAGAGCTGATCGCATCTTGGCGGTGTATCATGGGACACCAACTCATGCGTTCGGCCATTACGCACCCTGGCAAAGCAACTGTTCCGGATCTCTCCGTGCTTCATATCGTGCGGACCCGCGTGGTCCCAGCCGAGATGACACACCATGCTGCACAGTGGGCAGATCTCTGTACACGTGTGATCTTTCTGTTCCTTGCAACACTGGTGATTGCCGTTGTGCGTCAGGGTCATGGCGTCCAGTGTCGAGCCGCAGAACATCTTATAGCCGTTCACACCGATTCGCTGCTCCTCGTCTCTGCAGATGTTGAGGTCTAACTCTGGCTCCGAGTTGCTGGCTATAGCACACACACCTTCAGCTTGACATACGTCTGGACACTTGTGATCTGTGGCACCACACGTGTGTAGGTCATGGCCTTGCCCCTTGTCGATGTCGTGCAGGCAGTATTTCTCGCACCGTGCTCGAGAAGTCAGTCGAAGTTGGCACTGCTGCGCACAGGTGTGTCTTTCAGCGGAGCATTTGTGTTCGGCCTGGTCATCGCCAATATGTTCGCCGTCCCTGCTGGGTTCGTCATGCAGAGCATCCTTGTGGCAAATTGAGTTCCTCACCTGCGCGCGACTACCATGCGTGTGAACCCAGGCATCCTGGTACTTGCACAGCTCCTCACACTTGTGCTGTGCAGGCACGTTATCTCCTTCTTGCCAGCACTGGCAACGACGGCTGTCGTGACCTGCTCCCGCCATACACTGGCCGGGCTCGCCTTCCCTGGTCTTCTTCTCCCGACAATACGTGCAAGGTCTGCCGCAGTAATGCTTGTCTTGCTTGCCGTGATCAAACAGACAGTCATGCTTGTCGCGATGACCACGCGGCTGCAGACAAAGCAGGTGACAGGGCTTGTAGGAGCATGGCTGGTCGCAAGGCTCCCAGATTGACTCAAAGAAGCTGAAACAGGATTTGGTTTCTGCTTCAAGGTCGACGGTTCCCTTCAGTTCCTGCCTGTGAGCGTGGGACGGTGCCTTCACAGCTCTTTGCCGGCGTTTGCAGAGGATGTCCAGCGCTGTCTTGGTCTGAGTGTGGAGAGCGGCCGGGCCTCGAGACCACCAGTCTTCTTCAGACTTCAGTACGGCTCTTGCGATATCAACACGCAGAGTGTTGATCATGTCACGGGCAGCATCGCTCAGCAGCTTTTCGACGCCGTCGAGGCACTTGTCTATCTCGGCACTATCCACATCCACTTTGAAATCGAGGGGTAAGCCGGAATCCATGGACCACTTGTACTTCTGCGGTCGATGGTACGGCTCCACGACCTCTCCGTCGATTTTTAACTCTTGGGTGCCACCGTTGCAAGGTTTGCCATTCCACTCTCCGCTTCTTAGCGCGGTGAACAAGAGCTCAAAAAACTCTATGGTTTCACGGTGATGGACTTGGCTGAGCTTCAGCGATGTGAAGCTAGTACAAGCAGCGGCAGCAGCGCCCAGCATCAAACACAGCGAGTCGTGGAAACCGGCTGATTTGAAGCACGGCGTCGAAAGCTCGCCGAGGTGAGCCGTGATACGTTCCGCCGCAAACTGTCGAACGCACGCCGCCCGCTGCGCTGCTTCAAGCTGAACTCCGTCGTAATGCCGCTCATCATAATCTCCGAAGAACTCGCTGAGAGTGTCTTTATCCTCTCGGTCAAGGTGACAGCGTCTCTGGGATCCATTGTCGTTGTTGCTTTGCTGAGACGTGGACAGTACGAGGAGACGGCCCGTAAACAGGCCGCTGTCGATTTTCTGAGGGTCTAGCTTGGACTCCTTCTCCTTCGGATCAACCCAGAGCGATTTCATATGCTCTTTCATCTCCTTGATAACCGCGACAAGCCGTTTGACTGCACCCACTGGATTGTCAGAGCAGACGATGAAGACATTGCTTAGTGCTACTGCTGGTAAGAGGAGCGACATGGCTGCGTCCTGGAAAGGTTCCTTGGTTTGAGAGAGCAGATGCAAGCCTTCGAAGCAGAAAAAGTTGTGCACCCTCATGTTGAGAAGGCGCGTGGAGAGAAGCAGTCGAGCATGTTTCCGCTGCTCCACCTCCGGTCTCCTGCCGCATCCCGGTTTAATGGCAGCGACCTTGGCATCACCCGGTATGCTAGCGGCCATCATTCCGCCGGAGCACATGTTGGCAATAGTCATCGCACTGAGTTCGTCGTCGGTCAATACGGTTGTAACATACGTCGGGTCACTGCGGTGACGTAGCTCGCTCGCCAGTGGACTCACTTCGATCAAATTGTGCACAACGTCCACAAACTTGGCTCGCTGCTCGACCGGAACAGGATTGGATGCAAAGCACTGACGACAGATTGCAGATGAGGTGTCACCATGGCTGCTTGCATCCTGGGGCAGTGGGTCATCGGAGTCGAGTGAGACGGTTGAGAGGACGGAGAGGCTTGGGCCCAGGGCCATATTGATGAACAGCTGGTCAAACTGGACCATTGGCTGGCGCGGTAGCTTGCGAAGGTCAACTCTATCCATTGGCTGGATGATAGGACCTTCAATGATCGGTACGTTCCCCATGTCGGTCGTGCCAGGAGTTGCAGTGGCAGTGGCAGTGCGTGGGGTGTTTGATTGTCTGCTGTCGGTGACGTTGAAGCAGCTCCTGATGGCTTCTTCCTTGCGCGCGTCGTTTTCACTTGGAAACTGTACCGTCTGGTAGGGCTGCGTGACAGCTATTGCAAGCCGCCGTGTTTGCCAGGCAAGCGATCCTTTGCAGCCGTACCAAGCATACTTGGTTCGAAGAAGCTTGAGAGGGTTGTTCGGGTCGAGTTGCTTGGGATGCCGTTTCAGGTTTCCGAACTTCTCCTTGAACACGATCCTGGTGCCGCTCATGGAGCGTTGCATTCCCGCTGTGTCTCGATCCCATGGCCAGTCGTGATCAGTGAATGCCAGTAGAACAGAGTCGGACGCATCCATCGTCAGGTTGAGAAGTTGACAAGCCGTGCGGATGGGCTCATGCTCGTGCAGGTTAAGGACAAGGTACGCTTCTCCCGTCGCGTCCGTGACGTTGTCCACAAAGCACAGGACGCTGGATCCTGGCTCCACGTCGACCAGGTGTGCCAGAGATTTGCCGTCGGCAATTTGGTGGCCATGCAGGATGCCTTCGATGCATTCTCGGTTCCCGGCCATGACCAGCACCTTCAGGTTCGTGTACTTCATTGCGGATGCAGTGCCGTCGCCGTCTGCTGGCTGCTGCCCATCGACAGCTTGCCCTCCTAGCTTGCTGGTACACTTGCCGACCTTCTCCAGGGCAATGCGCAAGTACCTGATGGCATCCCGGTCCACTAGTATCGGTGGCGTTTCCACGATGGCAGGTACCGGCCTAGTGAAGTCCAGCTTGATGGCGTGCTCCTCTTTGCCCAGTGCCGTCGAGTACCACAGTCGCTTGGCAGTTTTCTGACTCTTGCCAACTGCAGAGGGAACAAGCAACGCACGCAAAGACAGACAAAATGTATAAACATACAGGCTGGAATTCACTGAGTGTCGGACGCACTCCACATACCGCACACTGTCAGCTCTACTGATACATACAAAGATGCCATTCACGGCTCGAAAACTGGTTGGGTGGAGAGAAAAGGGTGGCATGGACCTGTTAGTTTCATGTCCTTAGTCAATTTATCAGACAACTGACATTGTCGAGCCACAGTATCTCCTTTCGTCCCTGTGTGGAACTCATTCACTCACTGTGACAGCTTAATCAAGAGACCCGGGATATTTAGCAAAGACAAAACTTGACCAGAAGAAACACGGAACCGAGGCACAAAACGAGGGGCTAAAAAAAAGTGAGGTAACTTGGATTGGTGCACAGACAGAGGTGGCTGGGCTGCACTGCTTTGTCATAAGAAGCTGTAACCCCTCGCTCTTGTACCCTGCTTTTCAGTTTAGTTTTGACTGTGTTCAGAAGGCAACCAGCAGAGGTTTCGGAGCCAAGCACTAATAGTGATCCACGCAGGGATAAAAGGAGGCAGAAATTTCGCTATGCACGCTAATGCTCGGCCGGTACAGACAATGATAATGCAAATCTTTACCGAAAAAAAATAGGAGCAAGAACGCTTGAAATCCCAGGAGCCCTCAATATGCTTTTGTTATACCTTCAATGTAGGCCATGTATTATTCGAACTGATAGAAAAGTCTTTGCAAAACCACTATCCGGCACAAGGTTTTGTATTGCAAATCATTTCTATACGTTCGAATAGCACATAGTCATGATGACCTAGGTAAAATACAAAAAAAGCATAGCGAGGGCTCCTGGGCTTTCAAGCCCTCTCGTGGCTCACAGCAGAGTCAGTTCGACGTGAACATTTCCGCAGGAGGAGCACCACTAAGAAGAAGAAGCAAGGCGTACCGGTACATCCAACTCCCATTGGAGGAATGATGCAATGACATCTTATCACCATTGCATATTCGAAGTTTGTTCGCGTACCCGAATAAGAGAAAAGAAGAAAAAGACAGGGCAAGTAGGAGAATAGGAAGAACGAGTGAAGCAGGCCGGCAGACAGACAGACAGACAGACAGACATACAGACAGAAAGAGAGACACATACAGACAAACACACACACACACACAGCCAGACACACAGCCAGACACACAGATCCATAAAATTAATTTAAAAAAGTTCTAATGCTATGTACATGTACATACCCCCTTCGAAATGCTGCTGTAGCAGGTCCTTAGCAATGTCCTTGACCTTTCCGGGTTGCTTGTACAGAATATACAGGAAGTCCTTCTGCTGCGTTTCCGACTTGTGCTGCATCAAGTCCAGCAGGTAGCCAGCCTGATCGACTGGGTCCTTTCCTCTCTCTTCAATGTCGGTTTTCTGACTGGAGCTGACCACGTCCTTGGTTCTGAGGTCGGTGAGGAAATCTCTCACCGTCATGCATTGACTCAAGTCGTGCAGGTTCGGGTAGATGATCTGGGCAAAAGTATTCGCATTGCAAATAGATAGGAGGTCCATGATGCTCAAGAATAGCAGTAGTAATGTGTCACGAGCCCAAAATCGGGAATGAATAATTTCAAACATATCAACACACGTTTTGGAGGAATATTCATGAAGCCCCCCCCCCCCCCCCACCCACCCATGAAGCACCCCCCCCCCCCCTCATGTGGCTTATGGGATTTCTCGGCACTTGTGCCAGTGGTTGTGAAACGTCTCCCCTCACTCTGGCCTTGCGAAGTAAGATAAGAATCAACAGCAACCCCCACTGGTAGGCGCTCCATCTGCCGCTAGGGTTTACCGGGTGTTAGCGGCCGACGAGAGTGTCCTTCGGGTACGGACACAATAAGATACTGATATACTCCCCCCCCCCCCCCACACACACACACACCAGAGAAATCTCCTGCCTTTCATGTAGAATCTGGGTACGCCTTGGCTAAGGAGACAAATTGTTTTACTACTCCCTGGACCCTGAACCCTGAACCCTGGACCCTGAACCCTGAACCCTGGACCCTGAACCCTGGTGTGAAGTGACAGACTAGACTGTGCTGTCTTTGTACCCACTTGCTGTTCCCTGCCACTCAAGGAAAAGAAGCATGTTTGTTTGCAAGTCTCAAAGTCCGAGCCTCCAGCAAATCGTTCCTAAGAAGCAGCCGATAGTATATGTAGTTCAACATCAAAGGTGAATGATGTATAGCCTGCTGAGTCAGACTCGTTTCTGAGTGCAGTTTGCCGCAAAACTTCCAAATAAAAGGAGCTTGCTGAGTCAGTATACTTGGCTGCAACAATGAAAATAGGGTGACTTGTGCACACTATGTCATGTCACATGACCTTCCAAATCGGACTGAAAAGGGCTATGCTACACCCCTGCTTACCTTCCGATACATCTCTTTCCCCGGATCTTGACGGGCCCTGATAGTACACACAGACAAGCAGATCACATGTGCAAACACAAACACACACATACGCACATACACACGCACACACAAACACGCACACACACACACACACACACACACGCACACACACGCACACACACACACACGCACACGCACACACAAACACGCACACACACACACACACGCACACACACAAACACACACACACACACACACACACACTGCTTTTATCACAAAGGAGTCCGCGTGTAGCTTGCTGAATTGGCCAGCTCAACATTTTTCGTTGCCGATAAGTTTCAGGGCAGACTGATGTTACGTGCTGCACACGCTCGTTCTAAGTCAACGAACGTAGCCGAATAAATAATCCCGGAGCCTACATTGCTTCAACTGACATAGCATTCCTGCACATAGTTCACGTGTACAGTTGTGCTCGATAAAATCCGACCCAGAGTGCACGTTTGCCGTCCTCAACTTGCACGGCCCTTGACACACTGGAAGTGGTACGAATGCGGCTGGACGTACACATGTACAAACACAGGGATGTATTCGGAACTGGTCCAGGGCGTCACCAGCAATGCACATTGGGTCATATTTCACCGAGCACAACTGAAGGTCATATGACTAACTAGGCTAACTCAGAGAAGACTTACTTTCTGTTGCGCTTCATTCTAGTGTCCAATTTCTCCAGGTAGCCGTCTGCAGAAGTCCGTGGATGCACACACACGCACACATGCACACGCGCATGCACGCACGTATACACACACACACACACACACACACACACACACACACACACACACACACACACACATAATGCCTTCATATTCCTCGGGTCAATACCATGCTTAGAAGAGTGCCAGCCGATTTGAAGCAAAACCAGTGGACCCAGCAGTCTCAGCTGGGATTGACGGGCGCTGCTCGGAAGTGTTACTCCCACAAGGTATTGCAAAAGCTCATACAGGAAGTATGTGGGGGGGGGGGGGGGGTCAATGACACATTACTAGACCACTTGAATGTACATACATGCAATGGAGAATACACTCAACTTCGCTGCAGATATAACGACAATTCGCGAATAACGACAGAATTGACATGCCCAGTCAGCCCAGAGCAAAGTCCCATCCAACTGTAATACATATGATGGGACTTCGAGTATAAGGACACTTCGCGAATAAGGACACTTTTCTGATACCCCGCCGAGTGTCGTTATACGCGAAGTTGACTGTATACATTGAGGAACCAGAGCAGCAAAAGCTTCATTGACTGGCCGCTGTTAGCTGAGAGATGGGTATCGTAATGGAGCATATCATACGGCCATCAGGTCATTGCGGCCTATGCCCGCGCGCCACAATCAACAAGTCACAACAGCTGCTGTCAATGCCCGTCACACAGTACGAGAGGCACCCAGACACAAGCATCGGCATATGACACAAATCCAACCACATTCTCAAACGTATTGCAAAAAAGAAGCTGGGAAACATACACCATGCCTGCCAACAAGCCCGTTTTTGGCCGCGACCGTCCCAGTATCAAGGGTGGTAATAGGCACCCAAAAGTGTATTTTTCACATGCCTCACAGCTACACTTGTAGACATGGTCATAGCTAGGTATGTGATTGTCCCGATGTCAGGTTTGCAAACATTGGCAGGCATGATACACTTCACCCGGAAAATCTGCCTAGCAGCAAGGCAAAAGCCGTATACTCACCGGGTAGACTGAATTCATCTTTCGCCAGTTGACGGAGTGTGTTTGCCTTGGACATCAAATCCAGTTCATTTAGAGCGTCCAAGAACACTGCAAAGCTTTCCTCTCCTTTGCGACCGTAGACTCTGAGCAGCGCTTTGAACCTAGCAAAGTCGGTCTGTTGAGACTCAATCTCGTTGCGTTCCTCGATGGAGATTTCAAGGTCAAAGCGCATTTTTTGCAGCAGGCGCTTCCACTCGGATGCCATCAGCTTACTGAGATCTTCTTCTTCTTTTTTGACGACCTGTTAACAGTAACAAACAACACAGGGTTCCTCTGATATAATAAAGTATTACCATGTTTTCCGGAGTATTACCGGATTTTCCAGAGTATTACCATGTTTTCCGGAGTATTACCGGGTTTTCCAGAGTATTACCGGGTTTTCCAGAGTATTACCGGGTTTTCCAGAGTATTACCGGGTTTTCCAGAGTATTACCGGGTTTTCCAGAGTAGAAGTCACACTTCAAATACTCATAACTCACCCCGGAAAAGTCTTATACTACGGTGGGAAAATGAACCACGAAATAACAAGGTAGATGGCTGTATTGCTTACACGCCAGTGTGGCCTATACTCCGGAACATTCGGTAGCTAAAAAGTCTTCAGCTCTAGGACAAAAATGTGATATGAACCATAAACACTGAGATATTTACAGGCATAATGACCTTGTGCCTGAAGCTAGGGGAAAAAGGAGGGTGATAGAAAAAGAGAGATAGAGAGAGAGCCTGGACAGGCTGAGAGAGAAATAGAGGCTGATATAGAGGTGGAGACAGACACAGAGGGAGAAAGATGCAGAGAGAGAGTTACAGAGAGTGGCCGAGAGTTCGATGCTGGCTGGTTATGAACACACACGTTTTATTTTTCTTCTCTTTCACATGTTTCTGACTTGTCTTCTATCCTTTCAGCTAGATAGTAGCGATCAGTATCGGAGCACTGTAAACTCATTACTAGCCTGATTTTATCTCGGCACTATTTTCCATGGGTTTTGCTGTGGCTTTGCAGCCATCGATTCTGGAGATGGACGTTCACATTCTCATTATTTTTGTAAGGTTTTTTTCTCAGATGAGAAACAGCCAGATACTGGGTAATGAAATGGGGAAACAAAGAGAAGGGGAGGCAAAGAGGCACGGGCCAGAGAAACAAAGAGAAAGAGAAGTATTAGAGGTATGGCAGGGGAGAAGACAATATTTCAATTATCCACATTCACCGCGCTGCATGAAATACAAGTTATTTATCCGATGGCACAGAAGAAAACCATGGTTCCAGCCAATCAGCATCCGATTTGAGCGGGAAAGAAGCAGCAACATTCCCCATAGGGGTCAAAAATATAGCCAGCTTGGTTCACTCAGTTCAAAAATATAGCCCGCTTGGTTCACTCAGTTCAAAAATATCCCCCGCGCGGTGCACACGGGTCACGCCAAGAGTAAATAAGGGAGGTTTTTACAAATTCTACTGTTGGTCACGCTCTATTTCAGGCAGTACCATGGGATAAATGGATTATACCATCAGTACTCTGTGTATACCGTGTCACTTATATTTTCACTTGTGATAACACACTCGTGAAAATATTCGGCGGCATACCCCTAGTACTCATGGTATAATCCATACGGGTAATGATGTAATGTTCATGGTCACAACTGACCATACATATAATTATCATCATAATATCATCATAACTTACCTTCCACAACTCAAACGTTGATCTACAGATCGCACCAGAAGGCATACAGACAGACGGATGGACGGGTAGGCGAACGGGCAGATGGACGGACGAAAAAAATGGACGCATGGATGGACAGACAGACAGATAGATGGACGGGCGGATGGATGTACAGACGGACGTAAAATGGACACAGCAATGGACAGACAGACGGATGGCCGGACAGATGGCCGGACACACAGGCAGAAAGATGGAGATCAAAAGACAGGTCAGCGGACATGCAGGTATTCAACTATCTAGCCAATAAGTATACACAACAACGTTGATAAACACTCATACCGAGGTATGTGTTAGGACAGGGTGATGGTATTAATTAAAGTTCACCAAGATCATAACAAGTCTTTGTGCTCCGCTTGTACAACACAGCAAACAACAACAGAGTTGCATAGCCAGTGGCTGGCAATGGCGAAGTTCTGATCCTGTCGGGGAAGTAAGCCACTGCGAAGTGACTACCATGTTGGGCTGTGTCTGCTTTGCGCAGACTCCCTACTCAACCACCATGATTGTCATGGCTACGCACAAAGACACGTGCTTTCCAACTCTCTTACAGCCGTTGGAAAGTGTAACTCATGGTGAAGGAAGAAGGAAAAGAAATACACCATGGGAACTTACACGGATGTGCCCTGAGAGTCCGGTGGCTTTTTGTTGCCTGAGTTGTCATAAGCACAAGCACAAACACACACACACACACACACACACACACACACACACACTCGCACACACACAAACACACACACACACACGCACAAACTCACGTACAGATAACAAGCACACAGACACCACACACACCCACAAACAGAATATTCAATGGCCACACATATGGCAATATTAACCCTATGAGTTTGCACCATTTTGGTCTCAAAAGAACCAGGAAAGACCCACCATTCCTCTGCAAAAATACCAGAGCGCCTTTGTATCCTCGAAAGAGAAGATATAAGTCTCCAAAGGCTGTACTGTCTGTATATTTAGTGCAGCATTTTAATTCCATTATAATAATATTGTTTTGGGCATGTGACGGTTAAATCACTCGTTTTCTTTGGTTGCATTGTCTGGTTTTCCTCTCGTCTGAACATTTAGATGGATTGGCTTCAAGTGCTATTTGGATGGTGTTTGCGTGTGTGGATTTTTATTCCTAAATTGCCTTGATCCTCTTGTTTTCTGATTTTATTTTCCTATTCTTTTGTTCGAAGTAGTGGTTGCGACTTCGGCGATGATTTGTAAGAAAGGGTTTGCTCCCCACACCGGAGCTCGCGCTATTCCGCCGACTTTACTTAAAGTCGGCGGAATAGCGCGAGCTCCGGTGTGGGGAGCAAACCCTTTCTTTTGTTCATTTGGCTTATGCGAAGACTAGCCAAGCTTGCTTGGTAATGTCAACGCGAACAAGCGTATAATAATAATAATAATAATAATAATAATAATAATAATAATAATAATGATTCACTGGACAAGAAGTGTCACCATTGCTTCCTCTGCTTTCGGTTATATCTGAGTAATCTGAATTGTTATTCACTTCACCTAGTTTGTTATCAAATAAAGGAAAACCTCTCAGCACTAGTCTAAAAGAAGTACAGCAAAACTCGCCTAATCACGGACGTCCTAATCCGGGCACGTCCCTAATCCGGGCACGTCCCTAATCCGGGCACGTCCCTAATCCGGGCACGTTCCTAATCCGGGCACGTCCCTAATCCGGGCACGTCCCTAATCCGGGCATGTCCCTAATCCGGGCATGTCCATAATCCAGGCATGTCCCTAATCCGGGCACGTCCCTAATCCGGGCACGTCCCTAATCCGGGCACGTCCCAAATCTGGGCATGTCCCTAATCCGGGCACGTCCCTAATCCGGGCACGTCCCTAATCCGGGCACGTCCTTAATCCGGGCACGTCCCTAATCCGGGCATGTCCCTAATCCGGGCACCTTCCCGACCCATCTAGAATAAAAGAAAGATTCGCGGTTAGCATGAGACTCGCCCGGAGGCCGAATTTTCCGCATCCGCTGGGACGCCACAACCCTCAAAGATCAAGGTGCAGATGCAGCTCCTAAAGCGGCGGGAGGTGAGTAGATCAGACCCACCAGCAAAGTGGTCAAAGACCGAAAATCTCATTCGCTGCATCCATGCTTCCCTCATGCCAGGCCACGAGTTCCCAATTAACTGTGGGTCGCAGCACGGCTGGAAAAAATCCTTCCGGTGCCAAGCAGGACTTGAACCTGGTGCCCTCTGCTTCTCAATCATGGTCTTAGACCATCCCACTATGCCTGCCTGCGGCCCATCTAGAATTACAATAAATTGGGTTCTCAACACAAAAATACCCCCAAAACTATTGATTGGCATACAAACCGTTTACTTGAATGCAGTAAACGCACGTTCATGCATGTTGTGAGCTACGGGAAATTACAAGTTACAGGCAGGGATCGGACACAAGCTGCCCAGATAAGGGGAGTTTTATTGTAGTAGCAGCTACAGTAGTGTGTGTGTGTGTGTGTGTGTGTGTGTGTGTGTGCATGCGTGAGTATGTGTGCATTAGTGTGTACATGTGCATGTGTGTGTGTGTGTGTGTGTGTGTGTGTGCGTGTGTGTGTGTGTGTGTGTGCCTGTACATGTGTCGGGATGAGAGGAAGGAAAACCAGCAATGTGAAGATAGACTATCTAAATACTCACCGGAGGTATGCAGCAAGTGCAGTATCTGCCGATGCATCCGCTGCACAACGTCAACATCCTTGCTCTCGCTCCACAGATGCTGGAAGAACGGCACGAACGTTTCATTGCCACCTTCCTGCAGCCGAAGTAGTAAGTCACGGTTTAAGTCGTCTCCCTGCTTCGTTTCCAGTTCCCGTATCGTGTGCTCCTCCAAGAGATGCTGTGAGCTGACAAGGTTGAGCAAGTCGGCAGCATTGATAACCTTGCACAACTCTTGCATGTGATCTTGACTTTGCATATGCTTCCTGGCCACCTGCAGTAACACGATGGTGGAGCGTAAAGACACAGCAAGAACGTGTACAACAACCATACATACAGGACTGTCGGGCGCCGAAGAACTGGGGGGGGGGGGGGGGGGGGGGAGGCAGGGTTCGAGCCTAGCCCATTCTTATTTTTAGCGAACACAGCAGTTTCGTTCTTATTCGATGGTACACTTTTACATGTACATGTTTATGCAGAGTTATACGTCTGAGTGTACATTATAGTGTACATTACGGTTTCCGTTCTTATCTGCAAAAAATCCAGCCTAGGCCGTTCTAATTGGTGAAATTCTAGCCTGGCTGTTTTTCGGCGCCTGACAGTACTGTAATCATCAACACGTTCATACTATCCACGGCCGTAGCGACCAGTCTGGCAGGTCCGGCAACTGCAGGACCAATGGTCAGGCGAAAATAAAGAGCCAAGGGCTAGAGGTGTCTAGTCTGGGCAGAATAGGACTGGATCGGTCTTGAAGTGGCGACCCGAATGCATTCGATCAGTTCGAGAAAAGGGTGGTCGAAGAAGAAGAGTGCTGGTGGTTTTTCGATTCAGTCGTAGTTGTCAGTCAGAAAAGGATGCAACTCTTCAAGCTCTAAAGGCTTTGGCTTTCAAGTCTTTTTCCTTGTGAAAGAAGTTGGATCTAAAAAATGGGGATGAGAAAAGCTTTCAAGCGGATATGTAACCACTACGGCACAATTCACTTCATTACGACGTCACAAGGGACGCAGCGTTTTTTGTTTGTTTGTAAGCAATGTACTGAAATGAAAACTCTACGCACACCATCCTCAAAGCAAGTGGTCTCTTCGCTGCAAATTCACTATTTTCTCAATTCATTTCTCGGTCAGGAGCCACCCCATGTAACTGTAAGCAATGTGATCACCCTTGCAAACGGATAGGTACATGTACATACCGTCAACTTTGCGTATAACGACACTCGGCGGGGCATCAGAAAAGTGTCCTTATTCGCGAAGTGTCGTTATACACGAAGTCTCATTACATGCATTACAGGTAGAAGGGACTTTGCTCTGGGCATGGACATTCTGTCATTATTCGCGAATTGTCGTAATATCCTCAGTCGTTATTAGCGTTATTAGCGAAGTTGATTGTATGCGGCTGGGCACCCCCCTGGAAGGGGGACCAGCTGCGCCCCTGGTACTATATGAGTGGAAGGCTTGATTGACTTCTCGTGTGCTCTGGATCGCAATCGAGAGTCAGCCAAGTGCCAAGTCAAGTCGGCGGAAAGCACGAGCTCTAGTGTGGGGAGCAAACACTTCTCCTACATGTACGTCCATGCTGCCATGGATACTGCCAATCATGTCACACTACTCCGAAATTTATAAATAATACACCGTTTTGCATATCACCCGAAGCATGAGTTAATGCATCTGTTGACAGTTCCTCGCCATTGTTGGCGGTCATGAACTTGGTTCTGGGCGTTGCTGATGGCAAGTTCAACAATCTTTAGATCTCTTCGGACAGACCAGTCCAACGCATTGGGGGGTATTAGCATTGCAGGTGCAAACATATTCCCCTGGCCTATTACCCGAGCAGAGTAGGCCATGGGAGGGGGGGGGGCGTTAGACTTGAATCTGTTGTAGTCAAGCCACAAGAGCATGCTAGCACAGCATACAACATTATCATGATAATCATTTCCCAGGCCAAACTCGGTGTCTGGATTCTGCAGCATATCTCACCTCGTTCCAAAGGTCATCGTAGCGTTCCAGAAAAACTGGGTCTTCCAGAACCTTGTTGACATCCTAGGAGAACCACAAGACCACGAAAAGAAGAGGGGAAAAAGTCGGGCACGCTACAAATATTTTGTTCCGATAGGTTTTACCCTCCCTGCGTAAAGCTATTGTGCCGATGAGTGCCATTCTTCAGACTTGGATAAAATTATTCACTGAATAAATATTCTGCTTTGACTGCAGTCCACAGTTATTCTGGAGAGTATCAATACTATATGTCCAAGTATGTACAGGGATTTGGCACTCGGCACAAACTTTATGACCATACAACCTTGCAAAAGGCAATTCTAAAATTGCTTCCGTAGCACAACGGCAATCAATTTGCAGTTATGTGGTGTGGAGTGGCTGGTGCATGTCTTGCCAGGGTGTCACGGCTATTTTTTGTAGGGGTGACAATGAGTAGTAGGGTACCCGTGCTACCCGTAATTTGATCGGGTAGTAGGGTAGTAATTTGCTCCTGAGAACCCGATCGGGTAGTTGGAGTACGGTGTTTTTGCAACGGTGCGTGTAAATAGCATGGTGACTTGCTACTGTACACTTTCTATGTAGCAAAAGTGCACACTCACTGTACAAACTATGTCAAAAAACACCTGATATGATAACCGTGCTACCCGGATAAAAAATACCCGGACTCGTTACCCGGTCAAACCCCTACCCGTTGCAGCCCTAAATGTTTGGAAACTGTCTCAGTATCTTGAGTATAGCTCGTGCTGTTTTGAGCCACACTTCATATCTTATTCCATCGCCATCATGATATTAGGAATCAATGACCGGTGGGTTTGCGATGTAAAAGTAATAAAACTTCAAACAAACCAAACAAGAAATCAAAGTAAACAACTTACAATGGCAAAATAGTACCACTGCTCTCCACCATGGCTGTGCACATAAAGAAACAGCAAAACCAATTTTTTTGGAAATTCAGAGCCCAACTAAGTGCATGATTTTATTGATTCACGGGGTACCTGGGGCAAAGAGTGGTACGGTCAATACTGTAGTGACCGTACCGTGCCCGACTCCCCTGCTTGTATTCCGTATTGTACTTGTTTCTATTCTACATCGCAAGTCAAACGGGCAGTCATGCCCAATGTTATGATGGCGATGGAAAGGGAGAGGAAATTTAAGAACAAGATTAGATAGCCTGGATAAGTGGAGTGAAGAAAACAATGAGTTTCACGTAAAAAAATGCTCTTCAGGGTTCTATTTCTCAAAATACGAAGACTCCACTGTAGCCATCCACTATACCCATACATCTTCACGACACTCTCCCAAACGGTCTCTGGGCTACACCAATCACTAAAAGAAAAAAGAGATAATCATTCGAATTTTCAGGAAGATCCTGAAGATGGGACTTGGTCGAAAATTCAAATGATTATCATCCTCTTTTTTCCGTTAGTGATTGGTGTAGCGCAGAGACCGTTTGGAGATTGTCGTGAAGATGTAGGAGTACTTCAGGTAACTGGTTTCTAGCCAGGTAAAAATATTAGGTGGGGGAGGGGGGGAGGGGGGGAGGGGGAGGGGGGAGGGGGGGGGGGAGGGGCAAGGGAAACAGCTACCTCGTACAACATTTTTCCACTTTCCAAAATTGTCTTGCCATCCAAAATGCAACGTACCCCGATTTCACCCCAGATAAGTATGCCTTTACGAATGCTCTGTTAGTGACTATCGACTGCATTTTTGTTGAATGGCCTGAAAAACTAAAAAAATCAACAAATGAGTAGGGGGGGGGGGGGGAGTGCCACTTTTTCACACGAGGGCGCTCAATCCGGGTAGTGTGGGGGGGGGGGTGCCCCGGGGGGACGGGGTGCCCCCTACTCAGATCGAGTGCCCTCCTGCCCTTGTCACCAGATAATAACTCACCTGATGGGATTCTGTTCCTCCACTGCATCCAGCAGGTAATGCACCACCGTACGTGTACATGTAGGCACACAGGCACACGCATAAACATGGCCATACACATACACATACATACACACACATGTACACTCACATAAACACACACACACACACGTGTACATACACACACACACACACACACACACACACACACACACACACACACACACACATACACATACACACATACACACACAATGCAAACACATGAATTTATGCCCAAACATACAAATGTACTCACGCATGCATGCCTTCATGCATGCACATTGCACACACATGCACACACAAATTGATACACTTACAGTCTACTCGCGATAAGTCACTCACTTTTAAGTCACGCACTCGCGATAAGTCACGCACTTTTTCATCCAGGACATCCATCTCAAGAATTTTTTATTTTTCGGGATTTTGTGGATTTCGTGAATATTTGCGAATGATGTGGTTTTCAATGATGGAGCTTGAATACTGTAAAGGTAAGAATATAATTATTATTTGCATATTGTATGAGAGCCTTCTCCCTCAGGATCACCCACGACAATCCAAGTTTGTCAGTCACAAACTTCTCCCTTTGAAGCAAAATATACTTCACTAGCCGCTCCTCAATTTTCCCGAACTGGAAACTTCTGTTGCGGACTCCCTGTGGACCAGACGGATTAGCATCGGCGAGTTTGCCAGCTTCAGCATCCCTCAGCCAGCCGCGGAACATCGCATCCGGAACATTGTTCAACTTCGCAAATTTTCGAGCGGAGATTTTTCCACTCTCACGATAGAGACGAACCAAACGCAGTCGATCAGCCACTGTTCGCTGTTTTTTCGTTTTCTTATGAGAAGGCATCGTCAAGCAAAGGGAAACGAAGTGTTTACACGACGGAAACAGAAGTGCGTCTTGTCAAATCCCTACCAAAACGGCAAAAGTAACGGAACGTCGTTACTTGTCTTTCTCGATCATGCCTTCATATCGATCATGGCTTCACGCTGTGGTAGATCTACGTCTCGTGTACAGCAGTGTACAGTCAGTGTACACTACAGACAGTAAGTGTACCGTGCGCATGCAGCTCAGTGCTTGTACGCGTGTTCAGCACACATGTCCATAATTATGCAGAAGAAAAAATGACGGCTGTACATATGCATGACGTGGTGCATAATGTAAGTCGCGCACTCGCGGTAAGTCGCGCATTTTCCATTCCAGGACACTGTGCGTGACTTATCGCGAGTAGACTGTACTTAGTCACTCCAATAGCACACTTTACAATCAGCACACCAAGAAAATTGTTCACTAAAAATCCCCAGTTTCCTTTCAGCAAACATTCCAAGATTCCCCTAGGCCTGACCATTGAAGAATACATAAAGTATCATACCCTTGTCCGAACACTGATTGTCTGTAATTTGAAATTCCCTTGTAGAACTCTCTATGCATCCAACACATTAATGAAGAGTTGGAAGTGACCGTGACCCAGGCACTGCCAATAGAAGGGGGTTTATGACCTGATGAACAACACAGGTACTGCCAATGAAGGGGGGAGGGGGGGAGAGGGGGGGGGGGGGTTATACCAGTCTATTCTAGAGGCATACAAATATTTTTTGCCTTCAGATGCACTCCAAGCATTTCGATCTCCTTGTTTCACAACTGACACAAAGCAAGCAAATCCAGGCGGAAGCAATCGCGGCTTACCACGCTTTCTGTACAACTCTATGAGCTGAGATTTGATCTCCTGAACAACTGGGAGAGTTTGCTGGTGCTCCCAGAGTTGCTCAAAGAAGGGTACAAAGGTAGCGTTGTGGCCTCTCTCCAATATCTCTATCAGCGTCTCACTCTTGCCAAAGTCTGTGCCTTCTGCAAGGCTTTGAAGATCTCTTGGAGACAGCCATTCCTGAAAATAGTTGATCATGTCTTTCACCCTTAGGTTTTCAGCAAGCTTAGTCTTGCACAGAACATCAGCCTAAAGGATGCACACAAGATGTAGCACAAGATATACAAGGTGTACAAGATATAGAACATGGAATTAGAACACAGTGTAACTGAAGTACCCTGCTAGACTCAAACTCAATAACAAGCACGTGGGAAACACACCCGCCCAAGGTGACCTCAGGGTCTCTGTGTGGGTGAGTGTCAGTCTGCGTGCCTATAAAGAGGACACTGAAGAGAGGGAAGAGGAGAAAATAAGGCAAAGGATGGGGCAGCAAGAGTGGATGTCTTTGCGATGGAGGGGTGCAAAATTACTCCAGTAGTGTTTTTGCTGTTCTAGAGAGGTAGGCACAGAACTTTTTTCTTTCTTTTTTTAGCACACTTACTTCCATACTCCAAACACCCTGAAGAGAGAGATACTTTGGGTGAAATGATAGGAAATGTATGGAAGAAGTTCAAGAAAACATGAGAGTAAGATGCTGGTCACAGGGTGGGTAGGATTAAGAGGAGATGTGACTTGAACTTCACCACACACCACACACCACACACCACATACCACACGCATGCAATACTGCCGTGGATATCCGCCCACGTGGCTTTGCCTGTGAGGCCGATGTAAGCCAGTGTCACCCTCCCGCTTAGTCAATGCAGCACATACACACAGTTCGACATGTGATTCGGTTGAGCCTGCATTGCCACTTCCCCCCCCCCCATAAGTACAGTAGAACTGCCCTTATCCAGGCAGGTTTGGACCGAGAACTACCCATGACCAGGGATTGCCCGTAACTCAGCTTCGCATCCACTCGTTTTTGATACAATACAGCCTTTGTGAAATGACGGTTCAGCTCGTTCTGTTGATCGCAATTCTAAAACATATCATTTTCAAAGGATCAGCCGGGGCAGTGGACTGCCTGAAAAGAGAAAAAAATGCCAGACCCACTAGGACTCGAACCCGGGACATTGCTTGTTATGAGCAATGCTCTAACCATCTGAGCTACGGGGCTAGGCCGGATATAGAAGGTGCTGACAAGTTTTTCACTCCAAAGACAGCTCACAACACGTGCCACACATACTAATGGCACTTGGGTCTTTTCCCCTCCCCCAGCAAATTTATTTTCGGCTATTTTCGGCCTTGGCATTTTTGGCCAAAAACTTGTCGCGGCTGAAATTTTCCTTTGCAGGGTTCAGTGTGACAGTGCGTACAGGCAGCAGCAGCACAGGCCGAAATTGTAATGCGGCCGAAATGTGTTTGAGCCCTGGGAGGCAGAAATTTAAACATACCGAAAATTTGCAGACCAACTCTACATGTAAGTAGAATGGCTTTACACCAGTCAATAGTTCTTGAGGCACTTTCAAACTGGAAAACCATTTTTTGTGACTCGAGAGCGGTCAGAAAAGTGCCCGGTAGATGGATGTGCCCGGATCAGAGGGGCATCCGGATAAGAGGAGTTTTCCTGTACCTCGAGTACTTTCAGTCAGTCGGTTCAGATGGGATCTGATTTTCCTAATCTCAAGTCACATGACAGCATTCAGTCAAATTTACATTTACACACACGGGCGTCGGAAGGTATTTCTGTGTGGTAGGGTCAGCCACCTGAAGTACAATTTACTCGTGGGGTTGGGGTGGCTCCTCTGGAAAATTTCGAAATTTAGAGCCCAGATCAGTGCTTTTCGTCATTCACAGGGTATCCGGGACAAAGAGAAGTCCAGTCAATACCGTAGTTATTGTAGTGTGGCCGACGACCCTGACACAGTCATCCAACGCTACTCACCTCTCTCCATAGGTTTGGGTAGCGGCGAAGAAAGCCAGTGTCTGAAAGCAGCAGCGTAACGTCAAGCTCCCCCGCATCCTCTCCACTAGCGGGGCCAGTGCCATATACATCTCTAGCACTTTGCTGACGTCCGGGGCTGTAGTGTGTGGCTGCAGCTGCGGTGGCTCCATGAGTCGGCTGGGCAAGAAGCAATCAAACAACAGCAGGAGCAGCAGTAGTAACAGCAGCAGCAACAGCAGTAACAGCAGCACCAGACAATTTGGTAGGTATTGAATAACATTTCGAACACAGGTTCTTCGTATGGCCTTCGTAGCAGATACTTTTTATGGGACAATAATAGCCATGTGCATTTAAATGCGCAATACCAGAAATTTCCTCGGCTGATTGGTCAAACTAATGGTGGTGGGGGGGGGGGGGGGGGAGCATGTACTGTTATTAGAGACGTGTCCTTTTACATTTTTGATCTACACTCAACATGTACTGCAATTGAAGACATACTAGTATTGGAGACGTGTACGTTTAATGGGGAAAATACGGTACTAGTATGCGTGAAGTGACAGCAGATGAGGATTGTCTATCTTACCCTGTACTTGCTAGCCATATCTAGGCGTGAATGTGAGCAAACGGCTCGACACTCAGCCAGGAATGTGCCACTGGGAGACCATCTTGATCAGGTAGACCACCCAGGAACTAAACGAGATAGATAGATAGATAGAGAGAGAGAGAGAGAGAGAGAGAGAGAGAGAGAGAGAGAGAGAGAGAGAGAGAGAGAGAGAGAGAGAGAGAGAGAGAGATGGAAAGATAGATAGATTAAGAGGGATAGCAAGGTTACTGCTGAGAACCCTTTGCCGTTGAAGGCCGGGGGGGGGGGGGGCAGGCCTGGCCAGTACCTGTGCACATACGGGCGCAAATCAGCACTAATATACAAACATAGTGGACATGCACACGTCCAACCTCTATAACATACTCTTTGTCTTCACTGTGACATTCTACATACTGTCCATTGGTCATTACAGGTTAGTGCATGGCAGGGAGGGCCTTGGCGGGAATGTCCCTGATTGGTCGTTTCCTGGACAACGAGACAGGCCTCATTCTAATACGGTATAAGTACAAAGTTTCGTTTTGGAATTAACTTTCGTTATATTCGGTAGGGGACACGAAATAACTAAAGTTGGCACCAAAGTAAAGTTTTTTTTCCCAACGTTCAGGGTGACAGACCTCGACCAACAACGAAATCTAGTACATACCGAACCTGCTGGTGGAGTGATCTAACAAAAAGTTGTACTTATACAGGAAGTATTGACTTTGTACTTACTCACTGATTCTCACGCCGACGTCTTCCATGTTGTTTTTCATGCGCGAGTGCGAGTTACTTCATTTTCTTCTGCTCCCCTCACCAGCATGAGTCACTGATGAATTCTGACGAATTCTGTTCTGTAAACCTTGAAACGTTTACGCTAGTTTTAGTTCTCGATCTGCAAGTGCAGGCTAATCTGCACCTGAAACGGTATGCGATTGAAGTCGATTTCAATTTCATATTTGCGTAAGTACAAGTAAGTTTGTCTTCTATAGCTCAACCCTTCACGCCGGCTTGCTTTAGCGATTCTCCACCCATTACAAACATTTCCAGATCACAAGAGGTGTGATTTGGTGATGCCCACCTGGTCTGCTGTATCTGGCATAACAAATCGACTAGGGTCTGTTGGATATGGGCGTTTGGTGGCATTTCAATCGGCTCAAGCCCAGCACGTTTCGTTCTCCGCGTGTACTGCAGGCTGACTCACACTAGTATGATGATGTCATCTTCATTGATCTGAACACAATCTACGTGTAGATGTTATCGCACTCTCTGCTTAGCACATCTTGATACTCAACAGTTACATTGTGGTATCCCGTTCAGCCATAGTGAAATTCTGATGGAAGATTTGTTTGGCACACAGGCGGAGACCGCGTGTAGCAGCAGCAGAGCTATCACTTTGGGGTTTTCTTCATCTGCAGCGCTTAGTAACTCATGCCACGGACTGTGCGGGATGGCGCTGCGCCTTTACTAGTATGCAGGGGCGTCGGAACCGGTGCGGCAGGTGCCGCACCAATAATTTTCGATTTTTTTTAGACGGGAACTGGTATCTTGTAATTGTACGGGCAGAAGTAACAAAATGATAAATAATATTATTCTTAGGATGAAGAAAGGAAAAGGACAAAATGTTACGAGTTATGACAAACTGTCCACCAACGTAACCAGATCTTATACAGTCAGCAAGTGAGACAAAATGGCACAAAGCTGACAAGGAGTAGTGAGACATTCGGCGACCTGACACCTAGCTCCAACACTTCTCCAAGGCGCAAACCAACAACCTTCCAACTTGGAAGACTCAGGTTTGGAAAGGTCCAAGAGGGGAAAGAAAGCGCAACGAAGAAGAGCATGAGCTACGCATCACGGTAACAAAGAGTGCCAAAAGTTACTGGATGATGACGAAACTAGTAAGACCTTCCATGTTTATTACATAAACTTGAGCCTCCCAAGTTGGGTGGTCTGTTGCTTTGCGTCGTCGAGTTGTAGTAAGGCCGGTCTGTCCAATAGTCTTACTAGTTTCGTCATCATCCAGTAACTTTCGGCATTCTTTGTTGCCGTGATGCGTAGCTTATGCTCTTCTTCGTTGCGCTTTCCTTCCCCTCTTGGACCTTTCCGAACCTGAGCCTTCCAAGTTGGAAGGTTGTTGGTTTGCGCCTTGGAGAAGTGTTGGAGCTAGGTGTCAGGTCGCCGAATGTCTCACTACTCCTTGTCAGTGTTGTGCTATTTTGTCTCACTTGCTGACTGTATAAGATCTGGTTACGTTGTGGTGGACAGTTTGTCAGAACTCGTCACATTTTGTCCTTTTCCTTTCTTCATCCTAACTATATTGGTTCACCATCCGAGTTCAAATATTATTCTTACTTCTCATATTATCCTGTAGCATTCAAATATGGCCTTTTAGGCCCAATTTTCAAAAGAATTCCCGGGGGCGGACCCCGGACCCCCTCTCACACTTTCGCCGCACCAATGATTATGTTAAACTGCTTCCGACGCCCCTGGTATGTAATTACGTACGTAAATTCTGCTGGGATGACGACTGCACCATAGCCTAGGTCAGTGGTTAGAGCATCACTAGCTACAAGCGAGGGTCACTGGTTCGATTCCTGGTGGTGACAGTCAATTTTTTCTTCAGACTTTTCCCGTTTGTGTCTTTCCCTCAAACTAGTCAAGATACGTAAATTACAAACACACTCACCGAATTCCTCCGGAAAGAAACACGGAAGAGACGCCGCAAAGCTGTGCTCGCTGTTCACTGTAGTGGAACGCGGTTGCCCGGCTTCGTAGCTGTTCGTGACGGACCGTCGGTGTTCTCTCTGTCGGTCGATACGATTCACGTAACGACGTGCTAGAATTCCAGCAGCCCGGTTAGCGCAGTGCCTGTTTGATCCACGGATTCAGCGGCGAAATAAATTGCAAAGAGCACTCTACTGAGCCGGATTCGCGGAGGCCTCTCTCATTTGCATTCAAATTTTATAAAATCCACGACCACCGGAACCCTCATCTCATCACATTTTGTGGCCTTGTGTGTTGAATCGTCCTGTCCAGTTCTGTGAGCACACAAGCATAGCCAAACTTGAGTTCGAGAGCCTGAACAAGGTCCGAAGATAAGATCAATGCTGTTGTTGTACGAGCGACCTTGCCGCCCAAACAAGACAGTCTGAGATTTGGGAGAATGTTCAGGACAAAGAAGGTAGCGCCGCAAACAGAGGAATAGGGGTAACACAAACGTGTGTCACGGTAAGCAAGGGCAGTGCGGCACTTATGCAACATAGTCCAAACATATTTGCCGACTACAGTAAGAGTTGAAGGAGGGGCGAAAAGAAACTCACCTCGTGGAAGACGGACACGAAAGTGGTGCTTGGAGAAAGAACACTGGACGCTAGTGCAAAGGACGCTAGTGGACGGCCTTGCTCCGTGTCACGACGGCCGTTATCGCCTACTAGTACATCAAACGTGGCGGAAGAGAGCCGTGCGCAAATCGATCACAAAGGACAAGGTCGGGCAACGTCTACACTACAGCAAGGAATGTGTTTCCGGATGCAGCCCGAGTCGTGTTCTGTCTGAATATGAGAGGGACGGTAAATCTGTCCACCGTCACAATCACGATGGCAAGGTTTCGCCTACGAGCCCAAGACTCAAGCACAAGACAAGAGAGGTAGATCTACATGTATACAGTACATGATTATTGTACAGTCAACTTCGCTAATAACGACTGCGGATATAACGACAATTCGCGAATAACGACAGAATTACCATGCCCAGATCAAAGTCCCATCCCACATGTAGTACATAATAATAATGAGACTTCGGGTATAACGACACTTCGCGAATAAGGACACCTTTTTGATGCCCCGCCGAATGTCCTTATATAACCGAAGTTGACTGTACTACCAAAAAAACATGTACAGTCTGTAACATGATTGTACTCGCAGCGGCCGACCGTACAGTCCCGCTAGAGAGGCTTACTTCAATACTTGTCTCCGAGGCAGTGTTTTCAATGCACGTGATGCTGAACCAGTTACATGTTCCCTGTGCGCCTGTGCCTTTCCCCTGTGCCTGTGGACAGGTGCTGCAAGGGCCGTATACGCGTAGGTCACAAAGACTTACACTGAAACTGAAATGTTAGTGAGCGCAGGAAAGCCATCGCGGAATCAGCCCTTGCCAGAGATGTCTTGTCAGTTTGATCTGCTATACTGCGGGCCACATGCGCTCGTGTATCGTCTTGTTGGCATCGCACCGCGTCAGTACAATGTCATGTAAAAACTAGCCACTTCTGGGCGCTCTGGCACGTCGATTCGTAGTTCTACTTCCAAGTCTGCCAAGAGACCACAACTCTTGCATACCGTCCCGGGGATTTCCCGGTCCATTTCCCTGCTCCCGTACCATAACTATTATTACTTGTGAGAACAAAGCTAAACTAAAGACGTCCTCTGTGACTCTGTCAGTACTGTACTAAAACTGTACAAATTACAATGACTAGTCACTGAGCACATCCCACGACCCTATGGCCTATCCCTGGCAAGTATTTTAGTTCAAGTAACAAGCCACGCCATGCATAGGTAGCTAGCTACTAGTACTACGATATGTACCACCACTACGCACTAGTAGTAGCTAGCCATAGCCTAGGCCGAAAAACATGAAGTGTGACTGTACTTCGAAATTTGATAATTTTTAATTTAATATTCTTTTAAAATTATTATTTGTACTTTGTGGAAAGGCACGTCGACCGAAAATCGGCGTGAGCAGTGTGTGAGCAGTGTGGGTTCAGCAATGCATGGAGTCACTCGTAGTAGTTATAGTACTACTGCTGTACCGTGTGTTCTAGAGTAGAGGGCATAGTTTTTTCTTTTTATCATTTCGTATTGTGGTGAAAATGTTACCAAAGCCAAGGTTTGTAGTTTTTTCTTCTTCTTTTCTTTCCCCTTTTCCTGTTGCCATTCACATTCATATCCGTCAATTTTGCTGTTTAACTTTTGTTCAATTCTTGAATTCTTTGCTCTCATTGTCTTCTTGCATGCATTTACAAGTATCATCATTGCTTTGTGCGTTCAATAAAACACCGTTTAGTAGTTACTAATGTAGTACTAGAACATGTACATGTACATGTAGCCCTACTTGCCCTGCTTCACAATGTGACATTGAATTCGTTCACAGTACCCCTCGCACACCTTGCACGCACATGCTACAACACACTCAAAAACTTTGATTTGAGCGTGTCACTGTCAGTTTCAAGTGCAATCTACATGTACATGATGTACGGAAGAAGTTTTAGTTTCTATACAAACTGGAAAGCATTATCAATACTGGCCATTTGGGAGCTGGCACCCAATCTCAAACCAGATCCGGATCACAGTGTATTTTGCCAGAACACTTGCTCTTCCATTAAACATGTCATAGCTAGTAGAATCCGCAACCAGCTACTACTTGAGAACGGTTTTATTCACAACACATGAGAAATGTATTTTTATCCCTGTGATATTTACATGTATGTGAACTCCACGACACTCTTCCTCTACTAGGCTCCAGTATGATGTCAAATACAATGGGATCCACAAACGCAGTGCCAGTGTAGTAGTAGTAGTACTAGTAGGAGGAGGAGGATTTCTTGTATGCCGATGACAAGAAAAAGCTTCTCAAGCTAATACATGTACTCGTATTCCATGAAGTAACCGTTTTGATGTCACAAACATTACATTGTGTCAGTGAAACTGCCTCGTGACAACAAATCATTGCATTTCCATCTTGGGGAAGACTGACTGACTGCAACGCTGTACAGATTGTTTAAATCATCTCATTTCAATTTAGTTGCAGTGAAGTGAAACACTGTGTACACTACATGTATGGTGGTGTGTCTGTGCGTCTTGAGTGTGCACAAACGATCTTATTCCTCGTATTACTAAGGCGCCGGTCACACATGCAGGCGGCGACACCGCTTTTGCGGCTGCCTCCGACACCCTGGCAGTGGGCGCTTTTGCGGCTCTTTTCTGCCGGCGGTCACACATGCAAAGGCTTTGGTACGCACGCAGCTTCACGGGTCTCCACAGGTGTCGTAAAAATTTTCTCTGAAAAAGACTGTAGCCTCAAAATTCCTTTCCTGCGCTGGTATGGATCGCAGAAACGCCCAGAATCGCCGACTACGTCGTGACCAGCGACTGCGGAGAGCTATGGAGATTGCCTCAATATTCATGTTGTTCAATTTCTCTTCGTTTGAATCTTGCGGAAGCTCCTTGAGCATCGGTGGACGCCTGAGTCGAGTCCCATGTCGGATGGTTGACCTCGAAATAGAGGGAGAGGAGCAGTTGCTCTTGGTCAGCAGTCCACTTCATGACGAGAGATGAAAAACTAATTTTTCCAAGATCCAAGAGATCCAACAACGACAACGCCGCAAAAGTTGCACTACCGCTTTTGTGTTTCGCCACCAATTTTTTGGTTGTGGCGCTTTTGAGGTTGCCGCCGTGGCGCCAGTGGCGCCAGGCGCAGTATCCATGGTGATCTGGGGATATCCCAACTTTTGTGGTGCAGCTTTGGTGGTGTCGCAAAAGCGCCATGCATGTGTGACCGGCGCCTAATAGATTATTGTCCCCACCGTCACCTGTTCACAGGTCTTTGTGTGGATGGATTTTCATTGAGCATCACATTCGTTGAGAACTTGGTAGTTGTGTGCTCCCATGCATCATTACGGTAATAAGCGTATCCTTGTGCTATCTATTTGTTGCAGGTGTGCTGATCTTCAGAAGCTTGCGGAACTGAGTGCTGCAGAACATTTGCATGGCCATGAGCAATGGTGAAGCTTGCTATTTCACTCTCAGCATGTGCTAGTATTATGCTGACTACTGCACTATGTTACTCTCTTACACTACTACATGTATGTAAACGTGCGTGCATCCGCCCACGTATGCATTCGTTTCGTATAATTATTTGTTATCCCTCTTGACTTAATACGTGTAAATGGGTGGACGTTTGCATGGCTGTTGGAGTTGCGTGTGTATTGTGTCTCTACTCTTTTCTTGGTGTTTCCGGCTTGGCGTTGTATAAGTTTGTGTGTGTGTGTGTGTGTGTGTGTGTGTGTGCGCGCGCGCTCACAATAATTTGAAAACAAATAATTAATCCTTGGCTCTCCATTATTCTCTTTCGATTCTTGGTTTTTTCTTGGTATTTTCTTGGCGTTGTGTGGGTGGGTGCATGTATGTGTGTGCGTGCACAATAATTTGGCAACACTACATGATTGGGATATTGTAATTTGCAGCGTCTGCGAAGAGACCACTTGATTTGAGGATGGTGTTCGTAGGGTTTTTCATGTAATGAAGTGGCTGCAGTGGCGCCTCAATACTTATTTTTCATCTTGAGAAGTGAATGATGTAAAGGATTAAAGGGGAAGGCCGTTTTCTGGTTAATATTCACTGCTTACAGCAGATCCTATGTCTAATTTCGAACTCGATAGGGGATGCCTAATTGGCTGGACTTTATACAGGGAGTGTTGTCCACATAAAGACTCCTTATAGTTGATTTTATAGTTTGGACTCCATACAGTTGATTTTGGACCAATGGACTCTATATAGGGGTGAAGCCAATTGGCTGGACTCTATACAGGGAGTGATGTCCATCTAAACTTTGAGCTCACAGTTGATTCCAAGTTTGGACTCTGTACAGTGGATTTTGGACCAATGGACTCCATATAGGGGTTGGACATCATATAGGGGCTGGACGCTCTACTGAGTCCAACATATATTGCGACAGAGCTTTCGACCATACTCCACTTGACAACATTCTCAACCCGTCACCATCATGCGCTCTTGGCCGAACTAATGCACGAAGCATAAACACACCAGCACAGCAGGGACACTTCCGTTGACAGATACTGTTTATGCTTCTAGACAGCTGTTTCATTCCTTCGCGCTCGTCGTTAGAGGAGGATACTAATGATGATATAAGATAAAAGAGTTTCGGGTCTGATATTGATGATTGGAGATCTAAGAAAGCAATGATAGTGAAATGTATAATATCATCATGATTATATGCCAGTCTGGTAATGCGTTGTACTGGCAGACAGTATTGAAATCATCACTGCATTCGATGCAAATAATGGTATACCTTTGGTTTCAGCATTGAAAAAAAACGAGTAAGAGAACTTGGTTGATTTGGTTGCATCTACGACTGGCTACCGGGTGTTGTGACCAGCAATGTTACCATGGGAGAAAATAAGAGCGCAAGGATCTGTTGGGTTTTGTCGTGCCGTGCCGGTGCGAGAACCCTAAAAAAAAAAGGTTCGCGTGAGACTCAGCTGGAAGCCGGGCTTTCCGCATCCGTAGGAACGCCACCACCCTTCAAGGATCAAGGCGCAGATGCAGCTCCTAAAGCGGTGGGAGGTGAGTAGATCAGCTCACCAGCAAGTGGTCAAAGACCGAAAATCCCATTCACTGCATCCATGTTTTCCTCGTGCCAGGCCACGAGTTCCCAATTAACTGTGTGGCGAGAACCCTAAGTGCATGGCTAAATAGAACAGTTTCATCCACAATGCAGAATGTCTTGCGGTACATGGCATTCATGACTGAACATCGGGCCAGCTCGCCCAGATCGGGATCATGCCCAAACGGAGGAACAAGAAATCTTTCCAGCTCAGCTAGTTATATACCGTGAAATGGATGATGTACTTGCGCCAAATATGCATGCGAGCTTCTGTTCCATTCGGCGCAGGCGTAGACACATCAATGCCAATAGCAGCTGATGCTCCATTACATGCTCATTGGCGATTTACGGCCACCTCCAACTGTATCTGCCGTCCCTCAGCTTCTGTCTTCGCAGATCTGGCGCGGCACAGAGCATTTTCTGGGCTAGGCTCAAGGAAGTCCCACAGAGCGGTCCAAACACCTGAAGGCAAACCAGTCAGAAACTGGAGCGGCTCAGAGTCTTCCTTTATGTTATCGTACGTAAGCAGCTGTTTTTCGGCTTTCTTCACCCCAGTCCTCACATCGCCCAACTGCTCCTCGAGGCCTCGAGACTCTGTAAACGAGCTCTACTTGCTGCCAGCTCCTGATGCAGATGCTGCACTTCCATTACAGGACCAAACTGCACTGAGCCAGGTTCCTTTCCAACTCAAAGTGCTGTTGCCTCTCAGCAAAATACTGGTTTGTGAGCATGGGGAGCTCGTGATGCAGATGCTGCCCTTCCATTACAGGGCTCGGAACTGCACTAGGCTCAGCAAATGCTGTTTTGCGAACCTGGGAAGCAGGGCGTCCAGACTCCACTGTCTTGCGAAAAGCAAACCTGGTAGGACAGCTGTTTGGTTTCCTGGACTCATCCTGCCCTAGTAGAGCTGGGCAAAACGATTTCGATTTCGGGATCGAAATGGTCGCTGCAACCCGAATATTCAGAGCGACCCTAAAACTACGTCCTTCCTCACGGGGAATAGCCTGGATCCGCTGTGGCTCCACACGAGGGAAGGAGTGAAATGACTTGTTTGCTTCGTCCTCCTGCTCTGACAGTGAGGAACGCAGCAATGATCCTGAGAAGGCATCCTGAAGTCGTAAAAAGGAAGACGTCTGAACAAAACAAAAAAGCTCAAATCCAAAGTCCTTGTGACATTTTTTGTAGACAGGCTTGCTGCATGTAGATTTCGCATGCCCTGCACTTCGCATGCGAGAAGTCACGCACAGCCGCGGTGAGGTTGGTCGCGTGTGTGCAGCAGGATCCCACGCGACTGCAGAGTTGCCCCCTTGCTCGAACCCAGACAATAATAAGGGGATCGGTCGGGCCAAACGCGTGAAACCATGGAGTAAGAGTCAAAGCAACTACTACACAGCAGGCTGGCCCTAGTCACCCGGAAGGCCTCCTGCTCCCGCGTCCAAAAACCACGAGCCCGTATATCAACACGAGCCTCAACGGAGCGATTCGCCGTCACCCCCTGGAGCTGCTCCTCCTGATATGGAAGGAACTTCGGCTCGACCTCCACGTCTTGAACAACTTCATGCATTACATCTGCTAGGAGATCCCGGAGCTCATTGTGTCTGGCGGATGGATACCCTCCGCAAGGGCAGGTCATCGCATGGTCCACCGTCATTGCCTTGCCGCACACACAATTTGGGGATAGGCCATCCAGCTGCAAGCCGTAACGAATGGCGATAGCGTCTCTGAAATCCGAGCGATTCAATACCGTACCATTGGCAACTCCTGGCGGTGACGTGAGCCAGGATGAGACTCCTTTGCTGGCGCCACTGCAAATGTTTACCAGAAACCGTTGGCTTTCAGACAAACTGTCCTTGATGTTGTTGAGAGCCTGTTGTTCTCGACGAACTCTGTTCTTGCGGGTATTCTGCAGGCGCCTGCGACACTCCATGACTGCATTGCTGATGAGGCTGCGAGCTCCGTGAGATGGCGCTGTCACAGGAGGTCGTGGGGGCGGCCAATCATCACCATCCTCCTCACCTGCATCCTCTCCAACACCGTATGATTGCGTGTTGGGAGAAGCCGCCGACGATTTGGCAGGAGGCGATGCAACATCAAGGCTTTGAGACCTAGATGATGCTGCAGGCTGTTCCTGTAATTGAGGCACACACAATTCGACAATGGGACGCACCGTGTGCTCGCTATCTATGTGCGCGACCCCGCAAGAATCTGAGATCTTGGGGATACCTAACCCACCCATTCGACAAGGCAGTGAAATCAAACACCGCAGCAGGTCATCATCTCGCAAAATCATGTCGGAGACTGCGGGCAACAATTTTTCCCGAATGGCCTGATCCAGCTTCGCGAACTGTGTAGCCTCACAGCTGACCGCCCTTAGACAGTATCGCCAACGAGAAATTATGCTGCGCACGAGTACAGTATATGCCGCATGGGGCTGGGTGACAGCAAGCTCCGCAAGGCGATCGACCTCTGCAGCCCGCTTGTCAACCCTCTCCCGGATGAATGATTCGCGGAATTCATCCGATCCCAGCGAGCCTCCAAGGTATCTGCAGCCCTCTGTCATGATGCTAATTCCTGTGCCAGAAAAGATACGGCGGGCCTCATCAGCACGTGCCTCCTTTACAAGAAGGACGGTCTTTGATGCATTGGGGTAGTATCCATATTCTGGTCCGATTTCACTAAGTGTGGACCAATAGTCGAATACATTGCTCACAGTACCAGCAGCCGAATCATCGTCCGCATACCAGATCTGTGTTGTGTTGGGACATTAAGTGGATAGATAATGAGAGGCATGATCGCTACCGCATAGATCGCCATTGCTCAAGGGTCCCCTTGGCATGTTCCCTCGCGTGAAAGAATCTCGCCGCCACCTGTGACAAACAGGCGGGAGGGACTTTTGTACGTGTTCTTGAAGACTTGGCCTAGAGCAGGGCAAAGAATGGGGATGTTATGCAGTGCTGCCTCTCTGTTTAATGAGTTAAATGCATTGGAGGCATCAACAAGCAATATGGCGACAGTGCTGTCAAGATTGAACAGACTATCCATGGTATGCACTGAGGCCTCGCAACCAGAGGGCACGCCAACGCAAAGCTGTCGTGGTGCTTTGGTGTCCCTAACGTCGCTCTCGATAATTTTCATGACCTCCCGACACATAATGCGCCTGAAACCCTCCCCAACGGCTATAGGTCTCACCCCTGGGGATTTGTCCAAAGGGACTAGGCGAGCCTCGGTAAGAGCCTCGGTGCACGAAGGGTCTACCGGTATATCCTCAGTGCAAAGGACGCGTGCGGAGGCAGCAAGCGCGGAGGACAAATTGTTAGACGTCGACCCATAACATGTCAGCATGCGGATCCACCCCTCAGGGTCTACACCGGAGGGACCAGCAGAGCCGCTCATTGATCTGCTGGTGGTTTTTATGAGTTGTGACGTTATTCGATCGAATAAAATGGGATTCGCTGGAACTGCCTCGTCAGGCAGCAGAATTTCCTTCGCAGCCAATTGGGGATCAGGGCGCTTCTCTAGAAGTACGTCTCGGACTGTCTTTTCCTCCGACACGCAATCCTCCATCCTCAGGACCCGACCCACTCCGCCTGACTGCACCATACGGGAGGCCGCTTGAATGCGCCCGGAGAAAACCAGTCGGCTAAACATATTGTCATCCAAGCCCGTAGCGTTGCGTCCTTTACTGCAAAGCGAATAATAAAAAGCAACGTACCATGAACAGTCCTCCAGAATATTCACCAAGCTTCCTCATCAGCCAGAGCTCCCAAATCGCCAACCGTCCTCCACCAGCGCAACTCGCAAGTTTGACGTATTTCTCGCCAACCGAGCGCAGCGAGTTAGGCGAGAAATGATTTCTCGCGAAATATTTTTAGTTGCAAATATGGCATCTGGTGTGTTCTTTATTGTCGCTTCTTTTCCTGACTTCTTCAGTCAGTTTTGAGTCTCACCAGTGTCCCTGCCCTCCCACCCTTCATTTCTGTGCATAATTATTATCATTGCTTTTTCATCACTTTTTGCTGTGATGTGCTTGCCATGCCTACATGATGCCTAATCGTCATTGGGGACATACATTGTACACCCGGTTTTCTCCCCCACAACTGCGTCCGTTGGCTCGAGGGTTTTTTCCCGGCTGGCTCGGTCCAGGAAAATTAATTATTTTAATCTGACGGTCCCAAGTGGTTCTGCATCAGGGCCTATTTCTGCTATCCACTGGCACGCCTATTCTATCTGAGACACCCTGTTCTCAGTCCTTGCTTCCATACCTCACTCGTTATCCGGTTCACATCTGGCTGCGGCCAACTACTAGTGGAAGTGGACTAGTTGAAGTGGATAGCAGAAATAGCGACAACACACAAAGTGAAGGGTAGTTGGCAACTACCCTTCACTTTGTGTGTTGTCGCTATTGCTGTCTACATTATTATGTCTCTGCGTGTGCCAGTATATGTGGAGCGAGAATTCCCGGTGCAGTGATGGCATAAATTTTTATTTAACCCAGCTTACTCAAACCCAGCCCCCCAGTACAGGTACATCACTGTCATGTACAACCATGGTATTTTAATTATAACCCAATACTAGTTCTAAACTAGTCCTAAACTAGTATTACAGTCTATTTCAAAACTATAGACGCGTAGATCTACCTAGGCAAAAACCGTCTCTAAGTACATGTATACCACATAAAATCTGTGATCAATTTGTGCATACATTTTTCCAAATTGGGCGGGCGTCTGTTATCCAATCGTTTAGAAACTATTATGAGAGTAATTGTGGAGCGGACCTGAGCAATATTCCGAAAACTTTTCTCAAAAAGCTCCAGCCAGAAATATTTTCAAAAACACTGCGCATCTAGTATAGTTTTGAAATGGACTGTAGTTTTTTGCCCTTTTTGCCCTTTTTGGAAAAGCCCGTTTCTTTCGCCCTTTATTGCGTTTTTTGGTGAATATCGCCCTTTTTGAGCTTTTTTAGCTGAAAAAGTGCTAAAATCTGTTTGCTCATACATACGATCACAGTTTCCGAGTGCTCGATGCCGACGATGGGCCTTGTTGGCACGCCACTTTTTTGGGGGCAACAAGTTGGTGATGCTTGTACACAATGCTGTAAAAAGTGGGTTTTTTGAACTTTACTACCTGTTTTGCCTTTCGTGAACCCATAAATGGAAGAATTGGAGTTTCCCAATGTATTGTACTTGAATAAAATTCTATTTTAACTTTCATGGTATCTCAATTTTTTCACGTCTACATGACTTTATTTTGCCCGTAAAAGAGGCCGTTACCCCGTAAAAAAATAAATAAATGGAAGAGTGCGTATTCGTTTCTCAGCTTGGGATCATATCTGAACATGTATCATGGCTATGCTTCACTGAAAAAAGAGCACTTTTTGCCTGTTTTCACTGAAAAAAGAGCACTTTTTCAGCATATTTTGAGGGACGCGAAAAGCACTAAGTGCGAATTAAAAGAGCACCTTAGGGAAAGGGCTAACTGTAGATAAACCTTGTTATTTCACGCACATTGTTAGATTGACAGCATGAAACAAGGTGGAGGACACTGTTTCCGAACACAGTGTCCTCCACCTTGTTTCATGCTGTCAATCTAACAATATGTACAATCATGCAGTTACCCACGGAACATATATGTACATGTGCCCTGTGTAGGCTGTTGCCTGATCAGGCTGATGATAGAGAGCTAAGAGAGCATGAAACTTGAAGTACAGTAAAACCTGTAATGGCGACCACTCGGATATGGCGACCACTCGACCATGGCGACCACTTTTCCTTGTCACGGACGCATTCACATTCAAAACACCTTGGATATAAGGCGACCACTCGCTCAACGCGACTGGCGACCACCCACTCGCGACCGCGTTGCACAGTGCTAGTCATGTACATGTACATGAAAATGAACAGGGTAACTCGCTGGCATGCCGTTACCCTGTTCATCTTAGCCCCCCCCCCCTTCCCAATCTGTACTCTCTTGTACCATCATCCTTCAATGCGACGGACCCCACGATAGGCGGTCAGCCTTTGGGTCATCCTAATAAAGTTATTATTATTATTATTATTATTAAATGTATGCATTACATGGTGCACCAGGCATGGTAGATCTACACATCAGTGCAGGAAGTGTAGATGTACATGGTGCATGCACAACATTTGACAGGTCTGAGGACCCCAGGCACATGAGTCGTGCTAGAGTAGCATACAAGGTTGTAGGTGTGTGCACTGTGATGCACTGATCAAAATGACGTATCACATGTGGATATGGTCACGTGACCCACTGAACCTGGATAAGAAGACCACCTGACCACGGCGACCATTTTTTCTCGTCCCTTGAGGGGTCGCCTTAGACAGGTTTCACTGTACATGATTGTACATTCTTACATGACACGTGACCGTATCCTAGGAATTGTCTAATCACCACCTTTCCCGCCGCGGACATGATTCCGCCATCATGCCCGCTGCCCTTGGCAACACTGACGTCACTTCAGGTATGATTGACAATCATGCCCGTGGTCAAGTGGCAACGAGATGTAGCCAATAATGTGACAAGGCGCGGGTTTTTATTATTATTATTATTATTATTATTCTCAATTCATGGATGACATGGTGTCAACCAATATTATGAATGAGGGCTACCAGCCATGGAATAAAAGAACAAGAAGAGGGAAAAATGCACACGCAAAATATGGCAAGTTAATTTAAATGAAAATGAAATAAAAAGTAAATCAATCCAAAACCTTTTGAAGAAAGAAGTGGAAGTGCATGTAGAAAGGAATGTCGCTTGTCTTCTTGACTCTTGTTACTTCGTGTGTTCTGGCTGTGACTAGTGCAGAGTGACTTTTCGCCGAACTGACTGTGCTAGTCTTTGGCTTGTTTCAATATTTGGGCTACGTTCCGTGCGTGCGCATGCCGGCATGGGTCAAGTAAGAAATCCAATCATACATGGTCTGTCGGGCTTGATGGCTGAATCATGCCCTCGCTCCCAGCCCTCGGGGCTACGACCTTCGGGCTGGGAGCTCAGGCATGATTCAGCCATCAAGCCTGACAGACCGTGTATGATTATACACAATGAATTATGTCATGTACATGTAATTGTACAATCGTACATGTAGCAGCAAACAAGCCTTGATTGTCCTTGTTGTTCTGTATCATGCTCTGCTTCCGCTGCGGTGTTGAGCACTGTCAGCACACTGACACTGGGTACATCCTCCGGTGTACATGACGTTATGACTGTACAATCGTCATGACGTAATGCAGTCACCCAGGGGCCAGGGCCAGGTCTGAGGTCACCCAGGTGCAGTCAACCAGGTACCATGCATGTGAGTCACCCAGGCCCAATGAAGTCACCATGGTAACCCATGCCCAAAAACGTCACCCAGCTGGGATGCAGCCACCTACTGACATGTAGCTGTCCTTGTCAGCCTTGGAGCTGATTGCACAGTCATGACTCATATACAGCTAGCTACACGGTCCCACATAGTATGGCGGGGGTGACCTGGTGACCTGGCACAATCACCTGTCATGAGGCCAGGCCAAAGCCCAGAGTCCGCAGAGACGTGTTCACAAGTAGAAATTAATATCCATTCCATCATACAACATTTATTTAGTATTACACCATTGTGTGTGATCTGTATAGGCAGCAGGCACATGCGTCATGCAGCAGGCAAGGCGAAACTAGAGTTGCGACAGCAGAGAACTTGGAAAGGCATCGGAACACTGCACAGAATGAACGCGGGCAAAGAGAACAAGATGCTTCCGGTGCATAGCAGAGAATAGTACATGTACGTGTATGATTTAACAACAACATGGGCAATCTGTGAAAGGAATACACGTACAGAAACAGAGACATCATTCCCAGCAGATATAGGTGCACTGAGCTGAGAATCGTAATGAATCGCTCCAGCCAGCAGCTCCAGGTATCATGACATGCTGGTACAGAGAAAGAATACAGCATATTTCGTGCACAAATCGCTAGTTGCTTGCAATGAGATAAAAAATTACTCGCTGGCCAGGGGTGTAATACTTGAGTAACGTACATGTCTAGTGCTGGGAGTTCATACTAAACTAAAAATTGAAAAAAACTTCTAAGAAGTACAGTGGAAACTCCATTGCATGTAAACTAGCTGTGTATTTTCTACGCTACATTTGATGAAAGTACGAGAGTGTATCGGTAGCTAAACAAAACATTATTGTAAAGGAATGATTCAAAACTGCACCCAGCGCAAGAAACGATATCTTCGGTAATTACCAAAAAAATGAATTTGCCCAGGAAACAAAAAAAGAAAAAGGGAGGGGGGCCCGGGGGGAGTCGGAGGAAAGCGGGAAAGAAATAGAAAAATCACTTCAGTTGACGCATTCTGAAGGATGCACATGGATACATCTGACGAGGCTTTACGAATGGGAATAACGACACACATGCACAGCCAGCACTCGGCAGCAACAATGCTAGCCATAGCGATAAGTAGGGAGGGTGGGTGGGGGAGGGGGGGGGGGGGGCAGAGGAGAGGGGTGGGGGGGGGAGGGGGAGGGGAGAGAGTCGGGGAGAGGGGGGGGGAGAGGGGTCGGGAGGGGAATGAACAACAGAACGAGAAACACCGGATATTGGACAAAAAGGCTACTAGTGTGGCAGTGGTTAGTAAGGGCAGGCAATGGAATGCACTACACTGTAATAGAACTGCAGCTGGTATCTGTAGCTTTCACAGGAGACCAAGCCAATAGTTAGCAAGGAATTCATACACCACAAGGACAAAAATAAGGAAAACGAAAACAAAAATACATCAACCCATAGTGCGGCATTGTGTCTCTTGCTCTCAGGAAGAAGAAATACCGATCTGGCAACAGCAACTCGTCATTGCTAAGTACGAGAGGGCAAGCGGGCATGCAGCACCGGACAAGCCATGGCAGTAACGCCATAATACGACATGCATTGTGAACTGTTAAAGGAAATGTGCAGGGGAGAGGGAGGATGGGGGGAAAGGGGGGGGGGGGTTGTGCCCATTGTCTTGAAGTGCTATGCACAAGATGCACGACCCCACAGTGCTCAACACACATCCTGGGGTGACAGGTGCATCATCTCTGAGCATCGTTAGCTGGTGAATGGTGCTAGGCAAAGTCTTTGGCACATGAATGTCCAAACAAAACGAAATAGGAAAATACGATTTAAGCAAAGGGAAAAGTTTAGGATAAAAAGCATCCAGGTGTCGCATTCTTTGTCCAATGTGCACGGTGCACAAGCTTTTCGTTGCAGTCCCTGTGCAGTCTGCACCAGGCTGAGCGCAATAATAGCAACCACAAGACACCGGCATACGACTGACTCACTTGGCCTCAAGCTTTGCTGGTAGAGTATGCATCATATCCGGACAGGTGAGATGTGACCTGGCAACCAAAGACAGCTTCATATGCCACTGTATGCATGCAGGCAACAAGAAGAAGAAGCAGAAAGAAAACAATCTCTGATTTGGGAGCAGATGCATACAGCATGCACCAGACATTGCTGCCACATGTGCTTTAAGTATGGTGGTGATGGTGAGGGGAGGGGAGGGGGGGGGGGCACGCGTAGTACAGTTACGTTGCTGGAGACTTCTTTACCCTGTGTGGAGTCACATACTTTAGTAAATAAATAAGTCCGTAAAAAAATTCACGGTTCGCGTGAGCCTCGGCTGGAAGCCGGGCTTTCCGCATCCGTAGGAACGCCACCACACTTCAAGGATCAAGGCGCAAGGGAATAAGTCCGTAAATAAGTCCGTAAATACGTCCAGGAAATTCTAAATATTTCCCAGCGCTTTGTTCCGCTCTGCTACCTTATCCATTGCTTTGATACCCGAAAAATGTTTTCCACCACCAACAAGGATATTTTACCCGTGATAGAGCGTGATGTACTAATAGTGGACCAGTGAATTTGAACGCAGCATTGGCGGGACGCCACAACGGCTGAGTGACCTTTTGAGCAGCACATTACGAAGTACATTTGTAGAGTCTAAGACTGTCACAAAAGCAATGGGAGGCGGCTAGGAGAGGCCTTGAACAGGCCGACCAGTCAAGACACTTTAAAAACTGTCACCCATGATCAGGAAAGGGAGGAGAAAGTTCACACCAATCAAAACACGAACAATTGGCACAAGACGAAAGGAACGGTTACGCTCCCCCAACTATGCCACACAATAAGTAGCCGATGCAGGATATCCAACAGTGTGTGCCTCTACAACCGGCAGAGAAATCGCCAACGACATAACTGCACGAACAGAACACGTTGCAATAACAGTGAGAAGGATTCGGCCATGTACCTAAGATTGTCACTCTTGCTGGAGTGCAGTCTCAAAGCACAGCATTCACTCAATCAATCTCACTTCTATTACCGTAATCTCGCGCATTTAAGGACATGTTCTTATTCTCGAATATAAGAGAATCTCGTTTATAAGAACATGCACTTTTAAAATAAAATTATTTAATAATTATAATAAAACAGCCCGGATATGGTGACCACTCGCTCAACGCGACCGACGACCACCCACCCGCGACCACGTTGTACACTGCTAGTGGTAGTACATGTAAATAACTGTACGCATTGCATGCTGCACCATGCATGTTAGATGTACACACCAGCGCAGGAACTGTGTAGAATATGTACTAGATATACATGGTACAAGCACGACACTTGACAGGTTCGAGGACCCCGGGCACATGAGTTGTGCTATTGTAGAGTAGCATAGGTGTGTGCAGTGTGATACACGGATCAAAATGATATATCACACGTATTATGAAGTGGATATGGTCACGTGACCCACTGAACCTGGATAAGAAGACCACCTGGCCAAGGCGACCACTAGTTCTCGTCCCTTCAGTGGTCGCCTTCGACAGGTTTCACTGTATCTTGAAGGGCCGCATGAAAACCAAGTGCACTCATACAGTCATGTGCCATATGCCCGAGTCATGATGTGTTGCTTGTACAAGTAAAGTGTAAGTGCATCATGGTTATAACAAACTTTGGCTATAAAGAACTAATCCTCCTGCACAATGGTGTTCATAAAAAAAGAAAAAGGACCAAGGAACTACAAGCTACGCTATAATGTCCTTAGAACCGGGCCAAGTTGGAAGGCTGTTGGAGTGTGCATCCAAGATGTGCTAGAGCTTCTTAGCCAGATAGTTGTAGAACAGTGTCTCTTCTCTCGATCCTCTCCAAGGTAATGGAAGGCATCGTCAACTCGCAGGTGGTCAACCATCTTGAGCGGAACCGACTGCTTCCTGACAGCCAGTATGGATTCCGTAGAGGCAGGGGAACTGCTGATGTCCTGACAGCCCTGCAGAACGAATGGGTCCAGGCTGTTGCAAACGGTGGATCTGCTCAAGTGATAGCCGTGGATATAGCTGGCGCATTCGATCGTGTGTCGCACACCGGTCTCCTGTACAAGGCAGAACGGGCTGGCATCAGGGGTACACTACTGACTTGGCTTCAGGACTACCTACATAGCCGCCAACTGAAAGTTGTGGTCAGCGGTCAAGCTTCATCTGCTCAGCCTATCACCGCGGGAGTACCTCAGGGAAGTATCCTCGGGCCGACTATTTCTTATCTACGTCAGCGACATCGACCAATGTCTTACCCCCGGAACGCGCCTTAGCTCCTTTGCTGATGACACCACGCTATACAGCCTGTTGCAACCAGGAACTGCTGCTCCCCACAATGCCTCCTTACAAGATGCCCTACATGGCCTTCAAGAGTTGGGTGAGCGGTGGCGGGTGACATTTGAGCCATCCAAGTCACAGCAGCTACTGCGCACACAATCCTTGGACCCAGCCACTCCAGGCATCTCATTTGGTGGTGTCGACATTGCCCAGGCATCAATACTGAAGCTTTTGGGTATATTGTTCGACTCAAAGCTCTCGTTGCGCCAGCACATCAGCAGCATGGCGGTGAGAGCAAGTCAACGTCTTGGGCTTTTGCGCTGAGCCGCGCGGATACTTGACACCAATGGCCGTCTGAGTGTCTACCGAGGATTCATTCGCCCCAGGCGCGTACGCAGGGGGGGGGGGGGGGGCGGGGGGTTCCCGTTGCCCGGAAACCCCCAAATGTTCCAAACGAGCAACGTTTTTGGGCAGTTTTTGGTAGGATGCATGATCAATCTGGCAAGAATGCAAAACCTCAAAAGATCGTAACTCAGTCAAATCTCGCTCGAATCCAACGATCCAAATATCCAGGTCGAGTAGAAAACTCTCAGCTGTCGGTTGAACCAATTTACGAAGCGCTGCGAGCAATGTATCGTGAGATAAATCATTCGTAAGTTGAGCCGCGATCTCGGCAATTTCAAAAGCGCGCAGTGCGACTTGAGTATCGGGAATTTGAGATTTTCGTCGCGCTGATTTCCTGATTTCCTCAAATTTGCAGGGGCTTCACTTGTGATATTTTCAAGAGTACACAGCAAAAATCGAAACTCTGCGATCAAGAAAAACGAAATCGCTGGAGCAGGACGCGTTTGGGCCTGTTTGGGGCAATTTTCGCACCGTCGCTGCACTCTACCGCTATAGCCTATATGGCTATAGCGGTGGATATGTACATGTAGATCTACATGACTGTACTGTGTCCTGGCTATCATGGTCGACCTCATTCTCTCCCTGGTACCTTTCCACTTCCAGGAAGCCCAAGATAATGAAGATTGAGTGAGTAGAACTGAAGTTATGATCCAGACAACACGAAAAATGCATAATTTTGAAAATTTCCTAGGGCTCTTTAGAAAGGGTTAAAACTTAAAACTCATTGTTTGGGATTCGGTTGGAAACCCCCCTAGAGGTGACCCTGCGTACGCGCCTGCGCCCTATGCTGGAGTATGCTCCACTGGTCTGGATGTCTGCTGCCCCGACCCATCTGGTCAGGCTCGACCGCATTCAGCGGAAGGCAATGGCCATCATAGGGCCAGAGGTGCTCCTCCAGAGTCATGCTGCACGACGCACTCTCTCTGGGCTGTGCTACATGTACAAGCTTCAGTGCATCGGAAGCCCACAACAGCTGACCAACATTGTCCCACCAGCTGCACCCACTGTGGTTCGTCCACGAACCCGACACACGCATGCGGTGACCCATCCTCACCAGCTCCTCAATACCCTACCACCAGCTTCACCGGAGTACATCAGGCGGTCCTTCCCGTTTGCCCACATCAATTTGTGGAATCAACTGCCATCCTCCCTGTTCCAGCCACCAATGTCCCTGCAACGGCTGCACCGCTTCAAGGCAGCTGCATGGAAGCACTTGCTACACACTGACTGTCTGTGGGCTACAGACCACCTCTGAAAGCCACTGCTGCACACACCTGCGACGAAGTTGCCAGCCACTCTAGTCTAGATGATTCACCCTGCCGTATCACTCGAGAGCTACCCACACATCTCTCAATCTCCCCCTTTTTTCCACTATTATTATTCCCCACCGAAGCTCGCGCTATTCCGCCGACTTCACTTGACACTTGACTGACTCACGACTGCCATCCAGAGCACACGAGAAGTCCATTGAACCTTCGACTCGGCAAACCTGCAAGAAAGCACCACTCCCTGCTCAATACACAGTGTTTCGGGGAATTCACCCCTGATCAGTTGAGCTTGATCAGGAGCGACACTGACTCACGCTGCTATCTGGTGCTCACGAGGTGTTTGTCGCGCTGGAAACGGAGCGTCTCTGTAAGTTTGTATCCCTGGTGATGTTTGTGCCTGGAGAGCACTATATAAGTGGTGCTCTTCAGGCACAATCTTCCTCAGCCTACTCAAGCTCAACTGATGAGGGGTGAATTCCCCGAAACACTGTGTATTGAGCAGGGAGTGGTGCTTTCTTGCAGGTTTGCTGAGTCGAAGGTTCGATGGACTTCTCGTGTGCTCTGGATGGCAGTCGTGAGTCAGTCAAGTGTCAAGCAAAGTCGGCGGAATAGCGCGAGCTCCGGTGGGGAGCAAACCCTTTCTTACAAATCATCGCCGAAGTCGCAACCACTACTTCGTATTATTATTCCCTTCTTGTTTGTTTTGTCTTATATTTTTATTTCATTTTTTGTCTTTAGTCACTTTCTTATGTTGGCTCATTATAAAATGTGGGCTTTGCGCAGCAAAGCCTAGTTAGCCCATGCACACGCATGCTGGTGGTGGAGTGCTGCGAGTGCGTGTCATGTGACCACCTCGTTAAGCCGTGTGCGCCGTGTATGGCCTGGCAAAATTTTATGGACAATCGTGGATCCGGCGTCTAATTATTTGGAGACGTGTTTTGCTGAGCTGTCTTTGTGCGAAGGAGCATTCTTTGCAGTTGCAGTTTCTGTGTCAAGTCAAAGTTTTTTGCAAGTCAAAGTTTTTTCTTCCTTCCGAGGTTTCCCCTTTTCTCCGTTACTTGCGGAGATTAATATGAGCACCCGACGTGTCGCGACCCGCAGCATGGCTGCGCGAGCTCCTCCTGCCGCTGCAGCACCCCCGCTCGAGCTTCTCCTGCTGCTGCAGCACCCCCTGCTCCCCCGGCAACGCCGGCTCCGGCGCCTGGGTTTTCTCCTGGCCAAATGGCAACCCTCCAGGCCTTGATCGCCACATCTGTCCAGGCGGCTGTTAGAGCCGTCGCCCCTGTAGCCTCGGGTCAGGCGGAGTCGACACGCCGTCCGTCCCGCCCGGCTGCCCCTGCCAACATTGCCGATCCTCCGGTGCAGGTGGAGGAGTCGTTTCCTACAGGTACGGGTGTGTGTAGTAGTAGTTCCACACGTGTGCCTACTAGTGCTAGCCTCCCTACCCCTGTGGCTGCGTCGACTGTCGTCGACGGGCTGTCTCCCCCTATACCTAGTGGTGTGACTATCCATAGCTCTCGTGTGCCTACTCCTGGTCCTAGTGTGAATATCTCTAGCAGTCTCCCGTACAATGATTTGTATTACTTCGACAAGGTCCTGCCATTCGGGCTGCGGTCTTCCCCGGCTCTCTTCAACCTGCTGGCAGATGCGCTATGTTGGATACTCCGGCACAACTATTCCCTGGCCGACCTCGAGCATTATCTGGACGACTACATCGGCGTCGCCCCGCCTAGCCCCTCTCCATTGTCATCTACCGCAGCCATTCAACAAGCGACGCTGCTAACCGTGTTTGAGAACTTGGGCGTTCCAGTGGCTACCGGCCAGGACAAGGTCGTCCCTCCAACGACTGTGATGACTGTGCTGGGGATCGAAGTTGACAGTGTGGAGCAGGCGACTCGGCTCCCCCAGGACAAGTTGTCCGCCCTCCACACAGCTCTGGCAACTTGGCTCCAGCGCACCGACTGCTCCAAGCGTGAGCTCCTGTCCCTCATAGGCACGCTGTCCTTCGCCGCCAAGGTGGTCCCCCCGGGCCGCACGTTCATTCGGCGCCTCATTGACCTCAGCACAACGGCTTCCTCCATGTCTGCCCGGATCCCGATCGATGAGGAAGCGCGCCTCGACATCGCCTGGTGGCATCGCTTTGCGGCCGACTGGAATGGGAAGTCCTTCTTCCACGACCAGGCCTGGTCCCGTTCTCCTGACCTCCAGTTGTTCACAGATGCCTCCGGCGAGGGCTACGGGGGCTACTTCCAGGGCGACTGTTTTTTTGGGAAGTGGCCGGAGGAGTTTGAATCTCCTCAGCTAAGCGTTATTATGCCGGTTAGAGAAATGGTTCCCATTGCCCTAGCTTGCTGCATTTGGGGTCCGTGCTGGGCAGGGAAGAAGCTGCTGTTTCATTGTGATAACGAGGCGGTAGTTAGAGCTTGGAAGAATGGTTCATGTAGGAACAAGCAGGCCATGGCGTTGATCCGCTTTATGTTAGCTGTTGTCGCTAGGCACAATTTCATATTGTATATCCGCCATATTGCTGGTACTAATAACGGCATTGCTGATGCTCTTTCTCGCTTGCAGCTGACCCGTTACCGTCAACTGGCGCCAACGGCGGCTGCTTCGCCAGTGCCATGCCCCTGCCCGACCGTGCTGCTCTAGGCCTCGAGGCTGATGCCCTTGTAGCAGGTTCAGTGTCAGAACGCTCAGCGAGAACGTTCTCCACTGGCATTGATGCCTTCAATGATTACTGCATTAAACATATTGTCAATCCCCTTGCACCCTCTAAGGAGGATATCGTATTATTTGCTACCGAGCTGTCTCGTACGAGGTGTGCGGCGACTGTGCGTGTGTATTTGTCAGCGGTACGGTATCATTTGCTGTGCAAGCGTGTTCCTGTGACTTGTATGCAGTCCGTCCGTCTTTCTGCAGTTCTCAAGGGCCTTGAGAGGAGGCAGGGTCCCGCAACCACGACGCGGAGAGGTCTCACTGGGCAAGATCTGGCCGACTTACAGCATTTCCTACTCCCGTCCAACTACAGCGAGTCGGACCGCGCAATGATCTGGGCCAGTGTCTTGACAGCGTTCCACGGCCTCCTGCGGGCGAGTGAATTCCTGGCACCGCATGCAACAAGAGTCGATAGCACGCGCACGCTAACCTGGCAGCAGATCAGCGTCCAGGCATCATCGGCAGTCGTCCGCTTGCGGGTGACGAAGACAGCCCAGCTGGGTGACGGCGCCCAAGTACAGCTGCGCGAGACACGCGACGACTTCTGCCCTGTGCGTGCCCTGACCGCCTATCTGGACCTTGCGGGTCAGAGAGAGGCGACGGAGCCAGTGTTTGTGTTTGCGTCTGGCCGGTTTCTGACCAGGGAGGAACTGACCAAGATTCTGCGGCTAGCCCTGAGGACGAACGAGGTCAGCTCTCACTCCATGCGTATCGGTGGTGCTTCACTCATGGCTCAGCGTGGGGCAAGTGAATGGCAAGTAAAGCGGGCGAGCCGCTGGAGAAGCTCTGCATGCGAACGTTATGTGCGGCAGGCAGCCGGGATGCCTAGCTTGTAAGTTATTGAGCGGCGCTCGCCATGATAACTAGTGTGTGTATGCCTGCACGGGCGCGGTATTAATGTGAGGAATTCACGGCACCTGCAGCTGTGGTCACAAAGCTAGCTCGTTGTGGGTTGCGGGGAACGGGATGCCATGGTTTCTAGGACTACTATCTTTTTTGGGGCAAACGGGCCTCCTATTATGTCTGTATGTTGTGACGCCTGATGCCAGGCAGTCGTGTGAGCCCTCGGTGGGCGATTGGCTGGCCTCGGTGGCCGTTTGTGTGCCCTCGGCGGGCAAGATGATATCGGCCCACGGTGGGCAGTTTGCTTGCCTCGGTGGCAATTTGCGCACCCTCGATGGGTTGTCTGCTGGTTTAGCCCTCGACGGGCGGTTTGCTGGCCGCGGCGGCCATTTGAGCGCCCTCGGTGGGCAGTATACTAGTTTACCCCTCGGCGGGCGGTTTGCTGGCCTCGGCGGCCATGTGTGCGCCCTCGGTGGGCAGTATGCTAGTTTAGCCCTCGGCGGGCGGTTTGCTGGCCTCGGCGGCCATTTGCGCGCCCTCGGTGGGCAGTAGGCTAGTTTAGCCATTTGGGCGCCCTCGGTGGGCAGTATGCTAGTTTAGCCCGCGGCGGGCCGCGGTGGCCATTTGGGCGCCCTTGGCGGGCGGATGCTAGTTTCAGGCATGCATCTTTACTCAATCAATTATTATTATTAAAGAGCATATTCTTGAATATTTGAATTGTCCAAAAGAAATCATGGCAACCCCCAACCCAATGTGTCTATTGTATGTTTGTGCACGCCATAGTGAGCGGTACGTTGTGCGGGTGTCTGCGTGTCAGAGCATGGGTACACCAGTGGCGTGTGCGTGCATGTGTGCGCTTGTGTCTGGCTGCATGAGTGCACGAGTGCCCAAGCTGGGCGTGCGGGTGCACTTGGTGCACAGTCTCCAATAATAGCACGTCTCCAATAATAGAACACCTTCGGGCGGCATTCAAAAAATAAAATGCTCAGTCTCCATTATAAGCACACTGTGTAAATTCCTTATCTGTACCGGCGAAAAACCCCTGAAATGTGTGTGTCTGACATGAATTTGGCATGGCAACAATGCCTCTGAAATGAAGTTGAAATAATAATGGAACAGTCTCCAATAAAGGAACGTCTCCATTAATAGCACGGGGCGGAGTAACATTGAAAAAATAAAAGGACCGTGCTTATAATAGATAATACGGTACATGGCACTGTGACGCCGAGACCCATGGTCGACAGAGTCCGTGTATTTCATCAGCACAGCTATTAACTGGCATTGTGGATAGCGCCTACCCAGTCCAATGTACTTTTTGTCTTTCAACATGATTTGTAGGTCTGTGTTCTCTTTAAAAAATAAAAATAAAAACGTCAGTACCGTCGGTCAGTGTCGTGCAATGTTATCGCATGAGCTGATTGTCTAGTAACTGGTGGTGTTAGTGGACATTATAGCGTAGCTTGTTCCTTGGTCCTTTTTCTTTCTTATAAATTAACCCTTGGCTCTCCATCCGAGTCCATACAATGGTGTTCGTTATATCAGGAGTCGACTGTATTTATTACTTCAGTACTTACTATGAAAATAGGCCAGCTATAGAGAATTTTTGCAGTTTCCAGTAGTGGTCATGATCCGTATAGTCTGCGGAAAGCTCATTGCTGTGTTTTATAGGATTGTCGCTGCCAGTAGCTTTGCAGTCTGCTCCACCGTAACCGCTGCACTCCTGAAGAATGTGATAGTGATCATCCTTAACCACACAGATCTCCCCGCAGGTTTTTCCAGAGCGGTCGATCAGCTTCATCGAGCTCTTCTCACACACTCTGAACTCCGTGTTGGGAGCTTTGATCTCGCCATGTAGGACATAATGGCCATAGCTCTCGCCATGTAGGACCTTCTTGATGCACTTCTCATGACATTGGGGGCATTTTTCAGGACAAAGTAGCCCAACGCAATCCATGCACAGATGCAGTCCACTGTGTTCTCGTATCAAGTCACAGGTCCGTGGTCTGGACATGATTGTTCCATGGCTCCTTGATTCGCACAGCCGATCGCATTTTGACGCACAATGAGAGAACCGGTGTCCATCCCTCACGTGTGACTCTTCACGGTCAGGCAGGGTCTTATGAAGGACATCCAAGGTACAATGAGCTGAGTGACCGGCGTGGCACCGTTCTCCACACTTTGAAAAGCCATCGTTTGTCACTGGCTGCTCAAATCCTGCCGCTCGCTCCCAAAAATACCGATGTGTGCAGAAGTGCAGTTCTTTCTTATGCAGCTGCTCTGATTCAATATGATACCCGTCACCACTGCAATCTGCTTGTCTTGCTTCCGATGTGCATGCCAAGATGTGAAGATGACCCCAGGCTGATTTGCGACAAACGTCTCCGCACGATTGTGCAACATCTAGAGGTATGGACGATGTTTGTCGCACGGTGGCAAAGGTCTGCAGCTTCTGTCTGTCGTCCATTCGGATTTCGCCATGTGCTGCTCTGTGTAAAGTTGTGGCGTCGTGTGGTGGGAGCTCGCACTGTGCGCCACAGAACGGACAAGGTGTAGAACAGAGATGGCTATCCCCACATTCATGCTCTTCATGTCCCTCGTGAAGCACATGATCATGAGCAAGAGTGCAGGTTTCCGTACAGTCCGCAGCAGAGCACAGTGCAACACAACCGTGCGAATCACACCGATGATTCTTATGGGCAGCGCCATCCTTGCGGTCTAGTATCACGTCACACTCCCCAGTGCAGAGGGGTTTACCGGCAGTGGTGGTTATTGATTGCCGATTGACCTCACAGCGTTCTTTGCACCTATGGGCTGTTTCCGCGCAGAGGCACGGGCCAGCATGATGCTCACGCCGGTCATCACAATCCTTGCCGCAGTTCCGCGATACCTCCTTATACACGCAATGTCCTGAGCACGGATGAGAGCACGTGAACGTGTGTCCAGCAGTACTCTGTGTTAATAGACCAGGGTTAGCTCCTGTCACCAGGGGACCAGCGTGAAGTTGTCTTCCTTCACAAAACACAGCATCGCCGCCATGCTCCTCATGCTGGCACCGGGCATGACAATGGTCGAATTCTGCAGTCTCGTCTTCAGAGTATGGGTCCACAAAACCGATTGCTTTCCAGAACTGGCTGTGGGTGACTCGCTCGGTAAAGGTAACGTCGAGGCTCTCTGTTGCTGATTTATCCACTCTGACTTTGCAGTGGTGGTGCTGTCGTAACAGAGAGGAGCACACGGTGCTGCAGGTGGTCACAAATGGTAGGCTGTCAAGTGTTTGCTGAGATTTTGGTGACACCATGGAATCATTCTTCATGTCCACAACTCTCCAAGGAGAAAGGCCATGTCGCTGTAACCCTGCTGGCTGAAGAGACAGGTATTTTCCATGTGTTGTGCTGTGCAATTCATCGTCAGCATGAACCGGCTTATCGCAGCACTCTCCGCACGTTGGACTTGGACAAAAGGCGTTGCAGGTATGTTGCAATTGGGAAGCATCATCATGATGTGCATGCTCTCCACAGTGTTCCGCTTGGCCAGTTGGAATTATGCGTTTGCAGGGCAGCCTCAGTGCTGGCAATGTTCCATCCTTCAGCAAAGCTATTTTCTGGACCAAATTCAGCTCACTGAACCAGGGTAGGGTGCAGTTTCCTCCGCCAGTGTTGCACTTGACATCTTTGTGACCAGTACGCTTGGATTCAGAGCAGATATGAGTTGCACCACAGTCATGAACAGTGGATCCAGTAGGATGGTGGAAATGATCTTCAGCTGCACAGTCAGCATCGCAGTGATCGCATTTAGCAGTGCACTTTCCAATGCCACAGTGGCATACCTCCTTCTCATCATGACCCATTTTCAATTCACATTTGTGACTGCAGTCAGTTCCCGTGCAGTCTTGGTTACATTTGTGCTCCTTCTCGCAGTCGTGGCCTCTTGAGTGCTTGAGTGGCCGCATGCAGTGTTCCACACATGGACCGTATTGATCGGCCTGTCCACAAGGATCATTACATAGATGATTGTCGCATGGAAAGTGATGACCATTGTCAGCAAAGCAAGGCAACTCAGGTATGCCAGATTGTGGAACTGTCTGATGATACAGAAGCTGTGTGCAATACACTTTATCTTCCCCGTGCTCTCGATCTCTTGGGCAGGGTGCGGGACACTTGTCAAAACCATTTGCTGGGTCTACACTGGGGTCGGCAAAGCTGTGGACATCCCAGAATAGGGCATGGGTGACTTTGCACTTGTTGCCCACCCGCCTGTAGCTTTCTTTGATTTTGCCTTTGTTATAATGCGCTGCTACCAGGTCGTAGTCTGGAACATGACTGTGTGAGCGACTTTCTTCAAGGCTACCACAGACAGTATGGCAGGTTGTATCATCTGGCAGTTGTGAAGGAGTAGATCCATTTCCATCGCGGAGACTAGCCCGAGCGCTGGACAGCACAGCACCGTGCTGTGATACTAGATGCTGATCATGCGTTGTAGATCCCGCTGTTTCACAGTGGAAGCCACACAATGGACACGTTTTGTCACATCCATGCTCCTGCCAACAACTGTGTTTCGCACCATGATGTGTGGTTTGTCCAGGTAGAACTGGTATGTTGCAGAATAGCCTGAATGCATTGCCAGCAATCTTCCGAACATCGGGATTCTCGCTGATGAAGCTTTCTTTCTCTATTTCTGGGACAACTTTGCATGGCCCATGCTCGTTGCATGCTACCTTGCACTTGTGGCTATTCCGGCAGTAGTGTTGCAGAGGGCTGGAGCTTGAGACTTCATGGCTGTCATCCTTAGAGCACCGCTGTGTGCAGTCGTTATCTTGGCATTTGATGCGACAGGTGTGTGGGAGAACTGGAGCTATCTAGTCTCTCTATCACCCCTCTTCACCCAACACAACACACCAGCGCAAACGGCAGCCTCTTGGTGGAAATGTATGAATCACGAAAAATGCAAGTAGGAAAAGGAGAGAGAACTAGAAAAGAACCACAAGAACACAAAATCACCAGCACTTTGGCCAGGAAAAGACACGTCTAAAACATGGCGTCCAACATGGCGACAGAGCAACCGATAGAGGCCCGTCGTGGCTGAACCTGCTATTGCAGCGACAGCCATCACGGCCACCATTGAATGCAGAAAATAGATCAGAAAACGAAGTCGAGCAACAGCAACTCGAACGAAGCAAAGAAAACAACAAGACTACGCGCAGCAAGCAAAGGCATAGCGATGACATCATTAGTCACGCGTGAACACAGAATCTAGCATGCAGCCTTGCAGGCGCTGGCGAAATAAATAATGAAGTCAAGACACAAATAAATAACACAACGAACGATCGTTGCAGGAAAACAATAGACCCTTTGCACAATAAGCGAGAGGGGTCGAGACGGGGCATGCTGTGCACGCGCTGCACACTTGGCATGCAACCAGCATGCATGGTTTTGCTGCAGGACGTGATCAAGTTTCCTGTGACAGGCTGTGTTTTCACGGTCCCGACGCGATGTTCATGTATGTACTCTCCAGCCTTTTTCATTTTCAAGTTTTTCTAGTTCTGAAGGAAGAAGTCCCGAAATGCTTTCCAAGGACCACTGTTGGGTTCTTGTTTGCAGCAACCGTCATCCCTAACGTTAGTCTAAGGAACCCACTTGTCTTTCCATGCGTTCCCTGGTGATGCTGGCATTCCACACTCTGGAATCCTGGCTATCTGGCGAGAAGAGGGCCGGGTACCGAGGGCCGCAGTGCTGCGATATCGTTTACAGTGTTGTGCTCGGAACACTTTGTCCATGACGACTTTCATCCTTGCTTTTGCGAAGATATGGAACGCCCTGCCAAGAGACTCTGGAGCTTGAGAAAAAGGCATGACCCATCCCTGTCTTCGCTATTGGAAGATCGACTGCTTGCTGGCGCTGCTCGAGCTGCTGTTGTTGAAGAGGAGAGAGACGCGGCCTCATCGCTCAGGTGTGCGGAGAAAGTCATCCGAGTTCGAGCTGTGGCTGTGCGCACGATATGACAGACTTTCACATTATGCACATAGCCACCAAAGTAAAACTCATGGACACTATCCACGGGCTTGTTCACTAGTACTACTCCATCAGCTCCCTCTTCACTGTCGTCGGCGACTTGCCCCTGCGTTGGAGACGAGCAAGCATGGTGTGGCACTCACTCTGGGAAACAGAGGTTCATCACTCATCCACTGGGACGCATGAAATGTTGGGCATGATGAAGGTACACTCGAGGAAGTGGTGCCCTTCTTAGTTCTAGGAGCATCAGGGTTCTGCATAGAGAAGTGTTCTCTACATCGACAGAGGAGAGAAGGTAGAGAAAATAAAAATAAATTTCAATCTACAGTAATCCGAAATATCCACTGAATGCGGAAAACTTACCGCTCCAACAACTCCTTCTTTTTCCAGACAGATACGCACCCTCATTCAGCAGAAAACTGTTCAGTTCCTTACACAACCGATCTTCATTTGACAGTTCGTCCGCGGGTTCCACAGCCATCGATGGCAAACCACTCGACACTCTCTCCTCCATCTCCAAAATGGAAAAATACAGTGTTCCACCATGCTCAACAACTGGTACTCTGCACAAAAATCGAAGAGGATGCCCCGTCTCGGATCACGTGACCGTTATTGTGCAAAGGGTCTATTACAATTCAAATATACTACTTCAAGGAAAGATGAGAAGTGAAACGACTAGCACTAGAAGAAATAGAATAGAATATAGAACAAGGACAATTGAAGCGGACTACGGATGAAGCTACAATGAGGTAAGAGGCATGACACACTGATGACAGATGTCACCACAACAAATACATAATCGTAATGTTTGTCTACACACACATTGTATCGTCACACTACACACATTGTCATATTGTCACACCTCCCCCTGGTGACATCACGTCAACAGTTAACTACGGTAACGAATAGGAGGAACGAGACCAGCACGGTTGCGAAGACGATGACCACCAACTTGAAGTGGTTGGGCTGGCACATCAGAATCAGAATCACTAGTACTTGAAGCACATGCATCATCATACTCAGGCACACTCACACTTGACGGCTTAATTAGATCAATATTGACAGTCTTCACAGAATGTCGACCATTAGTGTCTCGAACAATTACAACAGTTGATGGAGACACAACACTATCAACTGTCCACCCGGACTCATACGGCGCTGTTCGCTTCTGGCGGCGATCTCCTTGCCGCAACATCACCGTGGAACCAACACTGTAGGGGTTCATGCACCCAACAGGCTGAACAAAATCAGCAGAGGACAACTCACTTTCTACGTAGTCTCGCACAACAGCCGCTTTACTACACAAGCTATCCACCCATGCACTGGGGGACATGTCACAACGCTCATCGTCCACAATCAAGCCATGAGGGACCCAGCCACACATGGCTTCACTTGGGGAAACACCAAGCGCAGAGTGGGGACGAATACGATAATAGTACAATAATACATTCAAAGCAGACACCCAATCGTCGGATTCCTGCACAATCTTGCGAATTAAAGTCAGCAAAGTCTGGTTAAAACGCTCTACACCACCTTGACTCTGCGGATGACGCACTGCACCATGTCGCACCTCTACACCAAATGCATCATACAAAGAGGAAACTACCTGATTGACAAATTCTGTTCCATTGTCACAACGTACAACTGCTGGGGCACCCCAGCGGGAACATACATCCACAAACGCAGCTGCTACAGACGGACCATCATGGCGAACCAATGGGACAACCTCGACCCACTTAGTAAACATATCGGTACAGACAAGAACACAATGATACCGGTGGCTTCTATTCGGACCCAACTCCAGGGTATCGAGCTGTACTACATTCCATGGACCAGATGGAATAACCGGACGTGTTGGCTCAGCAACAGGCCCACGCTTCGAATTAGCAGCAGCACACACATCACACAACTGAATCAACGACTGACAAACAACAGCCATATTTGCAAAATAACAACTCGCACGCAACAGCTTCCATGTGGTCTCCCAACTGGAATGACCGCTCACAGCATGGGCACGACACACCACTCGCTGCTGCAATGACTGAGACACAACTGGTACAACACGCACATCATTCGGCGGTACCTTCACACTACGATACAAGTAACCATCATCAGATACAGACAACTGAGACTTCAATTTCTTAAATACCGGGTCGGAAATCTCACGACCATGACGCACAGACTCAATCACACTAACAACAACAGGATCAGACTTCTGCGCATCAAGAATGTCCTGTAAAACAATAGCACTCACAATCTTCGGGGGTGCAGAGACGGCAGCAACTACATCTGGCTTGGCTGATTTCTTCCAGCAGCGGATGAACAAATCTGGGACACGCGTCAGCTTGTCAGCCTTGTTCTGCTGGGACGGTACCCACTCAATGGTGACGGACAGCTTCGCGGTCGCGACAATGTCGTCGATGATGTTTAGTCGTCGGCGAACCAAAACTTCGTTCAGACCGGACACCTTGACACGCCGCTCATTGTTCAGGCACGACTTCACCCAGCCGTACACGGTCTTGGAATCAGTGACAAGACGGATGTTGCTGGCATTCCATTCGACTGCCGTCGACAACCCACGGATTACTGCTTCCAATTCTGCGATGTTGATATGCTTCTTCTCGTCGGCATCGCGAAGCCAAGACTTGTCCTCCATGACTTCACCACCAACTTCGGCAACAATGCCATATGCGACATCAGACGCATCGCACCACACGGTGAGCTGCTGCTCGTTTACTGACGCATTCCACACGCCTGTGGCCGGATCCTCATCTTGGACGCGACTTGCTAGTTCGGCACAACAGGTTACCACATCATTGGGGACGTCATCATCCCAACCACCACCATCACGACATGCTAGGCGCTTCAGAAAGCTGCAGGCAGGTCGCAGCCACGAGCACACGGGATAGTGCGATACCAGTCGGCCGCACCACGAGAATACACCACGCTTGGTCAGCTTGCCACACTCGAGACTCACTCCGTCTCGACGCTTCCAACGGGTTTGACCATCTTGGCCAGTGAACAGCTGAAGTCCAAGTACTCGGGCGGAACTGGCGGGCTCAGCTGGCTTCGTGCGCAGGCCATAGCGCTCGAGTGTATCCGCAACAGCCTTTGTCTGCGGTTTCGGGACGTACAGATCGTCAACGTAATTGTCAACACCATCATGATCTCGCGTGCACCACTTGACTATCACGTCCATGAACTTCGGTGCAACGCTTAGCCCGAAAGCCATGCGGGTCATCACGTACAGCTTTCCCCTCCATTTCACGCACTGATACCGTAGCAACTCAGGTGACATACGGACTTGCAGATAGGCCTTTCGAATATCCAACATCTCATACTCGTTGGCATCGTGCGTACGCCACTCACACAACTTCTCGCCACACACGGAGGCATCCATACCGGGCTGAGAAACGAGGGCACGGTTCAGCGCACGGTAGTCGAGGCAAGGCCTAACAGGTGTAGTAGGCTTGTGCTCCTGGCTGACCGCAAGCCATGGTAGAATTGCAGCAGGAGCTCCGTGTACCTCTTCATCATGCTCGATGAGCCATCCGTTATCGATCCAGGAGTCCACTTCATGCTGGAACAGCTTCTCCTGATCATCGCTAAGTTTCCGGGGGTACTCCCCAATGCCGCTGCCGATGCGTCCAGTAGGTGGCTTGTCGTCCTTCCACCTCCATGCTGCCTGCCAACACTGCTCAGCTGCTAGCCACTTTATCTGACCATCCTCGACAGATAGCGTCACGTCCTCACCGTCTTGCACCACGCTAACATGCCGAGACGGGTGCTGATCCGGCGACTGCAGAGCATCACTAACGACAGACGACACAGGCTCAGGGTCACTGGCGGGCGACGGACCAAACAACACGGACCGCAGATCACCTGACTCAGAGTACTGCAACCTGACGCCACCGATGGCACGGACAAGGTCAGATCCCAGCAACAGGTCAGCATTAATAACCGACAGCTCAGGAACTACAAACGCAACAACACGGGTAGGCGGCAAATTTACGGGTCCATCCAGACGACGAATCGTTAGTGAAATTGACCCCGAAATCGGCAGGGCTTCGCCATCCAGGGCGAGGAGCTTCTCCTGCTTTACCGCCGACACTTGGCTGCACATCTTAGCCGCACGTATAAAGCCAGACGACACTAGCGTGCGAGCCGACCCGGTGTCCAGCATGGCCTCTCCACGGCACCAGTCATCCGGCTTGGCCGACTCCACGTCCACATAGATCCTCGGCAAGGGGGCAGCTTCAGTAGACACCGCACACAGGCACTTGTCACTGCTACTATGCGACGTACCAGCAGCTGCCACACGTTCTGCTGCCTTGGCTTCTCGCCACTTCCTTCTCTCAGGGCACGCTGGCTTTGCATGACCAGGCTGATCACAAAAGTGGCACACTACTGGTCCACTGAAACGGGGCTTCTGCTTCTTCTTGAACTCTGGGCAGTTACGCTGGACATGCCCAGGCTGATTACAGTTATAGCAGTCAACAGTACTGCGAGGTCGGTGTACACCTCCACTGTAACTACTGGTACTGGCACTAGCAGAAACGCTCTGGCTGAACCTGCTCGTGTACCGAGCATCGGTCTCACTGGCTCTGAGCGCACGCACACGCTCTAGACACGCAGGTATCGTCAGCTCTTGGCCAGCCAGTGACATTCTCAGCTGGCGGCCAAATTCGGGCTGTAGGCCAGCGATCAGTTGCTCGATCACGATCGGATTCTTGCTGGCGGTACCACCCGGTTTGTGCCCCGACAGCGCTGCATAACGCTGCAAATCGGCCACATACGCGTCGACACTTTCATCCACACGCAAACAACGGCGCTTGAACAAATCATACGCTCTGGACGGCGTCACACTGAACGCACTCACTAAAACTTTCTTGACCTCTGCTTGTTTGCTTTTGTCACTCTCTGCCATACGAGAAAACACTCGAAATGCATCGCCCTGCAAATATAAGGGTAGATGTTGCATGCGTGCATCTTCGTCGGACCATTCCTTGGCAGTGGCCAAAACTAAAAACTTTGCCCAGAATTCCTCTAGGTCTTCACCATCCTTGCCAGAAAACGGCTGGACAAGATACTTGGTAGACATGATTCACTCGAGTATTCCACGAACACACAGTAGAAACTCACAGTAGGAACTCACAGTAAGAACTCTCGTCTCACAAAATAAATAAATCACTACGACACTCGTACTCCGAAAACACTTTCCCGGCTCTGTCCCGGCTCTGTCCCGGCTCTTTCCCGGGTTTCGGCACCACAAAGTTGTGGGAGAACTGGAGCTATCTAGTCTCTCTATCACCCCTCTTCACCCAACACAACACACCAGCGCAAACGGCAGCCTCTTGGTGGAAATGTATGAATCACGAAAAATGCAAGTAGGAAAAGGAGAGAGAACTAGAAAAGAACCACAAGAACACAAAATCACCAGCACTTTGGCCAGGAAAAGGGGTAGGACTAAAGCGGGATTCACAGAAGCTTTTTTGCGATGCGACACGCGATGCGACGCGATCTGCGATGGATGCGGGCGATGCGAACTCGCGAAATACCATTCACAGAAGAAGTCAGCGATGCGACAAAGTTTTGCTGATTTGGGTACGTCACCATGATATTCGCGCGGTTTGACACAACTTGTAAAAATTTCAAGGCAACTCTTGCACCTTTGTACAACTAATTACTTTGCTGTAGAAAAGGTCAAAATCGTACACCAAATCGCTTGTCGCATCGCATCGCATCGCAAAAGGGACAAGCTTATCTATTTTTGCGGATTTTCTTTCATAAAAAAATAAACGTCACAGGCTGCTCTTCGGAGGTGTCCGCGTCCCAGCGGTCCGGGCAAGCGACCGCATCTCAGTGGGACACTTGTCCGTGGCCTTTGTACTGGAATCTGTGAGAGAGCCTTTCCAGGGACTACACACCTGGGTACCGGGTATGGACAAATCCCTGGTGTTGCTCCTTTTTTGTTCCTTTCCTTTTTATTTGTTTTTGCTGAGAAAGAAACGTTGCTGCATGAAAAGCTTTCTGTTCACGCCAGCGCCTTTGGCATTTTCTCTAGTAACATTGCTGGCTGACAATGGTCATTGCTCGTGATGCCAATGGTGAAGAGAAGCTGGGTTTCTTGCCATTTGAAACTTCCTGACTCTGAAAATGTAGCTTGAACTAAGAGCTCCAAGTATCAAGTTTAGTTTTTCGTTGTGCCAGACCTATTGTTAGAAGCTGCAGAGATGAGGAGCAAGGGCCTAGCCTAGGGAGGCGTTGGATTAATGCCAATAATGGTGTTTATGGCCCTGAAGACGCCAGCAGTTTTCACTTGTCAGGAGGACAGCCAAGTTGGAGCAGGCAGATGACAGATTATTTGAGTATTTATAGCAGATCGTCTCAGCACCTCATGGTTACTAGTATCTGACAAATGCCTCTTATTGCTAGTCTGCATTAGAGCATAGCAGAATTGATCATGTCACAAGTAGTTACAAGACTTGATGTCCTACGATTATGCTCAGATCATGTTGCAACTTCACGGGAATATTCGTCCTGCCACTGTGCGCTCTCCCAGAATTGCATGCAGAAGTTACATGCCTGTCACAGTGTGCAATGGACAACGCGCTTGCATTGCTTATGGATGCAAGCGAATGGAGTGTAGACCAGATGAGAGAAAGTGATCCGGATATTCAACTAGCTTGGACTGCCATAATTAATTGGCCAGATGCCTGGACCATCTGAACATTGCTCCGAACCAATCCAAAGAAACAATACCCACACAGGAAGCCAAATGATAAACCCATTCAGCAGCTATCGAACCTTTCATCAAAACGTAATGCAGTGCATGCCTACTACTACTACTACTACTACTCAAATGAGATCAACGGATGCCACATGCAGATACAACGTGGAGGCTCAGTATTTTCAAGAACACAGTGCAGTCTAGACAACTAGAACAACGGGTCTTGCACCTAATGTCCCTGATTTGCTTGCCGTATTTAGGTCCTTGCAATTCTCCGATGGTTATGTACCACAGTATGAGATATATGAGGGATCCCGGCAGCATGATAGATCCATCGGTACGTGAAATTCTCCTGGACGTTTGTGTGTGGTTATAGTGGTACAGGACATGTGATGTACGCCTCTTTGGTCGCTCACACATGATCCATTACCAGCATTGGTTACACTTTATTAGCAATTAATATTTGTGATGACTTACGCTGGTCTGCGTACCCACCCACTCTACTCTAAAAAGTAGAGACTCTCGCTTGCCATTAATTTATCCGATAGTTTGACTCTCTAGGAGTTTCCCTACTACCGTAAAATCCCGCCAGAGCGCCCCGTCTCTCCCATCCGCCCCTCCCTGACTTCTTGTCAGGGACGTGATTGATTGTATCCTCGTATGACTCTGTCGCAGTCTGTGATGCCGTACTGCACTGCAGACGCGTGCTCGACCCCGTTGGAAATGTACGCAACAGGGCCCACCCTCCTGACCAGGGATCGCACAAACCCTGCGTTTTGTCGGGTCTGCACGACTCCTGGCTCTTGACCTTTGGTCGCTGTACGAGATGCACGAACAGTTTTCGTAGTGTGAGTACTTTTTCACGTAGCACTGAATGCGGCAAGTAGGACTCGCCCATCCGCCCCTACTCACCTGAAGCGTCGAGGAGATAGGGGCGCTCTGGCGGGATTTTACGGTACATGTATTATATGATAATTTATATTACCAATGCTTTAGACAGTAAGCTGTTTTACAATTATCCTTCTACATACTGGCCAACCCTCCCGTTTTTCCCGGGAAAATCCCGGAAAATCAACACTCTTCCCGGGGTCCCGGGGATTTCAAGCAAACTCCCGGAAAAACCAAAGTTTTGTCTGATACAGGATTTTCCTGAGAACTCCATGGTTTCTCCCCGAATGTCCCGGTTTTTTGAACTTTTTTCAAAGGTATGTACCATGTGTACGGTGCTCATTCGCACTTCGAACTGTGCACAGCACTTTGAAGACCTGACCATGCAAGATCTGCACGGACAAAGTGACAGGCGGGCGCCGACTGATCAAACCAGGGAGTAGTACTACTCCCTGGATCAAACTGCACTACAGCCTAGTACAGTACAGGGTCGATCTGTGCTGTACGCACAGCTGCAGAGTCGAACGTTTTTTTGGCGGGAAAAGCTCTTTTTCACTTGTTTTTGTGCCATCCAGGGATTTTGAGAGAAATCCAGGGATTCTGCATGTCTTGTCAAGGGATTGAGATTGTGGTGGTTGGTCAGTATGCTTCTACATGACATTGTATATCTTCTTGACACCATGACTTTCTTTGAAGGTCCTGTAGCTATGAAATGTTATTTGCTGCAGGTCATGTGTGTGTGTGTGTGTGTGTGTGTGTGTGTGTGTGAGTGTGTATGCATGCGTGAATGTCCCACGCGTGGGTACAGTCATGTACGTGTTCTGTGCCACACAATTTCACTATCTGTATGACAGCACAGCGGCAGACACAGCGCGCGCGCGCGAGAGAGAGAGAGAGAGAGAGAGAGAGAGTGTGTCAAGGAAGTTGCCGCTGCACCCGAGAGAGAGAGTTTTAATTATATCTCTGATGTGACTTCTGCAGTACTACATGTACTTGTATGATCGAGCGCACGAGTGTGTGTGTGTGCGTGTGTGGGTGTATGAATGTCCCACGCATAGGTAAGGGATGCGCATAAAGAGCGACAGACAGAGACACGAACTCAGAGAGAAAGAGACAGAGACAAAGACGATCAGACCCAGAAAGACAGAAAGAGAGGGACAAACATTAGGAAAAACAGGAGAGACAGACAGACACACAGACGCAGGAGAATAACAGACAGAGATAGATAATGTGTGTGTGAATATGTGTGTGTGTGTGTGTGTGTGTGTGTGTGTGTGTGTGTGTGTGTGTGTGTGTGTGTGTGCATGTGTTTGGGTGTGAATGTCCCACGCATAGGTAAAT
>NC_088651.1:5901872-5929372 GCF_964019385.1 Sycon ciliatum | reverse complement strand
AATCCAACGCCTCACTTGCTCCTCATCTCTGCAGGTCGTAACAATAGGTCTGGCACATCGAAAAACTGAAATATTTGGAGCTCTTAGTTCAAGCTACATTTTCAGAGTCAGGAAGTTGGAAATGGCAAGAAACCCAGCTTCCCGTCACCTTCTAAGTTGACATCACGGGCAATGACCATTATCAGCCAGCAATGTTTTACTAGAGCAAAGGCGCTGGCGCATGGCGGGAACAGAAAGCTTTCCATCCTGCAACGTTTCTTTCTCAGCAAAAACAAATAAAAAGGAAAGGAACAAAAAAGGAGCCATACCCGATACCCGGGTACCCAGGTGTAGTCCCTGGAAAGGCTCTCCCACAGATTCCAGTACAAAGGCCACGGCCAAGTGTCCCACTGAGATTCGGTCGCTTGCCCGGACCGCTGGGACGCGGACACCTCCGAAGAGCAGCCTGTGACGTTTATTTTTTTATGAAAGAAAATCCGCAAAAATAGATAAGCTTGTCCCTTTAGCCTTTCGCCAGGAAAAGACACGTCTAAAACATGGCGTCCAACATGGCGACAGAGCAACCGATAGAGGCCCGTCGTGGCTGAAGCTGCTATTGCAGCGACAGCCATCACGGCCACCATTGAATGCAGAAAATAGATCAGAAAACGAAGTCGAGCAACAGCAACTCGAACGAAGCAAAGAAAACAACAAGACTACGCGCAGCAAGCAAAGGCATAGCGATGACATCATTAGTCACGCGTGAACACAGAATCTAGCATGCAGCCTTAACAAAGCCTTGCAGGCGCTGGCGAAATAAATAATGAAGTCAAGACACAAATAAATAACACAACGAACGATCGTTGCAGGAAAACAATTACAATTCAAATATACTACTTCAAGGAAAGATGAGAAGTGAAACGACTAGCACTAGAAGAAATAGAATAGAATATAGAACAAGGACAATTGAAGCGGACTACGGATGAAGCTACAATGAGGTAAGAGGCATGACACACTGATGACAGATGTCACCACAACAAATACATAATCGTAATGTTTGTCTACACACACATTGTATCGTCACACTACACACATTGTCATATTGTCACAGGTGTGTGCTGATTTGCACTTGCAGGGCTGCGCACTCTTGTCATGGCCTTCCAGTAGAGTGCAGGCGCCTTCACACCGTTGTCCATCTTGAAACAGTTCACACTTGTCACCGCAGAAGTGCTCTTCGCATTCGAACCAATGGCCTTGTAACTGTCCATGCCGCTCTTCAGCAGTGAAACCTCGTTCTGGCTCGGCCTCCGGGTTGTAGAGTTGATGATGGATTTCACCAAGGCACTGCCTGTTTTCAATGCCGTCGTGGCCAGGCAGGGTACACACTATTGGCAGGCGTTGAATAGGCGTGACTCCCCTTCAGGATATGGATCCAATAATGACAAGTTGTCCCAGAAGGTCCTATGAGACACTTGGCTTGCCTTGGTACATGAGGTGGAGGTGCTGCTGGCAGCATCCACGTCGTAGATGAGATGAGAATGAGATGGCCCAGCAATCTTACATAGCTTGTCACAGGTGATTGCCGCATCCGGCAGTTGCACTTCTCTTCCATCCTTGTCCAGTAAGGCGATCTTGGCAAGGACGTCCGACTTGATGCTACCGTGAGTCACGGAGCAGGCAGTGCCAGTGTGATTGTGATTGTATGGAAGTGAACAGCAGTGTCCACACATGCTGCAGGACTTATTACAGCGGTGGACAACACCACAGTGGTGGGACTTGTCATGCTTTTGAAGACGGGGTGGTATGGGAATCTTGCAGAATGAGTTCCTGAAGCCGTTGGGAAATGCGGTTGCGGTGACGTTCAGAGGCTGTTCATCACCACCCGGTGAGAGAATAACACAGACTCCTGGTTCATCACAGGGCTGGTTGCAAGTGTGTTGCTGCTTACAGTGATGAAATACCAACCCGTTGGTGGTAGTTGGATACGGGTGGTTCACGCCGTAGGCACAGTATGGAGGATCATTGCTGTGCGGCAAGATACACGGCTCTCTGCAAAGACCATACCTAATCTGCTGCTCTGGAGAAGCTGGGTCTTTGAACTTCATATCAAGCCAGAATTGTTCATGAGTGTTGAAGCTCTTCATAAGATTCAGGAAGGCACCAACGATGTGTAAGTGGCCTCGTCCTCCTTTCTCGCACATATCTTGGCATGTTAAACCTCCTTCAATGTGGATCTCGCCAAGACCGACCGAGAGCTTCACGGCTGTCAGGATTTTCCCGTGCTGGACCTGATGAAGAGAACCGCTCTTGTGGTATCCAGCGTTGTGGTGTCCAGCGTGTAGTTCACAGTGACGTTTGCACAGTGGGCATTGCTCCTTGCAGGTATGAGATTCAGAAGAACACTCGTGTTTTCCACAGTGCGCTTTGCTCCCGGCTGGAAACGGCTTCACACACTTCAGTTGAAATCCGGTGGGGTTGCTTAAACCGGAGACAAGTGCCCGGCTATCCTCTGGTGCTTTCCCGTGGATAGTTGTGACATGGCACACACCATCCATGTCACAGTACCAGGGACACGGGTGCGGCTGATTACAATGGTGTAGCCCTTTGTTCTTTGTGGAGTGAACATGATCAGGTGCATTGCATTTCGCCATGCAATCACCGATTTCACACCTGTGCTTACATACAGTGTCACACTTATGGTCCGTATGCTCATAGAAGTTATCTTGCGCACAAAACACGTTGCAGTGAGGAGCGTCACATGCCATGTGGCATTGATGGTGCTCTTTGCCACACCTGCACCGGGATTCGTGATCGTGGCGGTAGAACCGACAGGCCACGTCTCTCGCGCTTTTCTCGCTCTGATTCTCGTCGCGGGAGCAGCATACACATGGCTCTGCACACTTGTGCTTGGTGGAGCAGGCAAACCAGTGGCCGCACAGCTCCCGCCCATGCTCGTCAACTCCATAGATTTGCAGTCCGGTGTACATCAGAGATGTGGCGGCGGTCGCGTTGTCTAGCTCCGGTTTATCGCTCAGCTCGTGGAATAGTTTCCCTTGGCAGTAGACGTTGGCCTTAGGTCCGTGTCGTTCCTTTGCATTGCACTTGACCGGACAGCCATCCAGGAAATCACGCTCTTCCGGGCACGGAGAGTCAAACCCAAACGACTCCCAGAATGCGGAATGTCTCTGTGACTTCTCTCTCGGCCTGCAGTGGGCATGGCCACGCCCTGCTTCCTTGCACAACTGCCCGCAAGTTCGCTCGCCAGAGACTTCGACGTTACCGCTGACACCGTTGCGAACCACACAAGAGTCATTCCGGTACGGGCCATGTTCATCGAGGCGGTGATTGCCTTTGTGATTGATATCTCGTGTGCAGTAGCGATGGCAGCCCGGACACTGGACAGTGCAGGTGTGCGTGTTCCGACAGGAGTGCTTCTCCTCGTGTTCTATCTCTCCGACAGGCTTCTTGATGTCGCACAGCAAACGATACCCATTTCCATCACTGGATCGCCGCTTGTGTTTCTCAAGATCTACCGTAGTAGGATCGGATGCAAGCATGCAGATTCCATCCTCCTCGCAAAGCTCCCGGCACACGTGACGAATGCCGCAATGATGAGGTATTGGCTTATCTTCACCACCGTGCAAGTTATCGATTGGCTTACCGCTTTTGCAGCAGTTCTCACCACAGGCACAGTTCCTGCAGCACCTATCAATACCACACCAGTGCAGCTCATGATCAGGTTGATCTTCAGAGTTATGCTCCTCGACGCGCCGTACACAAGGCTCTCCACAAAGACCGGACTCCAAAGTAGCTGGGCACGGGATGCCACAGACGTGCTTTTCAGCAGTCTGACATGAGCACACACCGCGGTGACCCACAGGCTTGGAACACCGTGAACGCTCCGTGCCGCGCATGCATTTCTCCAGTTTCTCGGGTAGAGTGCAGAGTCCGTTACACGTATGATCCGGCTCTCCGCTGCACGGGAAATAGTGGCCTATGTATACGTCGTGCTCTTTGCTGTGGCTTTGTTTTCGCTCGACACCGCCGATCTCCTCCCTCACTGCCTTTCCTGTGTAGCCTTTGTCATCTGGCTCGTATTTCTCATCAAATGCTTTATGCCACAAAGAGCCTGTGCAGTAGGATGCACTGGTCGCAGGATGTCTTGGGCATTGCATGGGGCAACGGTCAAAGTCAGCACTGCCCGCATTCGGATCAACGATATTCAGCCTCTTCCAGAAGAATGTGTGATTCACAACCTTGTGGTTGTCCCCGCCTTGTTCCCGGCGTGGAAAGAATGGCCTATGGCCAGAGGCAGAGGTGTCAAATGCGCCGGAACGTTTGGCCAGCAATGACACAATATCCTTGGACAAGATGTGTTCGTGACCCCGCATGTTGTCCTCGCCAGGGCATAGCTGATCGCATCTTGGCGGTGTATCATGGGCCACCAACTCATGCGTTCGGCCATTACGCACCCTGGCAAAGCGACTGTTTCGGATCTGTCCGTGCTCCATATCGTGCGGTCCCTCGTGGTCCCAGCCGAGACGACACACCATGCTGCACAGTGGGCAGATCTCTGTACACGTGTGATCTTTCTGTTCCTTGCCACACTGGTGATTGCCGCTATGCGTCAGGGTCATGGCGTCCAGTGTTGACCCGCAGAACATCTTATAGCCGTTCACACCGATTCGCTGCTCCTCGTCTCTGCAGATGTTGGGGTCTAACTCTGACTCCGAGTTGTTGGCTATGGCACACACACCTTCAGCTTGACATACGTCTGGACACTTGTGATCTGTGGCACCACACGTGTGTAGGTCATGGCCTTGCCCCTTGTCTATGTCGTGCAGGCAGTATTTCTTGCACCGTGCTCGAGAAGTCGGTCGAAGTTGGCACTGCTGCGCACACGTGTGCCTTTCAGCGGAGCATTTGTGTTCAGCCTGGTCATCGCCAATATGTTCGCCGTCCCTGCTGGGTTCATCATGCAGAGCATCCTTGTGGCAAATTGAGTTCCTCACCTGCGCGCGACTACCATGCGTGTGAACCCAGGCATCCTGGAACTTGCACGGCTCCTGACACTTGTGCTGTGCAGGCACGTTATCTCCTTCTTGCCAGCACTGGCAACGACGGCTCTCGTGACCTGCTCCCGCCATACACTGGCCGGGTTCGCCTCCCCTGGTCTTCTTCTCCCGACAATACGTGCAAGGTCTGCCGCAGTAATGCTTGTCTTGCTTGCCGTGATCAAACAGACAGTCATGCTTTTCGCGATGACCACGCGGCTGCAAACAAAGCAGGTGACAGGGCTTGTAGGAGCATGGCTGGTCGCAAGGCTCCCAGATCGACTCAAAGAAGCTGAAACAGGATTTGATTTCTGCTTCAAGGTAGACGGTTCGCTTTATTTCCGGCCTGTGAACGTGGGATAGTAACCTCACGGCTCTTTGCCGGCGCTTGCAGAGGATGTCCAGCGCTGTCTTGATCTGAGTGTGGAGAGCGGCCGGGCCTCGAGACCACCAGTCTTCTTCTGACTTCAGTACGGCTCTTGCGATATCAACACGCAGAGCATTGATCATGTCGCGGGCAGCATCGCTCAGCAGCTTTTTGCTGCCGTCGAGGCACTTGTCTATATCGGCACAATTCACGTCCACTTTGAAATCGAGTGGCAAGCCGGCATCCATGGACCACTTGTACTTCTGCGGTCGATGGAACGGCTCCACGACCTCTCCGTCGATTTTTAACTCTTGGGTGCCACCGGTGCAAGGTATGCCATTCCACTCTCCGCTTCTTAGCGCGGTGAACAAGAGCTCAAAAAACTCTATGGTTTCACGGTGATGGACTTGGCTGAGTTTCAGCGATGTGAAGCTAGTACAAGCAGCGGCAGCAGCACCCAGCATCAAACACAGCGAGTCGTGGAAATCGGCTGATTTGAAGCACGGCGTCGAAGGCTCGCTGAGGTGATCCGTTATACATTCCGCCACAAACTGTCGAACGCACGCCTCGCGCTGCGCTGCCTCAAGCTGAACTTCGTCATAATACCACTCATCGTAATCGCCGAAGAACTCGCTGAGAGTATCTTGATCCTCTGGGTCAAGGTGACAGAATCTCTGGGATCCATCTTCGTCGTTGCTTTGCCGAGACGTGGACAGTACGAGGAGACGGCCCGTAAACAGGCCGCTGTCGATTTTCTGCGGGTCTAGCTTGGACTCCTTCTCCTTCGGATCAACCCAGAGCGATTTCATATGCTCTTTCATCTGCTTGATAACCGCCACAAGTCGTTTGACTGCAGCCGCTGGATTGTCAGAGCAGACGATGAAGACATTGCTTAGTGCTACTGCTGGTAACAGGAGCGGCATGGCTGCGTCCTGGAAAGGTTCCTTGGATTGAGAGAGCAGATGCAAGCCTTCGAAGCAGAAGAAGCTGTGCACCCTCTTGTCAAGAAGGCGCGTGGAGAGCAGCAGTCGAGCATGTTTCCGCTGCTCCACCTCCGGTCTCCTGCCGCGTCCCGGTTTAATGGCAGCCACCTTGGCATCACCCGGTATGCTAGCGGCCATCATTCCGCCGGAGCACATGTTGGCAATAGTCATCGCACTGAGTTCGTCGTCGGTCAATACGGTTGTAACATACGCCGGGTCACTACGGTGACGTAGCTCACTTGCCAGTGGACTCACTTCGATCAGATTGTGCACAACGTCCACAAACTTAGCTCGTTGGTTGACCGGAACAGGATTGGATGCAAAGCACTGACGACATATTGCAGATGAGGCGTCACCATGGCTGCTTGCATCCTGGGGTAGTGGGTCATCGGATTCGAGTAAGACTGTTGAGAGGACGGAGAGGCTGGGACCGAGCGCCATGTTGGTGAACAGCTGGTCAAACTGGACCATCGGCTGGCGCAGCAGCCTGCGAAGATCAACTCTGTCCATCGGCTGAATGATAGGACCTTCGATGATCGGTACGTTCCCCATGTCGGTCGTGACAGCAGTGGCAGTGGCAGCAAGTGGGGTGCTTGATTGTCTGCCGTCGGTGACGTTGAAGCAGCGCCTGATGACTTCTTCCTTGCGCGCGTCGTTTTCACTTGGAAACTGTACCGTCTGGTAGGGCTGCGTGACAGCTATTGCAAGCCGCCGTGTTTGCCAGGCAAGCGATCCTTTGCAGCCGTACCACACATACTTGAATCGAAGCTTAAGAGGGTTGTTCGGTTCGAGTTGCCTGGGATGCCGTTTCAGGTTTCCGAACTTCTCCTTGAACACGATCCTGGTGCCACTCCTGGAACGGCGCATTCCCGCTGCATCTCGATCCCACGACCAGTCGTGATCAGTGAATGCCAGTAGGACAGAGTCGGACGCATCCATCGTCAGGTTGAGAAGTTGACAAGCCGTGCTGATGGGCTCATGTTCGTGCAGGTTAAGGACAAGGTACGCTTCACCCGTCGTGTCTGTGACGTTGTCCACAAAGCACAGGACGCTGGACCCTGGCTCCACGTCGACCAGGTGTGCCAGAGATTTGCTGCCGGCAATCTGGTGGCCATGCAGGATGCCTTCGATGCATTCTCGGTTCCCGGCCATTGCCAGCACTTTCAGGTTCGTGTACTTCATTGCGGATGCAGTGCCGTTGCTGTCTGCTGGCTGCTGCCCGTCGACTGCTTGTCCTCCTAGCTTGCTGGTACACTTGCCGACCTTCTTCAGGGCAATGCGCAAGTCCCTGATGGCATCCCGGTCCACCAGTATCGGTGGCGTTTCCACGATGGCAGGCACCGGCCCAGTGAAGTCCAGCTTGATGGCATGCTCCTCTTTGCCCAGTGCCGTCGAGTACCACAGTCGCTTGGCGGTTTTCTGACTCTTGCCAACTGCAGAGGGAACAAGCAACGCACGCAAAGACAGAGAGTAGGTATGAACATACAGGCTGGAATCCACTGAGTGTCGGATGCACTGCACATTCCACACACTGTCAGCTCAGCTCTTAGATATATACAAAGGTGCCATTCATTGCTCGACAATTGGTTGGGTGGAGGGGACAGGTCAAGCTCAAGATCTATAGTCCATTCAATAGAAAAAAAAGGTAAAAATCCGTTCAGAATGTGGTGGACATCACGCAACTGCATTGTAAATAAAAGGGGTTGTCAACTGGCAACCGCTCTATTCACTTTTGGCGCATGCTCTGGATGAAAATTCTTTCGTCAGTGATGTGGAAATATAATATTTACGCTTCGGGCCAGTCACCCATCGTCAGAACAATCTACAAGGGGCGAACCTGGCCTTTTATAATGAAAGCAAGCGAGAGCGTATGTATGTCCATGTACAAAAAAAAGGAAACACACAATAGCCGTATGGAATGAGTGTATGAATTTGCATGTACAACAGACAAGGAGAAGTGTGCTGATAGAGTGGGTATGCAGCAGCTCAGGACAACCATGTACAGCCTACACAGCAAGATTTAGCAGTTTCACTGTGAGGGTGCTAGCGCTTTCAATGGCCATTCGAAGGAGATATTGATCTCCTGACGACGCTTTCAAATCTCGATAGACTCCATGATTTTTCTTCTGGCCATCCGTGTTTCCACAGCCAGTACTTGGGTCTCAATGAAAATCACATCTGTGCTCTTGTGGGTGAAGGCCTAAGGGAGGAACAAGCCCGGATGCGACAAACTGGGAAGCATTTTTCTACACCGGTTGATCGTGAGCCTGAATCCAATGACCTTGCTGCACCTTCAGGCGACTTTATATCTGACGGTATTTCGAAGCGATTCACAAGTATCAATGTAGAATTATCTCGCGGGGAAAGGGAAGTCCTCGCTAAACCTCCTCGATTTACTGCTACCCAGGGAAAGATGACAGCCGTGGAGTTTAAAAAAACTAAAGACCAACAATACGGAGCATCAGCAAGTCAAATTTTCGGTTCGATTACGAGCATGTCAAAACGAAAACAAGTTGAAAATTCGAATTAAAAAAGAGGTTCAGCATGCAGCAGCATTTTCGACTCCGCCACTTAAGTTCCTTTCGAGCCTGAGAAGTAAACATTTTGAGATGCGCAATGGCCGTGGCTGTTGCAAGAGTACCTAACTCTTGATTATAGTAGCATGGCAAGTCGATTTGCTGGACTCGCTTCTCCTCTTTGCTGAAGGTCACCTGGACCGAACGGAGACTCCGGGAGTTGTTGCTGTTTCTCGCGCCCGTTGAGGATGACACGAAGCGACAGATCCTTCATCCGGTTCAGGCCATTGGCGATCGGATGTCTTTGGCTGATCTCGATGAAGAGACAGTCATCAGCCGTTTTCGCTCTAGCAAAGCTCTGCTAGAAAAGCAACACTTGTTTGTGGCTACCTTGGCTAGGTTACGACTGCGCCGTGAACAACTGCTTCATGTACTGGAGCGCTGTGCAGGAGAGTACCGCTCCATCAGTATTGCCGCTCTGTGCACATGGTGCAAGACCACTGCGCATGCACATGGAGCGCGCGAGCTGGACTCAAAACTAATTTTCTGTTTGAGGGCCTTTTACAGTCAAACCAAGCCCGAGTTTCAACTAGTTGAGTTCTGTTCCTGCCTGATGGTTGAACTTGTGAACAAGATCGACATTGTTTGAATTTGTTGTGGATTTTGTCTTTGCTATTTTCGTTCTGTCTATTCTCTCACCTTTCTTCTCTCTCACGTCTTCTGTAGAACTTCTTTCCAGTCTATCTCTCTCTTCTCTCTACTCTTCATCTCAAGAGCGTTTCTCTTCTCCATTTCTTCGTTCTTGTACTTCTCTTAACTTCTCCACTCTCTTTTCTTTTCGTTCGAATTTCCTTGAACTTGATGTGAACATGTGTTTTTTTGCACTTTGAACTGTCTTGATTTTCTTTTATGTTTTTTTGCCAAATGTACAGTGAACTGTGCGCTGTGTGTGTACAATGCTGCGCGCATAGCGATGCGCTTTCTTTGGTACAGGCTTTTTTCTGTTGTGTCCGTGATCTATGGCTTTCACTTTCTTGCAGTTTTCACCGCTTCGCTGCAATAGTTGCTGTTTCCTTGAAGGCGAACTGCGATGCCTCCATTTTCGCAGATGGTCTTGGTGCGCGAGGCGCTGAGCGGACCTCTTGGCGTTTTGTTTAGTTTCTTTTTCGGAGTTTTTCAGTTTTCAGATTTGTTGTTGTTTGTGAATGCACTTTATACAGTCTTCAAGCGAGCAGAAGTTTTCGATGTGTGGTCGTGACTTGTGTTGTTCGTACTGCCCTGAACAAGAACAAGTGCCTTTCGTGACGATTCTCGCATTTCACTCGAAAATTCGACTTGATGATGCTCTATATTGAATCAATGATTTTCGGGTTGCGGTGGGTAATGGCTCCACTTCAATTTATACAACACGCTAGCCACAAAGATCTGTTAAAAGACCCTCAGATTCGTCCGCTTGCCTACAAGGGTAAGCGTCAGTACCAGACAGACGATTTGTCCGTGGAACAGGAGGCAGGGTTAGCAAGGCTAAAGCAAGATATTTTCGCATTGTATAAGACCTATCGCCCTCCACATGTCCACAATCTGACAGAAGATGAAAAGGCCGCGAAATCATCACCAAGCAGTCCGACAAGCGAAATCCCTCGTAGTTATGGATATGCCAACATACATCGAGAAAGCGGATCGAATTATGCATGATCCAGTCTGTTATAAGCGGAGTGAGATGACAGCAGAGGAGCTGGAGAAACTGACACTGCAACAAATTGAACGTCTCGATCGTACTCAGCTCAAGGATGAATGAGTTGCTCTGATGAAGCCTCGGCACACACGCCTCCCTGAGTTTTATGAGTTACCAAAGACTCATAAACGGGACGGCAGGTGAGGATGGCGTCTTTGGTTGGCTGATGACTCTGCCTGCTACTACCGTACCTGGGACCATCTTCTACAAGACGGATTTCTGGTGTGCTGTGGGTCTGCGCTATGGCCTTTCAATGAAGGGTTTGTCTATATCCTGCGTCTGTGGGAAAGACACGACGTGCCACCACGCTATGACATGCCCCCGTGGTGGGTACCCGACTCAGCGTCACAACGAGGTGCGGGATCTGCTGGGTAGTGCGCCATCCGATGCTGCGTGTGATGTAGAGTTGGAGCCTGTCTTGCTGCCTCTCGACGGTGAGACGGTCTCGGGTACAAGAGCTGATGCAGGTCATGTGGACATACGCCTACCAGTGTGTGGCTTCTGGACACGACAGCAAATCACCATTTTAATGGTCAGGTTGCCCACCCAAGGCCAACTTTACTGTCGAGTTTAGGAGCCCCGAGTCAGTTGTCTGGCAACGAGAAGCAAAAGGTGCCGTACTCGAACCGAGTCAAAAATGTCGCCCTTGGTTTTTGCTATCAATGGCCAGTGTGTGCCAGAGGCTTCCATCTTCCCGAAGATATTAGCAGCTTGTTTAGATGAGAGGAGTCATGATCTCCCAATTTAGTGCTGAAACGATTATATCGATTACTCGTTACTTACTCGATAAGAAATAGATCGAACAGTTATTTCGATTTTATCGGCTAAACGAGTGGAATGGTACTTACGCTCGGTACGGGATTTCCCCCCTTTTGGGCGGGTCGCACAAAGCGTGCATGCACCGAAAGTACATGTATTGCGACTCGCGTGAGTACAACACGAATAATTGTACGTGACTGACTGTATAGGACACTTGCAACATCAATCACAGTCGCCGTGTTTTGAGCTGACTACTTTTCTTACATACAGCATGCAGGACGGGCAGGCTCAGTATGTGTCTACACTAGCTGCAGGGCCTAGGGGCTGGAGTTCCCTCCACGTGCGAGTAGTCTTGAGCTAAAGACAGTAAAGCGGTCTTCAGTTTCATGTTTTCCGTTCTGTCGACGGTTCCCGAACCAGTTTGCTCGGCAACGAGCTAGGCCTGGCGTCTGGGCCTATTTTGAGCATAGACAGGAAAAGTAACTAATTACTTGTTGGCACGCCTTAAGTCAGCTCATCCGTCGAAATCCGCAGATCTGCACCCCTGGCCGGCTTCTCTGACTTCATCGTCGGAGTCAGCGAAGTCACAGGCGAAGGGCACCATCAGCTCTTGGGTTGCAACCAGCGAGTTGCCTCCGTCTTGTCTGTATTCATCTGGTCAGCCCGAACAGCTGACAGACTTGTTGCGGGATCATCGAATATATGCGCCCGCTTTCCGTCGTTGGCGATGTTGGACTCATAATTTTTAGGAAATTCACAGAATGTACATGTACTGATGTAGTTACAAAAATAATCGTTTAGCCGATAAGCCAATTGTTATGGTATCAGCTAAGCCACTAAGGAAAAACGTAATCGTTTCAGCACTATCTCCCATACCCTCTTTTTATGCGCCTGCTTCGTGGGTGGGTGTGCATGCGCGCGTGTGTGTATTTGTGTGTATGTGTGTGTGTGTGAGTGTGTGTGTGTATGTGTGTATGTGTGTGAGTGTGTGTGTGAGTGTGTGTGTGTGTGAGTGTGTGTGTGTGTGTGTGTGTGTGTGTGTGTGTGTGTGTGTGTGCGAGTGTGTGTGTTCGAGTGTGTGCGTGTGTATGCATGTGTGAGTATGTGTGTATCCGTGTGTGTATGTGCATGTGTGTGTGTGTGTATGTGCATGTGTATGTGTGTGTGTATGTGTGTGTGTGTGTGTGTGTGTGTGTGTGTGTGTGTGTGTGTGTGTGTGCCTGTACGGGCGTGCACGTGCGTGTGTGTGCCTGTACATGTGTCGGGATGAGAGGAAGGAAAACCAGCAATGTGAAGATAGACTATCTAAATACTCACCGGAGGTATGCAGCAAGTGCAGTATCTGCCGATGCATCCGCTGCACAACGTCAGCATCCTTGCTCTCGCTCCACAGATGCTGGAAGAACGGCACGAACGTTTCGTTGCGACCTTCCTCAAGCCGAAGTAGTAAGTCACGGTTTAAGTCGTCTCCCTGCTTCGTTTCCAGTTCCCGTATCGTGCGCTCCTCCAAGAGATGCTGTGAGCTGACAAGATTGAGCAAGTCGGCAGCATTGATAACCTCACGCAGCTCTCGCATGTGCTTTCTGGCAACCTGCAGCAATACACGTTGGAGTGCAAGACACAGCAGGAACGTGCAACAACCATACCTAGTCATCAACACGTACATACTATATCTGTAATGTTTCTACCCAAGGGCAAACACGAGCACACGACAATACAACCAGACTTGAGTTTGCTTGGTATCAAACTAACTTACCACAAGAACATGACAAAGAATACAAAAGATCACCAATAAAATAACTGCAGAACATGAAAATACAATACGGCTGCGCAGCGTGCCAGGCGCGACCTACGTGCAATCAAGATGCACACTTCGCAGTACGCATTACTGGAACTGTGGTGTGCATACACCACAATATCTATTATACTCGGGTGCGTAGCTCGCATGGGGCACAGGCGGCATGTGCACCCCACCCACCCACCCTCGCAAAATAATTCGACCTCCGTTCAGCATGCACATAATGACCATGGAGGACATGCACCAGACATCCTACATATATTATGCGGCCGTGCCCCCCCCCCCCCCCCCCCTAGAACGAGGATAAGGTACGCCCTGTAATACTATACGAGTGGAAGGTTTGATTGACTTCTCGTGTGCTCTGGATGGCAACCGTGAGTCATTCAAATGTCAGGTCAAGTCGGCTGAAAGCACTCATCAGGTCACTTCTCTGAAACTGACAATAATACAACCGTTTCGTATGTCACCTGACGCATCTGTTGACAGTTCCTCCCCATTGTTTACGGTCATGAGATTGGGTCTGGGCGTTGCTGATGACAAGCTCAACAATCTTTAGATCTCTTCGGACAGTACCAGTCCAACGCATTAGGGTCTGCATGGTCTCTGAAATTGTGCTTCGATAAATCCCAAACAATTGCCAGATACAGCTACGATGGAAATGTTATACATACCTTGCCTTTCTCCTCATCTATGGGTTATGAGCATTGCAGCCACGAAAACCATTTCCCTTCGCAAATTACCTGAGCAGAGTTGGCCAATTGCGGGGTGGGGGTATACTTGTATTATGTCGTTGTTACTCCACAAGGGTATGCTAGCACTGGCGCGCAACATAATATTATCATGATAATCATTTCCCATACAAAACTCGCTATCCGCATTCTGCAGCAGTTCTCACCTCGTTCCAAAGGTCATCGTAGCGTTCCAGAAAAACTGGGTCTTCCAGAACCTTGTTGACATCCTAGTAGAACCAACAAGATCAGGAAAAGAAGAGGGGAAAAAGTCGGGAATGTTACAAATAATCGTATTCCAATACGTTTCACCATCCACGAGCTAAACCAGTGCAGATGAGTACCATTCTTCAAACTTGGATAAAATTATTCACTGAATAAATATTCTGCTTTGACTGCAGTCCACAGTTATTCTGGAGAGTGTCAGCACTACATGTACAAATATGTACAGGGATTTGGCACTCGGCACAAACTACCGTACCATACAAACTTACAAAGACAAAATTTATGCGAGCTCCCATGTAGGGAGCGACGCACAATTCTCCCAGTATTGCTAAAGTCCCAACCACCTCTTCTTCACAATACTGATACTACTCCTTAAATACATGTTCTAAGGACGCTTCAACTCCACTGCAGCATTTTCTTTCCACTTGCAAGCACCTCCATTCCTCGAACAAGGTCTTAGCTGCACGAAAAGAATGAAAACTACTGGCAGCTGAGAGCCTGTTCCGGGAATAGAGGTGCTTGCAAGTCCCAAATTACCACGAAATCAAGTCACAGCTGTGTAGCGTGGTGGTACTCGTGAATTTATTGTGTGTCATGGGGACTTTTTGAAGAACCAACTTTATAAAGTTCGAAGAAGGGCTGAGGCTTCCTGCAGCTTCATCTCTGAAAGAAATTCGGGTGGACACACCCATTCCCATGCCGCTGCACATCCGAACCAGTTCCGTTATTTTACAACGTTTCGGCACTTGGCCATCGTCAGGTAATAACAATGAATACCGTGGAAGCCACACAAGAGCAGTATATATACGCAGAGTGTAGCGCCAAAAAAAGATGCGAACTATGTCACCTAGTATGCAGAAGGGGGGGGGAGCAGAGAGAGAAAAGGTGCAACTAGCACATCACGGAGAAGAAGCAGCAGAATGTAGCACGTTGTGCTCTGTGAAGTGAGGGCGCGTGCCATGGCGTTACGCAGAGTGTAGTGCCAAAAAAAGGGATGCGAGTTATATCACCTCTTTGCAGAGGGGGGAGAGAACGTGCAACTAGCACATCACGGAGAAGAAGCAGCAGAAGGTAGCGCGTTGTGCTCTGTGAAGTGAGGGCGCGTGCCATGGCGTTACGCAGAGTGTAGTGCCAAAAAAAGGGATGAGAGTTGTGTCACCTCTATGCAGAGGGGGGGGGGGGGGAGAGACAAGGTGCAACTGTGCACGTCACGGAGAAGAAGCAGCAGAACTGAAGACAGCGCGCCATTGTGCTCTGCGAAGTGAGGGTACATGCGAAATAATTATGGTGTTAATTCTAGCACATTACAGGAGGGGAGCACGGAGGCCCATGCGCCAATGCACTATGAGGTTAATCACAGCAGAGCAGACAACTGCGAAATCCCACACGTCCATGCCAAACTGTTACCACCAGAAACGCGACGAGGCATCAGGAACAGAATGGATTAGAGTGACCCGCCTCATGTTATATTCAGTGATATAAAAAAAAAAGAGTAGCAGCAGGGGAAGCTGAGAAAATTCACAATAAATCCCATCCGGTGCTTATGTTGACATGGGGCACGCGCCCTCACTTCACAGAGCACAACGCGCTACATTCTGCTGCTTCTTCTCCGTGATGTGCTAGTAGCACCTTCTCTCCCTCTGTCCCCTCCCCCCCCCCCCCCTTCTGCATACTAGGTGACATAATTTGCATCTTTTTTTGGCGCTACACTCTGCGTATATATATATATATATATATTATACTGCTCTTGTATGGCTTCCACGGTATTCATTGTTATTACCTGACAATGGCCATGTGCCGAAACGTAAAATAACGGAACTGGTTCGGATGCGCAGCGGCATGGGAATGGGTGTATCCACCCGAATTCCTTTCAACTTAATAAATTGAAGCTAACTTACAGTTGCGAAGTAGTTCCACTGCTCTCCCCCGTGGCTGTGCAAATAAAAGAAAAGCAAAACAAAACTGAAGGTTCACTGTGTAGGGTGAAGCGTGTACCGAGATTTCTTGCCTCAGCACTCTAGAAGAAACTAAGCGAGTCTTCAAGCGATCTCAGTCGAGTATTCATTTCTTTTATAGTATCACATATTCTTGTTGAGTTGTGTATCACTGTGGCAGTTCTGCACGCTGCCCTTGAAGTATGGTACTTAGTTTAGTTAGTATCCCTAAGCTGCACACCACCTGTGACCTATGCTGCCAGTGCTAGAACAGGGAGACATCTCCTGCTCCTTGCATTTATTGCATGCTCAATTAACAGCTGCTTTCTAAGCACTTTCGAGTACATGCACTCTTTTCAGAACGACTACTCGGTCGCAAAAATGTTTCGAGCAAGTACTCATTTCACCCAATCATGAAATCCTTCGTGCGCAACTGACGCGATCAGATGAAACGTTTGACACCCCACTCAACATGGAGCAACGTGGTGAGTTTGGTGAGGTGTTCAGCTCAGTTAGGTAATTGGAGACCCGAGCTCAACTGTACTCGAAGTACCAGTATGTCAGTTTCATGCCAAACCTATGCTCTTCAGGTTTCTAGTCAGGTAAATATTCAGGGGGGGGGGGGGTTGCAGGGAAACAGTTACCCAGCAACCCATTTTTCCACTTTCCAGAATTGTCTTGCCAGCTTAAATGCACCATACCCCGACTTCAATCCAGACAAATGTAGGTTTGCAGCGTACGGCAAACCGTAGTTATCGCTGACAACCGAGCAGCAGGCAAAAGCCACGCGCGCGGCTAGGCGCGCAACAATGGGGGTGTCTGGCATGCAATGGCGGGCAGCCGCACTGGGGAAAGCCCAGGCCGCAGTACGAGTACGCCCATATGCGCGGGCGAGACTACCCCATATTTGCATAAAGGTATCAGCGCTACTAATGCAATGTTTACTACAAGCGGGGCTCATGGCGCCTAATCTCTATATTAGGAAGCAGTTCCTTTCATGGCACGAAAGGACTCCAGCGCGCGTACTAAGCCTCAGCCAAGGTACAGTACTAACCGAGTACGCAAGATAGAACAGGCGGTGTGGCGGAGCAAACATACCACGTATGGAAGAGGCGAGGTCCCCGGATGCCGCCCGGTCCACAATGACAGACACCATCATGCTTATATGGGAAATAAGGCGCGAGAGCCCACCAGGTTAGGCGGGCCGCATAAGCACGTGGCAAGCGCAAATAGCGTAAGACGTACCCACGAGGCCACAACGCGAGAGTACGGCAGCATGAGCAGAGTACGAGAGTACGATGCCGGATCAACGCAGGGCGGACCAAGGTGTGGTAGTGCCACAGCACGAGGCACCTCACCAGTTGGAGGTGGCGAACGCAGGGACAGCATCAATATTGGCAGCTAGCAGCAGCAGCAGATGGGCGTGATTTTTTTTTCTTCTTCAAGACTAGCAACGAGGAGCAGCAGGCAACCCTCGTTTCACTCGTGATTGCTTAATCACATGGCAAAAACAACAAAAATGCAACCCCATTCTATGGTGCTATGATGTGTGTGTCTCGGGGGGAGGGGCGATAAGTGTGCCTTTGCGAAAAGTCTGTTAGTGACTCTCGACTGCATTTTTCGTCGAATGACCTGAAAACTAAAAAACGACAAATGAGTAGGGGGGGGGGGGGGGTGGGGGAGTGCCACTTTTTCACACGAGGGCACTCAATCTGGGTAGGGGGGATGCCGTTCAAGGGGGGGGGGGGGGTTCCGGGGGCCTCTCGCGTGAAAATGTTCAAAAATGAAGCAAAATCCTTCATTTTGAGCGAAAAGGGGGTTCCGGGCACCCAGGAACCCATACGGGGCACGCGCCTGGGGGGGGGGGGGGGGTGACCCCTACTCAGATCGAGTGCCCTCCTGCTCTTGTCACCAGGTAACAACTCACCTGATGGGATTCTGTTCCTCCACTGCATCCGTCAGGAAATGCACCACCGTACGTGTACATGTAGGCACATAGGCACACGCAAAAACACACACACGTACACACACACACGTACAAAAATGTACACATATACACATACATACACACACAAATGTACACACACACATAAATACACACATGCGTACATACACATAAACATGCACACACACAATACGAACACTTGAATTCATGCACAAACATACAAACATACTTATGCATGCATGCATGCACACATACTTAGTCTCTCCAATAGCACACTGATTCCAAACTTTACAATCGGCACACCAAGAAAATTGTTCGCTAAAAATCCCCAGTTTCCTTTCAGCAAACATTCCAAGGTTCCCCAAGGATCATTGCAGAATATATACATGTACGAGTATCATACCCTTGTCCGAACACTGATTGTCTGCCATTTGAAATTCAGAACTCTCTATGCATCCAACACAGTGATAACGAGTTGGAAGTGGACACGACCCAGGTACTGCCAATGGAAGGGTGGAGTGGGGTGGGTGGCTATACCAGTCTATTCTAGAGGCAGACAATTCTATTTTTTGCATTCAGAAGCACTCTAATCATTTCGACATGCACTTGTTTCTCGGGAGCGTTTTTTTGTGTATTCAGACCTTCCCGTTTCCCAACGGACACGAAGCAAGCAAATCCAAGTGGAAGCAATCTCTACTTACCACGCTTTCTGTACAGTTCTATGAGCCGAGATTTTATCTCCTGCACAACTGGGAGAGTTCGCTGGTGGACCCAGAGTTGCTCAAAGAAGGGTACAAAAGTAGCATTGTGGCTTCTCTCCAATATCTCCATCAGCTTCTCACTCTTGCCGAAGTCGGTGCCCTCTGCAAGGCTTCGAAGATCTCTTGGAGACAGCCATTCCTGAAAATAGTTGATCATGTCTTTCACCCTTAGGTTTTCAGCAAGCTTGTCCTTGCACAGACCAGCAGCCTACAGGATGCACACAAGATAATAGAATGTAGAATTCGAACGGTTTGACTGGATTAACACAAGAAGCAAGAGCACCGCCAGACTCAAATTCAAAAAGAAGCACACACACACACTCAAGGTGGAAGACTTCAGGATCTCTATGTGGGATAGTCTAAGTGCCTATAAAGAGGACAGTGGAGAGAGGAAAGCGAAGGAAATAAGGCAAGAGATACTTTGGGTGAAATGATAGGAAATGTTTGGAAGCAGGTCAAGAAAAGATGAGAGTAAGATGCTGGTGACAGGGTGGGTAGGATTAAGAGGAGATCTGACTTGAACTTAACCACACACCCCACACATGCAATACCGCCGTGGATATCCGCCCACATGGCTTTGCCAGTTAGGCCGATATAGGCCAGTGTCACCCTCCGACTTTTTCAATCATACATACACACAGTTCGACCTGTGATTCAGTTGAGCCTGCATCCCCCCCCCCTTAGGTACAGTAAAACTGCCCTCATCCAGGCAGGTTTGGACCGAGAACTGCCCTTATCCAGGCAGGTAGAGACCGAGAACTGCCCTTTTCCAGGCAGGTTCGGACCGAGAACTGCCCTTATCCAGGCTGGTTGGGACCGAGAACTGCCCTTATCCAGGCAGGTTGGGACCGAGAATTGCCCCTATCCAGGCAGGTTCGGACCGAGAACTGCCCTTATCCAGGCAGGTTCGGACCGAGAACTGCCCTTATCCAGGCAGGTTAGGACCGAGAACTGCCCTTATCCAGGCAGGTTTGGACCGAGAATTGCCCTTAACCAGGCAGGTTAGGACCGAGAACTGCCCTTATCCAGGCAGGTTTGGACCGAGAACTGCCCTTATCCAGGCAGGTTTGGACCAAGAATTGCCCTTATCGAGGCAGGTTTGGACAGAGAACTGCCCTTATCCAGGCAGGTTAGGACCGAGAATTGCCCTTATCCAGGCAGTTTTGGACCGAGAATTGCCCTTATCCAAGCAGGTTCGGACCGAGAACTGCCCTTATCCAGGCAGGTTTGGACCGAGAACTGCCCTTATCCAGGCAGGTTTGGACCGAGAACTGCCCTTATCCAGGCAGTTTTGGACCGAGAATTGCCCTTATCCAAGCAGGTTCGGACCGAGAACTGCCCTTATCCAGGCAGGTTTGGACCGAGAACTGCCCTTATCCAGGCAGGTTTGGACCGAGAATTGCCCTTATCCAGGCAGGTTTGGACCGAGAATTGCCCTTATCCAGGCAGGTTTGGACCGAGAATTGCCCTTATCGAGGCAGGTTTGGACAGAGAACTGCCCTTATCCAGGCAGGTTAGGACCGAGAATTGCCCTTATCCAGGCAGTTTTGGACCGAGAATTGCCCTTATCCAAGCAGGTTCGGACCGAGAACTGCCCTTATCCAGGCAGGTTTGGACCGAGAACTGCCCTTATCCAGGCAGGTTTGGACCGAGAATTGCCCTTATCCAGGCAGTTTTGGACCGAGAATTGCCCTTATCCAAGCAGGTTCGGACCGAGAACTGCCCTTATCCAGGCAGGTTTGGACCGAGAACTGCCCTTATCCAGGCAGGTTTGGACCAAGAACTGCCCTTATCCAGGCAGGTTTGGACCGAGAACTGCCCTTATCCAGGCAGGTTTGGACCGAGAACTGCCCTTATCCAGGCAGGTTTGGACCGAGAATTGCCCTTATCCAGGCAGTTTTGGACCGAGAATTGCCCTTATCCAAGCAGGTTCGGACCGAGAACTGCCCTTATCCAGGCAGGTTTGGACCGAGAACTGCCCTTATCCAGGCAGGTTTGGACCAAGAACTGCCCTTATCCAGGCAGGTTTGGACCGAGAACTGCCCTTATCCAGGCAGGTTTGGACCGAGAACTGCCCTTATCCAGGCAGGTTTGGACCGAGAATTGCCCTTATCCAGGCAGTTTTGGACCGAGAATTGCCCTTATCCAAGCAGGTTCGGACCGAGAACTGCCCTTATCCAGGCAGGTTTGGACCGAGAATTGCCCTTATCCAGGCAGTTTTGGACCGAGAATTGCCCTTATCCAAGCAGGTTCGGACCGAGAACTGCCCTTATCCAGGCAGGTTTGGACCGAGAACTGCCCTTATCCAGGCAGGTTTGGACCAAGAACTGCCCTTATCCAGGCAGGTTTGGACCGAGAACTGCCCTTATGCAGGCAGGTTTGGACCGAGAACTGCCCTTATCCAGGCAGGTTAGGACCGAGAATTGCCAGTATCCAGGCAGGTTAGGACCGAGAACTGCCCTTATCCAGGCAGTTTTGGACCGAGAATTGCCCTTATCCAAGCAGGTTCGGACCGAGAACTGCCCTTATCCAGGCAGGTTTGGACCGAGAACTGCCCTTATCCAGGCAGGTTTGGACCAAGAACTGCCCTTATCCAGGCAGGTTTGGACCGAGAACTGCCCTTATGCAGGCAGGTTTGGACCGAGAACTGCCCTTATCCAGGCAGGTTAGGACCGAGAATTGCCCTTATCCAGGCAGGTTAGGACCGAGAATTGCCCTTATCCAGGCAGGTTAGGACCGAGAATTGCCCTTATCCAGGCAGTTTTGGACCGAGAATTGCCCTTATCCAAGCAGGTTCGGACCGAGAACTGCCCTTATCCAGGCAGGTTTGGACCGAGAATTGCCCTTATCCAGGCAGTTTTGGACCGAGAATTGCCCTTATCCAAGCAGGTTCGGACCGAGAACTGCCCTTATCCAGGCAGGTTTGGACCGAGAACTGCCCTTATCCAGGCAGGTTTGGACCAAGAACTGCCCTTATCCAGGCAGGTTTGGACCGAGAACTGCCCTTATGCAGGCAGGTTTGGACCGAGAACTGCCCTTATCCAGGCAGGTTAGGACCGAGAATTGCCAGTATCCAGGCAGGTTAGGACCGAGAACTGCCCTTATCCAGGCAGTTTTGGACCGAGAATTGCCCTTATCCAAGCAGGTTCGGACCGAGAACTGCCCTTATCCAGGCAGGTTTGGACCGAGAACTGCCCTTATCCAGGCAGGTTTGGACCAAGAACTGCCCTTATCCAGGCAGGTTTGGACCGAGAACTGCCCTTATGCAGGCAGGTTTGGACCGAGAACTGCCCTTATCCAGACAGGTTTGGACCGAGAATTGCCCTTATCCAGGCAGGTTTGGACCGAGAACTGCCCTTATCCAGACAGGTTTGGACCGAGAACTGCCCTTATCCAGGCAGGTTTGGACCGAGAACTGCCCTTATCCAGGCAGGTTTGGACCGAGAATTGCCCTTATCGAGGCAGGTTTGGACAGAGAACTGCCCTTATCCAGGCAGGTTAGGACCGAGAATTGCCCTTATGCAGGCAGGTTTGGACCGAGAATTGCCCTTATCGAGGCAGGTTTGGACAGAGAACTGCCCTTATCCAGGCAGGTTAGGACCGAGAATTGCCCTTATCCAGGCAGGTTTGGACCAAGAACTGCCCTTATCCAGGCAGGTTTGGACCGAGAACTGCCCTTATGCAGGCAGGTTTGGACCGAGAACTGCCCTTATCCAGACAGGTTTGGACCGAGAATTGCCCTTATCCAGGCAGGTTTGGACCGAGAACTGCCCTTATCCAGACAGGTTTGGACCGAGAACTGCCCTTATCCAGGCAGGTTTGGACCGAGAACTGCCCTTATCCAGGCAGGTTTGGACCGAGAATTGCCCTTATCGAGGCAGGTTTGGACAGAGAACTGCCCTTATCCAGGCAGGTTAGGACCGAGAATTGCCCTTATGCAGGCAGGTTTGGACCGAGAATTGCCCTTATCGAGGCAGGTTTGGACAGAGAACTGCCCTTATCCAGGCAGGTTAGGACCGAGAACTGCCCTTATCCAGGCAGGTTTGGACCGAGAATTGCCCTTATCGAGGCAGGTTTGGACAGAGAACTGCCCTTATCCAGGCAGGTTAGGACCGAGAATTGCCCTTATCCAGGCAGTTTTGGACCGAGAATTGCCCTTATCCAAGCAGGTTCGGACCGAGAACTGCCCTTATCCAGGCAGGTTTGGACCGAGAACTGCCCTTATCCAGGCAGGTTTGGACCGAGAATTGCCCTTATCCAGGCAGTTTTGGACCGAGAATTGCCCTTATCCAAGCAGGTTCGGACCGAGAACTGCCCTTATCCAGGCAGGTTTGGACCGAGAACTGCCCTTATCCAGGCAGGTTTGGACCAAGAACTGCCCTTATCCAGGCAGGTTTGGACCGAGAACTGCCCTTATCCAGGCAGGTTTGGACCGAGAACTGCCCTTATCCAGGCAGGTTTGGACCGAGAATTGCCCTTATCCAGGCAGTTTTGGACCGAGAATTGCCCTTATCCAAGCAGGTTCGGACCGAGAACTGCCCTTATCCAGGCAGGTTTGGACCGAGAACTGCCCTTATCCAGGCAGGTTTGGACCAAGAACTGCCCTTATCCAGGCAGGTTTGGACCGAGAACTGCCCTTATCCAGGCAGGTTTGGACCGAGAACTGCCCTTATCCAGGCAGGTTTGGACCGAGAATTGCCCTTATCCAGGCAGTTTTGGACCGAGAATTGCCCTTATCCAAGCAGGTTCGGACCGAGAACTGCCCTTATCCAGGCAGGTTTGGACCGAGAATTGCCCTTATCCAGGCAGTTTTGGACCGAGAATTGCCCTTATCCAAGCAGGTTCGGACCGAGAACTGCCCTTATCCAGGCAGGTTTGGACCGAGAACTGCCCTTATCCAGGCAGGTTTGGACCAAGAACTGCCCTTATCCAGGCAGGTTTGGACCGAGAACTGCCCTTATGCAGGCAGGTTTGGACCGAGAACTGCCCTTATCCAGGCAGGTTAGGACCGAGAATTGCCAGTATCCAGGCAGGTTAGGACCGAGAACTGCCCTTATCCAGGCAGTTTTGGACCGAGAATTGCCCTTATCCAAGCAGGTTCGGACCGAGAACTGCCCTTATCCAGGCAGGTTTGGACCGAGAACTGCCCTTATCCAGGCAGGTTTGGACCAAGAACTGCCCTTATCCAGGCAGGTTTGGACCGAGAACTGCCCTTATGCAGGCAGGTTTGGACCGAGAACTGCCCTTATCCAGGCAGGTTAGGACCGAGAATTGCCCTTATCCAGGCAGGTTAGGACCGAGAATTGCCCTTATCCAGGCAGGTTAGGACCGAGAATTGCCCTTATCCAGGCAGTTTTGGACCGAGAATTGCCCTTATCCAAGCAGGTTCGGACCGAGAACTGCCCTTATCCAGGCAGGTTTGGACCGAGAATTGCCCTTATCCAGGCAGTTTTGGACCGAGAATTGCCCTTATCCAAGCAGGTTCGGACCGAGAACTGCCCTTATCCAGGCAGGTTTGGACCGAGAACTGCCCTTATCCAGGCAGGTTTGGACCAAGAACTGCCCTTATCCAGGCAGGTTTGGACCGAGAACTGCCCTTATGCAGGCAGGTTTGGACCGAGAACTGCCCTTATCCAGGCAGGTTAGGACCGAGAATTGCCAGTATCCAGGCAGGTTAGGACCGAGAACTGCCCTTATCCAGGCAGTTTTGGACCGAGAATTGCCCTTATCCAAGCAGGTTCGGACCGAGAACTGCCCTTATCCAGGCAGGTTTGGACCGAGAACTGCCCTTATCCAGGCAGGTTTGGACCAAGAACTGCCCTTATCCAGGCAGGTTTGGACCGAGAACTGCCCTTATGCAGGCAGGTTTGGACCGAGAACTGCCCTTATCCAGACAGGTTTGGACCGAGAATTGCCCTTATCCAGGCAGGTTTGGACCGAGAACTGCCCTTATCCAGACAGGTTTGGACCGAGAACTGCCCTTATCCAGGCAGGTTTGGACCGAGAACTGCCCTTATCCAGGCAGGTTTGGACCGAGAATTGCCCTTATCGAGGCAGGTTTGGACAGAGAACTGCCCTTATCCAGGCAGGTTAGGACCGAGAATTGCCCTTATGCAGGCAGGTTTGGACCGAGAATTGCCCTTATCGAGGCAGGTTTGGACAGAGAACTGCCCTTATCCAGGCAGGTTAGGACCGAGAATTGCCCTTATCCAGGCAGGTTTGGACCAAGAACTGCCCTTATCCAGGCAGGTTTGGACCGAGAACTGCCCTTATGCAGGCAGGTTTGGACCGAGAACTGCCCTTATCCAGACAGGTTTGGACCGAGAATTGCCCTTATCCAGGCAGGTTTGGACCGAGAACTGCCCTTATCCAGACAGGTTTGGACCGAGAACTGCCCTTATCCAGGCAGGTTTGGACCGAGAACTGCCCTTATCCAGGCAGGTTTGGACCGAGAATTGCCCTTATCGAGGCAGGTTTGGACAGAGAACTGCCCTTATCCAGGCAGGTTAGGACCGAGAATTGCCCTTATGCAGGCAGGTTTGGACCGAGAATTGCCCTTATCGAGGCAGGTTTGGACAGAGAACTGCCCTTATCCAGGCAGGTTAGGACCGAGAACTGCCCTTATCCAGGCAGGTTTGGACCGAGAATTGCCCTTATCGAGGCAGGTTTGGACAGAGAACTGCCCTTATCCAGGCAGGTTAGGACCGAGAATTGCCCTTATCGAGGCAGGTTTGGACAGAGAACTGCCCTTATCCAGGCAGGTTAGGACCGAGAATTGCCCTTATGCAGGCAGGTTTGGACCGAGAATTGCCCTTATCGAGGCAGGTTTGGACAGAGAACTGCCCTTATCCAGGCAGGTTAGGACCGAGAATTGCCCTTATCGAGGCAGGTTTGGACAGAGAACTGCCCTTATCCAGGCAGGTTAGGACCGAGAATTGCCCTTATGCAGGCAGGTTTGGACCGAGAATTGCCCTTATCGAGGCAGGTTTGGACAGAGAACTGCCCTTATCCAGGCAGGTTAGGACCGAGAATTGCCCTTATCGAGGCAGGTTTGGACCGAGAACTGCCCTTATCCAGGCAGGTTTGGACCGAGAACTGCCCTTATCCAGGCAGGTTTGGACCGAGAACTGCCCTTATCCAGGCAGGTTTGGACCGAGAACTGCCCTTATCCAGGCAGGTTTGGACCGAGAACTGCCCTTATCCAGGCAGGTTTGGACCGAGAACTGCCCTTATCCAGGCAGGTTTGGACCGAGAACTGCCCTTATCCAGGCAGGTTTGGACCGAGAACTGCCCTTATCCAGGCAGGTTTGGACCGAGAACTGCCCTTATCCAGGCAGGTTTGGGCCGAGAATTGCCCTTATCCAGGCAGGTTTGGACCGAGAATTGCCCTTATCGAGGCAGGTTTGGACCGAGAATTGCCCGTAACTCAGAACGTACAATACGTTTAAAATACTGTAAGTTAAAAGATATTTAGCTCATCTCCATATTCGGCTATTTTCGTCCTGTGCATTTTTTGAAAGTTTTGTTTTCAAGGTTCAATGTGACAGTGTGTACAGGCAGCAGCAGCACAGGCTGAAATTGCAATGCGCCGTAAAAAGGCCCGTAATGTGTTTGAGCCCTGGGCGGCAGAAAATGATTTTAAGCATACCGAAAATTTGCAGACCAACGCTACATGTACTTGGTCCGTGTGAGCAATATTGTCGCTTATCTTTCGACAATTTGAACTTAGACTTTGGACATCAACGCGTACACTTGAGAAGATAAAACTTGGTATGATGGAAGGTAAGGTACAGAATGACAACTGGTCATGTGGAATTTATTGTCCAAGGAAGGGTTCATACTTTTTTGGTCCTCCTCGTCCCTGCTCTCGGCGCTGGTGACAAATATTATTTTACTCGGGATAGACACTCTCGCTTTCGCAAGCTCATCTCTCTTCCTCTCCGCTGCCTGGCTATTTTCTAAAGGGAAGTCGACCGTGACAATCGCCTTCTCTAAAGGACTTCGCGTGGGCAGCACGAATGCCTGTGTGGTTCAAATCAGTCGCCGTCCTTTGCAAGATTTATTTTGAACAGTACTTGCAAATCTCCACGATTTGCTGGATACTCCGAGCGTTGAGCTGGAGGTGAGGGAACTGCGATCTCAGCTTGGCGAGCGATCCCTGAGGTGAGCGATCTCGGCAGTTTTGCAAAATGGAACTGATTCCGAATGGCCGATTACTTTCTTGTGCGTCGGGCTGCTCTTGCCAATGTGACAAGATAATCTATTTTGATGCGGCGCTGTATCAATCAGAATCACCCACGCGTCGCTCTTGAAATCCACTCGGAATCTAGCTACCGTATTTTCCGGGGTATAAGCCGCACCGGGGTATAAGCCGCACCCCCCTTTTTGAGGCAAAATATTGACTAAAAATTGGTATTCGGAGTATAAGCCGCACCCACAAACCAAGATTTTTCACACTCATTGACAAATGGCCTTTCTACAAATTTATTATGGTTATGGAGCTAAATACCATGTTAGATCAGATTATGAAGACAACTAATTACTTAGTGTTAGTGCACCACAGGTTGCTGCAGAGATGTTGGTGTATTGCTGTGTTGACTACAGATCACTCCATGTCATCTGCACTATCTTCAGTCTCGCTGCCACTGATGCACTAAAACTAGTAAAAGTGCCGGGATAGCAACACAGGCGCGAAGCTGAGTCGAATGACATGTCA
>NC_088651.1:5859372-5899372 GCF_964019385.1 Sycon ciliatum | reverse complement strand
TAGGTAAGTTCATGCTCGGTAGGTTTCCTCACACTTGCACCTTTCCCCTATTTCATTCGATGTGTATGTTACCGGAATTACGAGCACCTCGGTCTACCAGTCACCCTTTGGGCAAGTTCCAGTGCAAGTATTATTACTCTTTTGTCACTTTGCCACATCTATGGCCTTTCCCCATCAAAATGTATGTGGTTTGAAGAAATGAACATTTCAAAGGTACGGGCTGTGCTCAGTCCCGGACTGCCCGGATTAACGAGGTACGAGTGTATTTTCATCTGAAAAGGTGTGCGATTGAAGTCAATTTCAATTTTCATACTTGCGTAAGTAGTAAGTACAAGTATGCTTATCTACTACACCTCAACCCTTCGTGCTGACTTGCTGACTTGCGATTTTCCCACCCATCACCAACATTTCCAGATGACAAAATTTGTGATTTAACCCTCTCACTACCAGCAAGAGTAGATAAACAAGAGTGTGACACTCGCGGATGGGTTGGCCCACGGCGGAATTTTTTGTTGACGTAATCTTTTCGACGACGCACGCGCTGCGAGTCTTTCGGAAAGTTTTCCCTCGTGCTCTTGGCCGGGCTTTACACTACAAGGTCGGTGCCCAGCACGTGCTCTCACACTGCTCTGCGGCAAACTGCGCGTTTCTCTGAAAAACGGTGACGTCAACAAAACATTCCGCCGTGGGCGGGGGTATCTGCAGATTGTGCAGGAGAGATCCGGAGTTGCACACTCTTGTTTATCTACTCTTGCTACCAGCCATTCAAATATCAATCCACGCGGATCGATGCAATAGGCGATCACTAATTATTTCGTCACACGCTCAAATATTGTCGGATTATTACAAATGAGGGCTCTACGTCTTCAGAAAGACCTTGACTATCGACTGCAACTATCGCGTTCACTCCTTGGTGCATAATTGGCGCACGACGAAGCTCGAGGCTAGTGCGCGACTAAAAATGCGCATTCAAACATTTTGAGTCGCCGTCATGCTGAGAATAACTCTGATATCTTCTCGCTTACCTATGCATTTTGTGGCTGGAAAACCTTCGGGTTTTAAGTATTTTCACCAGAACTTCGTCTGGTTTCTATGAGCCACGATTTTACAAATCAGTGAGCCACTCGTGACAGATCGCGCTGCGCATATTTGTTTGAGTTTGAAAACGTCTTCTTCATCACGGCGCGGCACACACGAATGGCGCTTGGTGCTGTAGTTTCTATGAGTGCGTAGCTGCCACCATTAGCTTTCCAGAGAGTGGTTGTTTGTGGGAAATGGCCAAAGAAGAGTAATGATATAACAAAAGTCGTATTTCTGTAGACTGTGAATTGACTTAATTGCGAAACTAATGGGTAGTGAAATGGTTAATGGTGCCCGCTGGTTTGCAGTATGTGAGTAGCTGTCATAACAAATCGATTAGAGTCTGTTGGCTATGGGCGTTTGGTCATTCCAATCCGCTCAAATCCTGCACGTCTCGTTCTTGGTTTGTACTGAAGGCTGACGCGCACTAGTCGTGTGACCTCTTCAGTGATCCAAACCCAGCCTACGCGTACATGTTGGGGCGTATGGTACTCACTGCTGTGTAGAGGCGACGGCTCGATACCGGAACGGCTTGACAGCCAAATTTGTATAGACCCAAACCGATCATCAGCGTCGATTTTTTTCACTCGAAATATGTTTGTGGAAGGAAACTGGCATGTTGAAGTTTGCTCTGGGGCCAGAGTCAATCGAACTGAGCCACTCCTTTGTGTTGACCCATTGCCTCCAGGGGCATAGCACCCGCTTCGACTGGTACGACCATGGCCGTACCACTTTTTGAAAAGTGTGGTCTGTCCGAAATGTGCAAAACCGTAATAAAAAAATCAGGATCCATCGATATGCATATGCGCATCCGACTTTGACCTTTTTCTAGACTCGTAGATCTGTTATGCATCTGGAGTCGTACTGACTACTATACTCGACTCGACTGCACAGTACACTGCGCCAGAAGTGTGCCAGAAGTTCCAAGAACGCAGGATTTTGTGTCTTTTTTACAAAATGTCTTTTTTACAAAATTTCCCCGGGGGAGGTCCCCCGCACCCCCCTCCAACACGGCCTTCGGCCGCACCGACCTTCAGTCGTACCACTTCCAAAACCCCTCCTACGCCCCTGGCCTCCAAGTTGCCCAATTTTTCGCTTCAAATCAGAGGTGGCTCCAAACCGGACATGTTTTAGAGTGCACGTCAAATTCGCTCTGGGTCTGAAATTAGGTACCGTATTTTCTCTAATAAAAGCCCAGGTCTCCAATAATAGCCCAGTCTCCAATAATGAGGTTGGTTTGAAATAATAAGAGCATAGTCTCTATTAGTAGCGCGGGTCACAATTGGAGTATGCAACAAGTATATTGACTGCATATAAAACAGCAGTACAATATGCCAAGAACATATTTATAAGGAGCTTTTCGGTCTACTGCTTCCTTCCTGGCGCCAATGCTATTGTGAAACATCTGTTTTGACAATATTCCTGAGTTTAGGGTTGAAAAATCTGTCTTGATATGGTCAATTTATGCCTGTATAGACTGGAGTTGGCTTGATAGTTGACAATTGAAAAAATAATAGCCCAGTCTCTAATAATAGCCCAGTCTCTAATAGTAGCGCGGGTAGAGCTGTCACTGAAAAAATAAGAACACCGGGCTCTTATTAGAGAAAATACGGTAATTGCTATCGCTCCACGACGGCCAGTACAGAGTAACAATAAGCCTTGTGTGTGCTTCCATTAGTTTTGATTGGTATGCGGTGCTTTATTGGCGAGAGGCAAGCCGCTGTTTACCTGCGACAAGAAGTTGATTTTTCGAAAGTCGTAAAACTCAAGTCGCAGTGGGAAACAACACGTCAAAAACTCAAATGCTTGGTATGGCGCTTCTGGTCATCGCAGAGCGATGGAATTTTGGCGCTGAGTAAAACACATCGTAGTCTCACTGTCACATACGTTTTCTAATCAAAATACAAAGAGAGAAAGTGAATATTGAGACCGTTCCGGTTTGCAACCTATGTCCTATTTGAAACCGTCGCCTCTACTCACTGCTGTGTACATCTTGATACAGTACTCGACATCGTGGTATCTCATTCAGCCAATGTGAAATCCTAGTGGAAGATTTAAAATATCAGGACATGTGATAATGTAAAAATAAGGCGCACAGGCGGAGACCGCGTGTAGCAGCAGAGCTATCACTTCGGGGTTTTCTTCATTTGCAGCGCTTACAGTCCATTTCAAAACTATAGACGCGTACCTAGGCAAAAACCGTTATGCCAGCATCTATACCACATAAAATCTGTGATCACTTTGTGCATAAATTTTTCCAAATTGGGCGTCTGTTATCCAATCGTTTAGAAACTATATGAGAGTAATTGTGGAGCGGTCCTGAGCAATATTCCGAAAACTATTCTCAAAAAGTTCCAGCCAAATTTGAAATATTTCAAAAACCCTACGCGTCTATAGTTTTGAAATGGACTGTAGTAACTATTGCCACGGACTGTGCGGAACAGTGCTTCGCCTTTACTAGTAAACCATGGTAAACAGCAGTACTAGTATGTAATTGATACGTAATTACAAACACACTCACCGAAATCCGCCGAAAAAAACCCGGAAAAGAGACGCATCCGCAAAGCTCTGCTCGCTGTTCACTGTAGTGGAACGCGGCTGCCCGGCTTCGTAGCTGTCCGTGACGGTGTTCTCTCTGTCGGCCGATACGATTCACGTAACGACGTGCTAGAGTTTCAGCAGCCCGGTCAGCGCCTGTTCGCCTTCACGATCCACGGATTCAGTGCGGCGACGAAATAAATTGCATTCCGAATTAAATCCACGAGCACCGGAACCCTCATCTCATCACATTTTGTGGCCTTGTGTGTTGAATCGTCCTGTCCAATTCTGTGAGCACACAAGCATAGCCAAAATTGAGTTCGAGAGCCTGAACAAGGTCCGAAGATAAGATCAATGCTGTTGTTGCATGAGCGACGTGCCGCCCAAACAAGACAGTCTGAGATTTGGGAGAAGGTTCAGGACAGAGAAGGAAGCGCCGCAAACAGAGGAATAGGGGTAGCACAAACGTATGTCACGGTAAGCAAGGGCAGTGCGGCACTTATGCAACACAGGGCATACAGTCATCTTTGCCGACGACAGTCGGAGGAGGGGCCATAGAAACTCACCTCATGAAAGACGGAGACGAAACTGCGCTTGGAGAAAGAACACTGCACTCAAGTAAAAAGCAAGCCTCGCTAGCGCTCCGTATCACGATGGCCGTGATCGCGCACACAAACTCAGCTCAGATACTTCTTTGGCGAAAGAGCGCCTTACAGTTGCTCACCACGGTCGGGCAAGGTCTACAGCAAGGAATGTGTTTACGGTTGCAGCCCGAGTGTTCTGGATATGAGACGGCCGGTAAATCTGTCCCCCGTCATCATGGTCATTCCTAGGGCTTGAAAGTGCTACGTCACAGCATAGCAACAATTTCAAAAATTCAAAAACTGGATCCACTTGGATCCAGTTTTTGTATGGATCCAAGCATATTTCAAGCGGTCTTACTCACAGCAAGGTGATGTAGCCAGTGAAACTGACTGATTTGGCGGAGTGACCAGGCCTGCAGGTGACCATGGTGACACCTGGTGGCAAAGTAAAAGTCACACATGCATACGACATGAGTGGGTTGCTATGCACCCACATACTGAGGCAATAGGGCTTGAAAGTGCTACGTCACTCCATAGCAATGGCATAGCAACAATTTGAAAAATTCGAAAACTGGATCCACCTGGATCCAGTTTTTGTATGGATCCAAGCACATTTCAAGCGGTCTCACTCACAGCAAGGTGATGTTGCCAGTGAAACTGACTGATTTGGCTAGTGGGGGCGGGGTGACAACTGGTGGCGAAGTAAAAGTTGCACCTGCATACGACATGAGTGGGTTGCTATGCACCCACATACTGAGGCAATAGCAAAGTCACACCTTAGTGGATCCAAAATAGAAATCTGATGTCAATTTACTACTCCCAGGCCGTTTTTGACGTCATCACTTTCAAGCCCTATAGCAAAGTCACACCTTAGTGGATCCAAAATAGAAATCTGATGTCAACTTACTACTCCCTGGGCGTTTTTGACGTCATCACTTTCAAGACTGTAGCGGACATGGAAATCCACCGGGGCCGGCGCCCTCAGGCTCAGTGTGTGCAGAACGCTGCGTGCAGTGCACAAAGTCATGTTGATCCGATGCGACCAGCGCGCTGCTGCGCATAATGCATGTCCACGTTATCCACGGCTGCATGACCAGCGCCCTGGCCTGGGGCCGCTAGACGTGCGACCGGATTTCCATGTCCACGGTGCGACAGTGCAGTATGATGGCTAGGTTTGTGCGATCCCAAGAGTCAAAGACTAAACTAAAGCACAAGACAGTCGACTCCACTTATAACGAACTCACATATAGCGAATTTCGTGATAAAAGCGAACCATTGTCCATACGTAGTTCTACGTACCCGGGTGCGGTTTGTATACCCCTGTTTGAACCCATACAAAATTGACCCTTTATGGCGAACAGTTTTCGCTTATAACGAACCAAATCTTGTAGGGCTGCAAAGCAAGTGTGCTCATAGATTACTAGTAGTACATGTACAGTCTGTCATGGGCCACTTGCCAGTCATGATATACAAGTATATGACTGGCTGCTTGCATATTAAATGACGTGAGTGCATTACATTTTATTTATAACGAACTTCGCCTATAAAGAACTAATTCTCCTGATCACTTGTGTTTGTTACACATTATCAGGAGTCGACTGTACTCCGTAGATCTACAAGTATTTGCTGCGACGGTACATGGGTACCGTACAGTCCAGCGACGGTAGAGTCCCGCGACGGTACAGTCCCGCGACGCGACGGTACAGTCCCGCGAGTAGCCCTTTCCCAAAGATGCCAAAAAAATCCTTATCGCAAATTCGCAACGGTGCCAAAACAAATGAAAGTTGCTGAAATCGCATCCATATTAATTTTTCAGAAAAAGCTCAGAAGTTGCTAATACTAGTACTTCTCAAGTAAGTAATATCGCAACTCAAAATGCATGAAATGAGCGAGTTCTCGTGCATAATAATAATAATAATAAGATTATAACCAGGGAGTAGTAAAATCTATCACTCCCTTAGTATTGACTCACATACATGTAGATTTTTGCCATACCTAAGCAGTCAAATATTCCTGCATATTTCACTCCTTAGGGATATTGACTGCTTAAATTTGACTGCTATAAGGGGTTGCGCAGTTGAACGGTGCCTAGTGTGCAGCATTGTCACTGCATGAGTAGGTGGTGGTGCAACGGTTGTGCCATCATAAAACCGGGATTCATGAGGTTATCGTTCTGGAATTTGAAATACGGACTGTTTGTCGTGATAAATCTAATATTGACTTCGTACTTGGTCAGTATAGGAAATAAAAACCTCGTACTCAGTCAATATCAGATACGTATTTTACTACTCCCTAGCCCCTGATTATAACCAGGAGCCAAGTCGGCAAGTGTATAATAGATTTAATATACCGTACTGGCAATATATGTTGCCGCGTAACGCGTAACGCAGGGGGGTGCGGCGTAACGCGCGACCAGGCTAGTGCGACAAATTTTCGTTGAGTTCGTAACGCGCGTCCGGCGGGGTGCGGCGATCTTTTCATTGCAGTTTGCAAAAAATGATGCGGCAATAGCAAAAAAATGATGCGGCAATAGCAAAAAAGTGATGCGGCAATAGCAAAAAAAGGACTGCGGCAATATAGAAACCTGTGTAACGGCTCCTGTGCGACTTTGCATGTAACGCCCTGCGTGCGGCAAACATGTGCCAATGTAACGCTTCATGGCCTCACTGCGGCAACATATATTGCCAGTACGGTAATAATTATTATTAGATCCACAAAACGCGACACGTACGTGTACGTAGATCTACCCACCCTCGCTGTTGTTGCTGCTCGCCTCGGCGAAACGAGCACTGTTTCCGCACTGGAGCTTCGTGGTGAAATATTGCACTGCCGCCGGCCGGCTGAGTGTAGCGCTAGCTGTACTTTCTTCAGTTTTCATGCTACAGGCAGCTTATACATGACTGTACTTATAGAAGAGTTGTTGTAGGTAGCGAGGTGGTGTTAGTTTTGCTGCTTCGTGTCGAAAATTGTTGGGGTGCAGGCTATGTAAGAATCTGTGTAGGTTTTCATTGAAGTTTCCTGGTGCCTCGGAGGCTCTATTCGACTGCTACATACCATCACGACGTCGAGAACCGGTACACCGTTGGCGTTGATCTACAGCCTATCCGCCCACGACGTTCCAAGTCGTGTCCAGGATTCAAGCAAACCGTGACTCCAGGCTGCAGGAGCGCTCGTCGCTCGACTGTTCATCGTCCCCATTTGTCATGGTGTTCAAGTGATCATTCTGGGTAAGTGGTTAGCCAGTGTTGTTCAGTTCTTGGGTATTGTCGTTCGTTCTCGTTTCCTGAACAGGCCGCAGGGCATCGGTAACAGGTATGCATGGCTCATGCTACTGTGATGTGAGCGTCAGTCTCAACAACCCGATGGGCGCGTTCGATTACACACATTTCGGTGAATTCTACAATTAATTACAGTCTGTCCCTGCGGGAATTTGCGGAAAAAACTCTCGAAAACTTGCGCAAGAAATTGCGGCAGAAAACAACAGAAAACTGCGACGAAAAGTGCGGAATGATGCAGAACTTGCCAGGAATTTGTGGAATTATTTACAGAAAATTGCGGATTTGGGCCAAATCACGAAATTTGTTGCGTCGTATATCTACTCGGGAGTAGTCCGAGTCGTACTGTGCAAATAACCTACAGGATCATGGAAAGCACTGCGTGAAAAGTGCATAAAAAAGTGAGATATAGTGCAGAAAACAACAAAAAACGTGGGAAATCGCGGATTTTGCTGAGAATCGCGGGTTTGGGCGAAAATCGCGAAATTTGTTGCATCCGTGGAATCGCGATTTCCTGGAGGGTCAGTACAGTGGATGCACAGTTCGATTACACACATTCCGTCGTCAATTCCAATTCAGTCAATTCAGTCAATTCTGAAGAAATGGCGGAATTGCTAATTTCAGAATTGCTAATTCCAGAATTGACGCACTCAACGTAAACGCCATGCTAGGTCCACGTGCGTGCGCGAGGGTGCACAGAATCCCACGTGATCCCCATTTACGATTTTTACGTGTAGTCGTTCGTTTACATGGCTGCAATCCGTTCGTTCTGTTCATTCCAGAATTTCAAAACCTGGGCCCAAATGTGCAATCGAAAGCGCCCGAAGACTATGTGCCTGTGTACTGCGACTGCGCGTAAAGCACGGTTAATTGGTGTGGGTTATCTTCACTCAGTAGAGTCAAGTCGAGCGAGCGGCAACTCCTGGTGCCGAACGGCGGGCTCACGCTCCTACATGGCTATTTCCCCTTGTTTAACTAACCCCCAAGATGAAGAAGAAGAAGAAGTATAGTTGCCGACTGGCCGAAATGAAAAATAAGATAAAATAAAACCTGGTTACAGTCATTCATATTTTGTTCGCAATGTTGTTCACACCAAAGGACGCGGGGAATTCAAAACACGGTACATACACAGGGGCGGATCCAGAGAGAGATCTCTACAGGGGGGTTCCGGTTGAACCAAAATTGAACAGCCAAAATATTATGGAATCAGATTGTTTTGAAGTTGTGCGGTTGACATAGTCATGTAATTACGACAATCCGATTGTGTTAGTGGGAATCGCATACTTTTAAAACGCACTACGGACATAATATTTTTCCATCATCGACCACACCATAACTGCGCCCTCCAGCCGGCCTCGACACGTAACGTTGCCACAGCACACCACCATCGCTGGAGCGCGCAGTTGTGGTGTGGTGGACGATGGAAAGCCTGTACAGGGCCAAATGCTGCTGCTTACCCTACATTGTATATATTATTATTTAGTACGGACACATAATCATAATAATTATACTTGAGTTCATACATGGGTACGTGGAGAGCCAGGAATGCCGAAATGACAACTAAGTTACTTTCCCTGTCCATTTGTACTTTCGGAAAATTTTGGCATTTTTACGATGCGAAGTGCTCTATAGTCACAGGACAAGAGCATCGTCTTCACTTCAGTGACAGAAACAACAACAGCGAAACAGTGTCGACAATTGCAATTGCACAATCCTTCCAATGTCATCTAAACACATCGCTGGCGCAGCACTCCGTTCCTGCGGAGGAACAACTAGTCACTACTGCATGTAATGCTGCAGCAGGTAGAGATTACTGACTTTGCTTGGGTGTCGGAGCCCTCATCTTCTGAGGAGCTTGAACTCTACGTGTACGATTCGAAGTTCGTTGAAGAGTGTCATCACTCGGAACATCCTTTCTCTTCTGCAAAATAAATTGTCCAAGGAATACTGACCGCACCCATCCTGAGCAACAGTGAATGACAGCGCCAATGGAGATAAGTTTGGATCGTTTCGAAAGATCAAAAAGGAAACAACCGCCCAATGTTGTCTACAGTGTCCGTTTGTAAATCACGGACTTGAACACGAGTACAGACTATTAAAAGTACTTGTAGACTACCGATCCATGCAGTATCGATCTACCGAACGCGCATGCAGTGCACTGAGTCTGTACTCTTTGACTGCACTGACTGTGCATGTGATCGGACGGACGTCCTTTTGTGCACACATGATATTTTTCCATATTTCTCAGCACCACACTTTGCAAAATTTAGGGGGTTCCATGGAACCCCCGGAACCCCCCCCCCTGGATCCGCCACTGATACAGGAGATCTATTGAAACCGGGTCATATTGATAGTGCATGTACTGTCGTGGACATGGAAATCCAGTCGATAGACCGGGGCTGGCGCACTCAGCGCGTACAGAACCGTCAGTGCAAGTAGATCCGATGCGACTAGCGCGCTGCAGCGCATAATGTCATCAGGTCATGCATGTACTGCTTACCCACGGCTGCATGGCCAGTGCTCTGGGGCCGCTACTATTATGCGAGCGGATTTCCACGTACACGACAGTATAGTACCAACATACCTGCATATTAAAAGTCCTACCTGAATTCCGTACACAGAAGAACGTTGACTACTGGTCAGAGTGCTCTATGCACGACGTGCGTGGAATATAATTAAGGACTAACTTCGAAGTACCAGTACAGTCGTGGCCAAAAAATGCGACCCGTGACTCGAAGGCAGGTTCGCATTTCTATTTCACCATCCATGGTCGAATAACCCATCAGAAGGCCAGAGGGCATGAACCCTGGCGCTACTTTCAGCCCTTGATTCGGACTCCCCGATACACGTGCAATGAAAATGGAGTGATGCTTCCTTGCAAATTTGGTGAGCGGAGGGCTCCACATGCTTCTCCGGCTCTGGACACGTGGGAGCAGCCAACTTCCTCAAATTGATGTCATATGATGCAATGTGCGCGTATTATCAGACATATCTTGGACTTCAGCCAGTACAAAATAGCGCAAGGAAGCACACGTGATGCGTTGACAAGCAATACAAACACTGTAAATCACTCGGGCAAGAGGAGCATTGCATCAAAACAATGCCGTCAACTTGAAATTCTGTCGAAACAACACTGTATGCGGAAGTTGCCTACTCTTGGGGGTGATGTACTTTTGTCAACGCACAGAGCCCACTCTTGAAGCCTTGCCCACACTTCTACAAAAGTGTGAAATGCTTTTAAAATTAGCGTTTCTTTTGAATCTGCACCCGCTGAAAACGTTCTAAAGAATATAGCAACAAGGAGGACAAGTTTCGCTCTAAGCATTTCGTATAATTATGTCGACATGCATAACAGTAAAATGTGAACCAATGCCCCCCCCCCCCCCTTCCCAAACCAAAACACATCCTACACTACTGGTATTAGTAGGGTATTACAGTGAAACGTGTTCTCCTTGTTGCTATAATATAGCCGCTGTCTCGGAAATGTTTGTTCTAAAGAATGTTTTCCATTTCTATATCACTCATGATGTTCCAGGTTTATTTTGGTGCGGTTTGTTGCGTGCACATGCATCAACAGGTGGTGACTGACGTCCGTGACTTTTGTTGTCGCAGTTATGGCTGCAGCAGAGGTATGAATTATCCACACGTCATTGCTTTGCGTAATTCTGAAATTCTTACACACACACACACACACACACACACACACACACACTCACACATACAAATATACACACACACACTCACACACACACACACACACACACACACACACACACACACACACACACACACACACACACACACACACACAGTGGCCAAGTGCAAGTAATGTGCGCGTGCTTTTACATCTGCTGCAGCTAGCCACGGCTGTCCCGTCCCCCAATGAATGCTTGATCAACACAGCACAGATCTCAGTGCAAAAAAAGAACAGAACTTGCATGGCACGAGGTGTGCTGCTAAGAACGAGTCTTAACCAGGGAGTCATAAAATACCGGTATTTTACGACTCCCTAGTCGTAACGTGCTGGCAGCTTCTGTGATGCTAACCTCACGATATGCTAGCCGCTGGCGGCAGAACGTTTTCAGAATTTGGTACTTTTACTTTTTCTGCGCGGTTTCATGCATGTTTGGTATGTGGATAAAGACGTGGAGCAGAATTCAAGGAAGTGCCTGCCATAAGGTTTGTATGGTTCTGCCACTTTCACTGCTTTTGGAGCAGAATCTGCCATTTTTCTAGCATTATCTGCCAAGGTGTACTGTATACACTCTGTATGTTGTTATTGCAGAGTCACACGAGCAAAACATGGCCATGGTCAAGCCGGATGTTCCGCGGGTGGATCCCACACCTCCAAGCAACGCTCAGCTGCGGTGAACTTCGAGTGGAATGCTGTGCCAAGCGGTTGATCTCCGAAGCGCAGAAGAAGGAATTGATGACGATAAAAGATTCTGCCAAACACAATGACCGACTGCTAGATATTCTGAGGAGGGGTACAGCTGAGACCTTCCTCACCTTCTGCAATATTGTGCGTAGCATCGAACCTAAAGCAAATGTTTCAAAGTTCCTAGATGACATGCAGTCAGTGTATAGCTTCGTTGCAGGTAAGTAGCAACTTTATCAGTCAGGTGGCAGAGAGATACCAACAGAATTGTACACGGGGGGGGGGGGGGGGGGGGCTCGACCATCTGTGGTGTGGCGACTCTATGCTTGACCACATCAAGCACGTCTGAGGTGTGGTGACTATGTGCTAGAGCACATCTGTAGTGTGGTGACCATGTACCACCGGCAACCTCATAGTTGCCATTTTGCCTGTTAAGACTATGTAGTACGTATGACGGCCATTTTCTAGTGCGCTCACTGGACTACGCTGGCTACACACGGCCTACATGCCTGCCTGTACATGTACAGCCAATACTGCATGTCCTTGAGTCGCTTTGCTCCATATCTGTACAGTGCACATTGATGGCACCAACCTGCACTGAAGTTGTGCAAATGTGTTTGTCATGATGTGTGTGTGTGTGTGTGTGTGTGTGTGTGTGTGTGTGTGTGTGTGTGTGTGTGTGTGTGTGTGTGTGTGTGTGTGTGCGTGTGTGAGCGTGTGTGCGTGTGTGTACATGCAGGCACTTTTGTGAGGAAGTAAAACGCTTTGGCTATTTACTGTTCTCTGTGTCCTCTCTAATACAGGCAGTGAAGATGCAGCAACTAGAGTAAGTCGAAGTCAAACCAGCCCAGTTCACCAGGAACCCATTACCATCACCCAGCACCAGTCACCTGGTCACCGTGCCTGCAGGCTATAACTCACAGCATGTTGGGGCGACTTTCTGTCACTCGCGTTGAACCTTTTAACCTTTCGAGTTGAATCTTGGTGTGAAATTTGTCGCCTGCTGGCGTGGTGACCAGGTGACTGGTGTACGCAGGAGCACGCGACCGCTTGTTAAACCATGTTCGATTGGGAATAAGGGCCGAACGCTACATCGCAGCCTTTTCGGACTAAAACCATTCGACTCAGCGTCCAAAAGACTACAACATATGGACCAATCGGGGTCATCCGTGCTGTTATAAGAACGAAATGGCACTTTTAGTGACATTTTGCATACAAATCCCCATCTAGTAGGGCGCAGTCACCCAGTTTCGGTGGAAGTGCGCGAGTTCAATTGGGAACAAAGGAGGAAGGGAGCATCTCAGCTTCCTCGGACCAAGACCATTCGACTCAGCACCCCGAAGACTACAACTGGTGAAAATTAATTAAAGGCTTAACTTCCCCTTTATTGCATGTCAGGTCCCTGGCACCTAAATTTACATATGTACAGTATAGTGACACACTCGCATAACGTTGCTTGTCTGGGCTCACTTAGGGGTCAGTAAGTCAAGGCCGCGATCCCTGCTACAATAGTGAGCTGGGTACGATGGCAGTAATGTCAGAATCATATTTTGCCCTTTTGAAGAGGTCAAGGCGTTTCTTCATGATGATAATGCAGTTGAATTACTTGCTGGTGCATCCGTAAGTGGTGAGTATCACCAGCCGGTTCATATTAATGAACAGACTGGTGTTGAAAGAGTCAAGGACATGAGGTTGTTGTCATTTGGTAGAAAGGGTTGTATGACGTGTTGCAGCCTTTTTGATCAGCATAACTCGATTGAGGTCCCCGAAGGTTACTGTCGTCCATGATAATTCGATTGAGGTCCCCGAAGACCACAGGTTCTAAAAGTGTTATTCCCGTAGCTAAGCAAAAGACGTTACTTCAGTAATGTCTGGCGCTAGCCAGGGTCCACATAGCTTTAATTCCGTTTGTTTGTTTGTGCCTGACGACGTCGGCGTGCCTGGCGCTATCCCGTACATGTCCCGTACCGTACCATCAAATGCAAGATCATAATGTGAAGCAACTTGGAAGAATGTGTATGTATGCGAAGTGTATCAGGCAAATGCATGTAGGGCGATAGTGCGGGTTCGAATCCCATAATTATTATGTCTTGAAAAAACTGGAGGAATGAAAAAATTATAACATCTCTATGCTGTTTTTTGCCTAGGTCATCAAGGTGGTAGACGGTGTCGTATTATCGCATTATCACTTTTTTGGGTGTGCTGCTAATGGGCCGGGCATGTCACAGAGCAGAAGGCGTCGGCAGGAGTGCCTACACGGAGAGTAGAAGATGGTCCCTCGAGAGTCGCCGTGCCTGCAAAAGGCTAAGCCGACAACGAGAAACAATGGAGCAAGTATCCCATCGTTTGGAGACTCGCCGACTTCGTGAAAAGATGCAAAGACAGCAAGAGACCGCTGACCAGGCATCCAGTCGGCAGGAGAAAAGACGTGATCATAACCGAACTTGTTCGGTATGCGGTGACTGCGGTCCGCAGGCATAGGGCCGTCGCATTATCGTTAAAATGGTTTTGGGCGTGCTGCTAATGGTACGGGAATGAAATGATCGGGTAGGTTGCAGTGTTTTAATATGCCACTTTGTTGTATAAATAGAATGATGAGATGATTCACAGAGGACTATGAGGAAGACCAAAATGCCAGCTAGGGTGACAGTATTGAAGCGATTTTTTAGAACGAAACAACATTTCAAGTGAATTTTTGCACAAATCCCTTTCTAGTAATACGCCAACGCGTTCGCATTTCGGCGGATGTGCGCTGATTCGATTGGGTATGTAGGGTGCAGGGAGTGTTGCGGCTTTCTCGAACAAACACCATTCAACTCGGCAGCCCGAAGGTATTTCATGCTCAGTTCATTGTGTGTATGACTATCGTGTGCTGACTTTGCAGAGTCAAGCAGGCAACACAGGGCCATGGTCAAGCCCGGAGTTCCGCGAGTGGATTCCACGCCTCCAAGCAACGCTCAGCTGTTGCACAATCCGCACAGCGTGCCTGTCCAAAGGCCTGCTCACCGATACGCAGAAGAAGGAATTGATGGGAGTAGAAGATGATTCGGCCAAACACAATGACCGACTGCTAGACATGCTGAGCAGGGGTACAGCTGAGACGTTCCACACCTTCTGTAGTATAGTGCGTAGCACTGAACCCGAAGCAAACTTTTCAAAGTTCCTAGATGACATGCAGTCAGTGGATACCTTTGTTCCAGGTAAGACATGTGGAACCTGACAGAAGTTGCGCAGGGGACGGTGGAGAGGAGACGGTGTGTTGGGACACGTTAGGGTGGGATACGTTGGGGTGGGGAGCAATAGGCATGGGCTCCGGGTGGGACGCAAGATGCCCACACCCCAGAAGCTTTTGGGTTCCAAGGACCCTTGGCGAGTTGGCCATTCCCAGGATATCCAAACACCAGTGGCTGTAGTGCGTAGCCATGTGCTGTGGTGTTGTATACAGGTAGAGATCGGCTATACCATACAATAGCCTTTACTACAAAGTCGTAAAGTTATCACTTACATACTCTGAAGTACTACCTTGTCCAACCGCATGTGGTGATAATCGTCCATAGTGAACAAATCACACTTCTTTGAACACCAACGCTATAACAGATCACTTCCTGTACTCTGCCTGAAGAAGCTGGAGGTCTTGGCCAAACATGTCACCAACTGAATTTGTTGTCCTCGTATGTTTGTTGGCGCATGTGTTGGCGCATGTGGTGTTCAGTTTCTACAGAATGCAAGAAAGACTGCAATAAAGTGTTAGACCTGATGAAAGAGTTCTCATCACCGGAACGTCAACGGGTGGTCCACACTGCCGAGGATGTGGCACGAATGCGCACGTCACAGACCGTCCTTGACAGGAGAAAGAAACCCATCCACTTACCACAGCCAACCTCGCCTGTGACCATTGATCTGCTGAGGATGCAGAACATGGGAGAAGGTAGGCGAAGGGCTATTAGAGAGATTAAGCTGCACGTTAGTAATTTGCTTGACGTGACGTGCAGTTTTAGGTCAAACAGGTCTTCGATTGGCGTAAAACTCCAAATTTCGAGGGTCACATCAAAAATTAGGTGCAGCCTAACCTCTCTATTATCTACTGATGACTCGTTTGAACTCGGATCGTGAGCCAATGTTATCATGGAAAAAAGAAGGAGGATGTAATGTTTAAAGAGGCGTTTTAAGAATGCGATAAATAGAACAAAATTTAATGATGCCAACATAGCACCATGTAACAATCATGAAATGCAAACATGTATAAAATTCAATTTGTAAACGTTTTTCTTTCGATGGCCATCAGTGAACCTACATCGGATAGCGATTTACAGGTTTACAGGTAAATAAACAATAATTATACCATGTAGAGTAAAACCTGTAACTACAGACCACCGTGACCATGGTGACTACAGACCACCGTGACCATGGTAACTACAGACCACCGTGACCATGGTGACTACAGACCACCGTGACCATGGTAACTACAGACCACCGTGACCATGGTGACTACAGACCACCGTGACACTGCATGCAGCTTCCAGCACCTTTAACTGTGACAAACGGCTAGCACGACACAATACTCTGAAACTGTCGTCACCATACATCACTATTCGATGTAGGTTCACTGATGACCATCGAAAGAAAAACGTTTAAGAATCACTTTAATTCTTATGCAAAAGAGAAAGGACCCAGTATAAATTAATCCTTGGCTCTCCATCCGAGTCCATTAATTTTTATAATTTTTTTACATTTCATGATTGTTACATTGTATTATGTTGGCATCAATTGTTTTATTTATCTCTTTGATGAAACGCGTATTCAATCTACACGTAGAAGTATGTACGTTGCCCCATTGATTGCATTTACCCACTTGGAGACATCCGTTAGTGTCGGTTTTGCTCTCTCATTGTTCTTGTACATTGCAAGTACTTCATGTGCACTAAGCCATGCCTCGCATTTAAACTGGCGTGCGAGGTGATTTCTACCCAGTGCAATATACTATTCACTAGAATGTGTTCCGTTTTCATCATCCCGCTTCTGCTTTGGTCTTGCTCAGAACAACGACAAGCAGTGTTGACTGAAATCGATCGCTTGGCGTCTAGCGCTAGCATCACTGATGACCGTGTGGCGCAGGAATTGCAGTACCAGGGTCAGGTGACACGGGCGGATGGCCAAGTTGGTGAGCAATAGATTGTACCTGTCTAGTATATCACCATCTAAAGTGTGGTACTATCTCACCAAAACCAACACCAACACCCCGCTGCATGCTGTAGCAGCTGGTGCAATGGATGATGCTCTCCCCAAGGCTTTGTGGGTGCGCATACTCTTGCTTCTCTGCAATGCTCTCCAAAGCGGTCCCTGATACATTGCTCCGTATCTTCCACATACTCCTCTCCATGAAACAAACACAGCATTGACTGGATGATTGAGTAGATCACATTCGGCTACATAAACTGACCGTCACTCGTACCAACATCACATTCACAACATCCCCTTTGCCTCCACCTTCTTTTCTCCTTTCTGTACACCTCTCGGGAGGATGGGGGGGGGGGGCACTCAGGACTGGCGAATGAAGACAATACCAGCATATCGTTGGGAGATCTACCAAGCTGAAAGACACCACACGCGTTCCTGTTGTACGCAAATAGTCATGGACCAAACTGTAATCACTGATGAATGGAAACTTGAGGCTGGGCGCGAATGTATTCTCAGTGCGGCCGGTGGCTTGTCTTGGCATGGGTGCGCTCAAACCCATCCCTCTCAGTCGTCGTGTGAAACTGATCTGAACTGGCTTTCACGGTGTTCGGCATGTTTGTCAATTTTGCCTGTTTCTCGTCTGTCGCAGAAAAATCACCAGCTGATATACAAACAGAGTTAAGTAAGCACCCCTGTTTCATCAGTATGGGCACTGGATCTACCAGGGACGGCAGCAGAATTTCAGAGACCAAGCAGTACTTGAAGGATACTGGCTTCATCGACGAGAACACTGTGATCACAGAGATCACTGAGTATGAACTAGTCCCTGTGACTAGGCTGGTTATTCGTGACAGCAAACGACTGAAGTTTAAAGGTCAGCATTACTGTGCTAGCATGATTGCGTGATTGCTTGATAAGGTAGCTGCCGGATGCCGGATTGTTTGTCATTTTACAGAACTCACCCTGCTTTGGGAGCTCCGCTTGCCACCTTTCATGTATATACCGTATGTGTGTGTGTGTGTGTTAGAGTGTGTGTTTGTATGTGTGTGTGTGTGTGTGTGTGTGTGTGTGTGTGTGTGTGTGTGTGTGTGTGTGTGTGTGTGTGTGTGTGTGTGTGTGTGTGTGTGTGTGTGTGTGTGTGTGTGTGTGTGTGTGTGTGTGTGTGTGTGTGTGTGTGTGTGTGTGTGTGTGTGTGTGTGTGTGTGTGTGTGTGTGTGTGTGTGTGTGTGTGTGTGTGTGTGTGTGTGTGTGTGTGTGTGTGTGTGTGTGTGTGTGTGTGTGTGTGTGTGTGTGTGTGTGTGTGTGTGTGTGTGTGTGTGTGTGTGTGTGTGTGTGTGTGTGTGTGTGTGTGTGTGTGTGTGTGTGTGTGTGTGTGTGTGTGTGTGTGTGTGTGTGTGTGTGTGTGTGTGTGTGTGTGTGTGTGTGTGTGTGTGTGTGTGTGTGTGTGTGTGTGTGTGTGTGTGTGTGTGTGTGTGTGTGTGTGTTCACTGTTATTATTCTGAAACAGACGAGAGCTCGTATATAGTGAAGTTCATCATCGACTGTGAGTATAATCACAGAGCCTCGAGTTTCATTGACAGAGTCGTAGGTAACCTCTGCAATCTCCTTGGTGATCAGAGCATCCACGCAGACAGCGTCCACAGAGAGAGCGGAGGCACAGCAGTGTTTGTACAGATGTCTGCCCAGACTCATGCCAAGCTCTGGGAGTTCTGCAAGGATCGATCTAGCCTGCTCGCTGGTCAGCACATCCTCGAAGTGTCAACTGTGGACGGAGCGGTAGTTCTCAATTTCCGTCCCACGGCATGCAGTGGTGAAGGTAAGACGTATTGCTGCAGTAGGATTACACGGATAGCAGCTGTAGTTGTAGCATGGCTACTTTATGACACGTAATTTGTATACACATAAATAGTACACCGTAGGAATGCATGGATAGGCTGTGCGCATACTCGCACTGCCTTGTCTTCTTCTTCTCCTTGTGAGACAATGAACGAATATTGATAACTACTTACGTAACAACAAGTATGATTGTGCTTTGAGTGCTGAGAGTATACGAGTTACAATGGTGGCAGCGGAAAAATAGTCGTCGGTTTTGTCCACGGCTGGGAAGACGCCTCCGCAGGAGAGACAAGTTGCAGAGTCGACAAGTTCCAGAGAGTCTGAGACCAGTTCCAGCTACTCGGGAGACCAGCCCACAGACTAAGTTCTAATTTACTAGTATTGATCATTCTAGCCTTCGTCTCGTTTTCCATTCTTTACTCCTTGACTGATCGTTCGCGCTGTGCATGAGTAACAGTTTTGTTTGGTGTAGAAAGGGCTACATTTTCACAAAAATATTTTGCGCACGTGAGTGTGCGTGCATACTTAGCAAGTACACTGTTGACGTCATGTCCTGTGCACGTGTACGTCCGTTTGACGTAACCAGAATGTTTTGTGTACATGTGGGTCATTTTTTTTGTAACATTTTTCAAAAGTTTTTTTGAACTACAAATGTTTGTAGCTTGGGCCATTGCTAGTGGGATATCGAGATGGGCAAGTCCAAAGGCAGAAAGAAGACCAGGTCCCCTCGACCTCGTCCGTTCAAGATACCGTCTGACGAACATGCCAGTGCATCAGAGTTGCACCAGTCTAATGACACCGGAGTGCGTGATCAACTAGCTCAGGTGCTCGAGAAACTTGATCGCAGGTTGACCGACCTCGAAAAGAGACTCAGCTGTTTGGAAATTGTTGCTCCACGCACACAGGTTCCTGTAGGAGCAAGTTTCGAATTTGATCAGCCTCATAGTAGTAGCAGTGGTCGTGGACATTCGTATGGTCGTGGTGGTCAGGTGGAACCACCGATTTGTTGTGGTTGTGGACAACCTGGCCATTTTGCTCTAGATTGCCCACACAACCCTTGGCGCTCGGGAAACTGAGTACGACTGGTGGTGTGGGACAACTCCCAGTCGTTCACGAGGAGCCAACAGATGCAGTACGTATCGAGACTGTATCGTCAGTCCCTACGCTAGATCTCCATGTTCAAGGCAAGTGTGTAACGGCGTTAATTGACTCTGGTTCCTGTGTTTCTATGTTGCATGAGCAAACATTTTTGTCCACGTATGGTGATGTGCCCTTGCAAGCTGCTCCCCGTTTGTGTGCGGCTAATGGTGAGGGACTCCAGGTTCTGGGTGCTGTGGATATTGTATGCTGCATTGGAGAGCGTTCATTCTTGCATACATTTGTAGTGTCTCCTGATATCCGCCGTGATATGATATTGGGATCTGATTTCTTGTTTGACCATGGAGCATTATTGAACATTGCTCAAGGCACACTAACTTTTAATGATCTGTCAGTCCTGCTAGGCGTGAAAGCTACTAGTGTTGGTCCATCAGAGCCCAGTCCGGTTGTTGCGGCGGACGCTGACCCGCTATCTGACTCTTGGAGTAATGATAGTAATTCTGAGGAAGACCCGGGCACGTACTATTCCCGTGTCACTGTTTGTAGTAAATTAACTCTGCCTGCCGGCCATGTCGTGCTGGTCCCGTGCAAGTCGGTGCAAGAGGCATCTGTCACTGTGGATTGTGTTGCTGTTCCACTGGACTCATTCTTGTTAAAGTTTCCAGATGTGTCTGTGACCCCCAGTGTGGTTACGGTTGGACCTGGCAGGTCCGGTGCGGTAGTTGTGTTGGAGAATCACTCTGACTACCCAGTACAAATTGCTACAGATGTTGATATTGCAGAATTATCTCTTGTACCCGATAACTTGATTGGAGAGGATGATGATCCTGCTGATTCATCTGTTGCGGATATGCAACCGTTTGTGCTATCCCCTGAACGTGCCGAGATAATCCGTACGTATGTTGAGTCTCGGAATCATCTGGCAGTACCTGAAAAGAACAGACTTACAGAGCTTCTCCGTGAGAATCATGACTTGTTTCTCTTGCAGGAGGGTGATTTTGGTCCTTGTGATGTTTTGCCACATAGTAGTAGTACTGGTGATATACAGCCAGTTAAGCAGCCTACGCGCGCTTTGCAAGCTTTGCTGGATGGTTTGTTGTCCCGTGGTATACTCACCGAGTCCATTAGACCCTGGGCGTCGCCCATAGTTCTCGTTCCCATGAAGGACGGATCTCTCCGGTTATGTATCGACTACCGCAAGTTGAACAGCATTGCGGAGCCAGATGCGTATCCTATCCCACGTGTTGACGCCATATTGGACTCACTCTCTGGCTGTTCATGGTTCACTTGCCTGGATTTAGCGTCAGGATATTGGCAGGTTCCTAAGCACGAGGACGATACGGCAAAGACTGCCGTTACGACACCGTTGGGTTTGTGTGATTTCTTGGTTATGTCTGGCTGTAGAAATGGTCCAGCGACATTCCACCGTGTAATGGAAGCGGTGCTTCATGGTTTGTGTAGTGTGCCTAACCAACCATTCTGTCAAGTGTTTTTCAACAGTGTATTGAATGCCAGCTCTACCTTCACTGGACAGCTCCAGATCCTGCAGTCTGTATTTGGCCGGGTTCGTGCTGCTGGACTAAAGGTAAATTTGGAAAAATGTTCTTTTTTCCAACGGAAGGTGCTCTTCCTTGGCCATGAAGTTTCGGCTGAAGGTTTGGCTCCGGATCCCACCAGGGTTGAGGCTATTGTGAAGTGGGCCGTACCCCAGTCTGTACGAGGTGTACAGGTGTTTCTGGAGTACGCCGGGTTTTACCGCCGCTTCATCCGTGGTTTTGCTCAGCGCTCCGCTCCACTGAATGTATTAGCAGGCAAGGGTGCCAGCTTTACATGGACTAAGAGTAGTGATGCGGCGTTGACGGCTATGAAGCGGTCACTGACCACAGCCCCCGTGTTGGCGTATCCCGACTTTTCTGTTTCGTCTGGTGGCTTTATTTTGGACACTGACGCAAGCAAGGTGGCCATTGGGGCTGTCCTCAGCCAAATGCAAGATGGCGAGGAACGCCCCATTGCGTTCGGCAGCCGGGTCTTGACGAAGGCAGAGAGGAATTATGATGCCTCAGACCGGGAAACGCTTGCCCTTGTCCATTTCGCGAATCAGTTCCGGCACTATTTGCTTGGTCGGAATTTTATTGCCCGCACAGATAACACTGCCCTCACCGCACTGATGTCCGTGAAGGAACCACGCGGTCGAAAAGCTCGATGGGTGGAGCAACTCGCTGAGTACACCTTCACTACTGTTCACCGACCGGGTCGGCAATACTTGAATGCAGATGGTCTGTCGCGTTCCTTGTTGCCGGAGGTGCAACCATCCCATCTCGAGACTCCCGCAAATCAGCCAGAGCAAGCTAGTTCCTCTGCCACGACTGCGTCTGTGGATGTCGCCACTTCTGTACTTGCTGGTCTCTCCGCAACTGAGTTGGCTGCTGCCAAAGCTGTGAATGTCGACCTCTCAGTGGTCAGTTTGCCCAGGTACAATGCGGTGAGTGGAAAATTTGTTCGCCCTCCCGAAGGTTTCTGGCACTAGTCGTACCATGCGTTTGTTCTCGGCTAATGCAGTTGGATCAGAAGGAACATTCGGTTCGCATCTGATGCCTCACGGTGCTTACTCTGCAAGCCCTCGACAGCGACCATAGTCCGCTGTCGTCTACGCTCCCGCCGTCAACCAGAGCCCATCTTGCTCGCAATGCTGGACTGCCTGCGCGGTTTACTGATTTTGCTATGTCCTGAGTTATTTTATTTTTTATGTTTCTGTTTTCTTTCTCTATTCACGAGGGCGTGAATTTTTGGTAGGAGGAGGATAGTGTAGCATGGCTACTTTATGACACGTAATTTGTATACACATAAATAGTACACCGTAGGAATGCATGGATAGGCTGTGCGCATACTCGCACTGCCTTGTCTTCTTCTTCTCCTTGTGAGACAATGAACGAATATTGATAACTACTTACGTAACAACAAGTATGTGCTTTGAGTGCTGAGAGTATACGAGTTACAGTAGTAACCTGTAAGCGTTGGTTACATGATGATAGGGAGGTCATCACTAGTCAACAGACGACTGGCTGTCGTTTGGGAAAGTGGTTGCTGCCTGCATGTTTCGGTCCATGATGCTTGTCCACATAATTATCTTTTCTAGGAAACTCTCTTCATAGCCCAAAGTAGTTTTCACAACCAAATGGCTTTCTTGATATGCTTCAATTTACCTCGGGAGCAAAAGGTCCGAAACTCTTTGCATTCTTGTCCAGGTTTTAATCCTGATGACCTGGAGCACTTGGTTGAAGAGTTCTCCGAGAGATTTCCATCCATGGACCGAGATGAGCTGTCTGAAGCTGTGGCTGACCAACCGAACGTTGAGCATGCAATGATTGCAGTGACCAAGCTCGTCTTCGATGATGGCGGAGAAGGTTTGAAAGCGCTGCCTGAGATTCTTGGTGGTGAGTTTCAATACTTTTGTTTTGTGTTGTGTTGCGTGTACTATGTCTATGGGCCCTGTTGTCAATGTTTCGATAGGGATCTCAGCGCGTGAACTGCACAGCCAGTTTTGCGCAGGTGAAATTTTCTATCCCAAACGTGTCCAGTGCAGAAACCGTGAAGAAGAACATTTTCTCAAAATAAATCAAGCTGAAGAAAACATTTGAAATAGCTGAATGCTGCGTCCAGGAAAAAACGTTCTACAGCCATTTCCAAGCTACCTACGTCCCATTCACTCTCTCAGGGGAACTATGGAGGGTCAAAGAGCACAATATTTCACTCTCGGGCGCAGCGTGAACACCTCTTCTTCGGAGTGCGATGTCTTCTCTCTGAGTGATAATGGCGGCGATTTTCACGATGGCTGATACACTGAAAATCGAAGTTAGGACAATGTAACCGGGGAAAACGTCTGATTTTTCTACTGAAACTTCTCTGAAGTGGGTTTCTTGCCGCATAGCAAATTATAGGAAAATCGACTGGCAGGGGCGTAGGCAGTGCTTTGGCTGCCAAAGCACCCCCTAAAAAATTTCAATCGTGGTTCGCAGCTGGTTCGAGAGGGACCGTAATACGCGGACCGCTGATCAGTCACATGTGCAACTCTGCACACTGTGCACTGCAGTAGGTATTGTGCTACTGCAGTGCACAGTATTTTAGTCTGATGATTCGCCATTTTGCAATGAAACTTCTAGTCAAGGGCGACTCCACTTCGTACCTACCATTGTGCAGCATTACCTCAGACCTCAGCAGACTCAGCAAATAATAATGATTTGTATTGCACTCCACACGTTTTGTTAAAAGCAAAGAGGCATAAAATCACGCCATGGGTAGAAGTAGCAACACAGTCCATGGAAAACACAGCAGTTTGCTCGCACTATGTTTTGTGTAACGTGCATGTGCATGTAGTTCTGACGGTTGAGTGTTCGCATTGGAGGTTGTAGAAAAGCAAAGAAGACTCTTTCATGTGTTTCAAGTGTTGGTACAGCAGCAGAACAGTGAAAGAAACATTGAAGTGAAGTTTTTTGGTGGGAAATATGGGGTATGTTTGATCAAGGATGCCTTACTGCACTATCAAACACAATGAAGAGAAAAAGGGTTGAGAACTCTGACTTTGAAAGTTCGATGGAGAGTGTGATGATTCTGGAGAAAGCAGCATCCAGGGCTAAGCTCATCATTAGTTGGAAGCAGGAATGCAGTAAACATTACGACTACCTGGTTGGAGGTTTGCCATTCCCTGATTGATTTTCAGCGTCAAATGTGGGGTAATTTTGCCCCCTCCCCCACACCCCTCCCCCACACCGTATCGCGGATCAAAAATTTGAGTGTATGTACATGTACTTTGTATGTGGGGAAAGTCGTGCCCCCCCCCCCCTTGATCACTATCCCGGCTACACCCCTGATTTGGGCGATATCATATCGCCTTGGCCACGCCATCCTTTGGCGGGAATTACCATGAGTTTTCGAACGACGATGAAGATGACGATTCCGCTAGTGTCGATCGTCAACATTTTTTTCTACAAATGCCTAAAATCAACAATCGGCCATTTTGTAGCTGTGTCCGCGAGCTGCACTCAAAACTCAATGACGCAATGTATGCGCAAACACCCTGCGCAGTGCACACGCTGAGATCCCAATTTGTGAGCAGCAGTTACCAATGGTGTGGGTGAGGCCCATGTATGGCGAAGTGTGATACATGCATCTATTCATATAGTTTTGTATCTTGGTAGTTGTAGATAATTATTTTTTTCAGCCAGACCCCCCCCCCCCCCCTTGAACTTCTCCAATCCAATTTTCTTCAAGTAGACTTCACAGCAAGTCTGTGGACGGTTTTCCCCTTTTAGGTAATGTGCGTGTGTGTGTGTGTGTGGGGGGGGGGTACATATGAATATCTTGCATCTTAGCACCAGCAACGTCACTCGCTGTTACATAGGGTTCACAGAAGTATTTTTTTTTACGATGCGATGTGTGTTGCGACGGCCGCGAAACCGGGAAATCCTCCAATCACACCCATCGCATAGCTCACGCAACCGTCGCAACCGGATGCTCTCAGAAGTTGAGCTGGGCTGACGGGACATGCTATGCGATGTAGAATTTGGACCTTCTTTGCAGCAAAGTTGTACAAACGGTTCAAGACAGTTGATTGCTTGTAGATTTGTATACTATGTTGTACCGGGCTACACAAATGCCATGGTGACGTACGCATTTGCATTGAGCTTTGAGGCACGTCCTCTAGGCGTCGTCGCATCGCTGACTTATTCTGTGAATGGAAATTTGTGAGTTTACATCGCACCGCTGCGTCGCAAATTGCGTCGTACCGCGCATAGAATAGCAAGAATGCTTCTGTGAATCCCTCCGAAGTCTAAGACGTAAGGAGAACGCGTGACCCTGCAGTCGTAACATTATGCTTTTCCTTTCCCCGTCCGGTCTTTTTTCTGTGTCGTGTTAGGTGTGGTGGCAAGAAAGGCAAATTCGACCGCTGCTCACGTTGACCGTAAGTGCACAAATATGGCTGTGATGAAACCTTGGTCCATCACCATGCACTTGCCATTATGTACATGTCGGTGTTCGTGTGCATGCATGTGCGCATGCGTGTATGCGCGTGTGTGTGTGGGGGGGGGGGGAGGGTAAGGCGGAGGGGTGCGTGCGTGTATGCTAGGCTTTGGTTTGAAGACCATCTTCTTTTTTCTTCCAACTTGTCATGCGTTTTCTAGTTTCATGGTGTGGAGGAGAAACAGTAACTGGTTTTTGTTTATAGGGTATTCACAAGACAGGCAAATCCACGTGCACCGGAAAGTTGCAATGGTATTTTACCTGTGAACGAGAAAAGTGGCTGAAAGTGGCCGAAAAGTGCAAGCGAGCTGGGGGCCCACTTTCACGAGTACATTCACACCAAAAAGCGCGAAACAAGACTTGATTTTTTACGCGGCTCTTTAGAACATGATAATTATTATTGTATGCGTGTTTTGAAAATTTGAAATACCCATGGCTACTGGTCAGTGAAGCATTCAAAAATGCAAACGTGCCTGTCGTCGAGTGCAGCTGTGTGAATCCACACAGTCACTTTTCTCGTATATCACTCCCTGTAAAACGTGCAAGTGCCTGTCGTGTGAATTGTGTATTAGCCAATGGTGTGTCTGCACTGTCTTTCGGTTTTAGTCTCCAGCCAAGAACCTTGAATGGCGTCTCTGTTATTTCTATCGCGGGAATCACTGATTTCTTTTGGTTCTGAGACCAATTATCTCTGGGGGCGTTTACTTACCCAGATCTGCAGAGGGAAGCGAAAATCAGAACTCCTATCTCTCGGGTAGGAAAGAATTGCAGCGAAAAAGACAACCTCTTCAAGACAAGAACAGAAATTTGTCCTCGCATCTTGCACGAGCTCCAGTCGACGGGATAAGGTGCCCATTGGAAACTCAAAAAGCGTTGGTGACGCGACTTTTGTTTGTCACCACTTTGGCCTGCGGTATTCATTTTCAAGGGGCGTGACACCAACGCTTCGACAACCTTCTTATCGGCTGTAGCAGAATTTAGTGTGTCATGACAGTGCAGAATAATGCTTCAGGCTTGAATCTTTTTTCCAGCCGTTCTGTTTCAATTTATTGTTTTGTCTCCTTTGTTGCAGATGCTGAAGAGGCCATTTCAACCAGTGTCTCTGCCAACACTGGACATGCAGTAGAAATCCAGGGAGCTGACGATGAGCTGTCTCTCGGGCCGCAACCAGAGTCCCAGGTAAGAAGAGACCAGATGTAAATGCTGTGTGATGCTGAGACAGATTTAGGTGTGTGTGGGGGGGGGGGGGGGGGAGGGGCACATGTACCCCTTGAAACGTTTGACGTGGAGCGAATCCTATTTCGATGAAATGTAGGCGGTCAGGATACAACATTATGATTCAGCAAGGGAAAACTTCCGAACGGAAAGAAGCCTATGCGAGTGTCACCTGCCCATGTCATGTCATGCTCACGGTGGAAACAGTGAACCATATCACTACATAGCCATCCTCTTCTTCCCCTCCTCCTCCTCCTCTTCTTCCCCCCCCCCCCTCCACCCCCAGCTCCTCCTACTAACTAGCATTCGCCTGCTCCCCTCTCTATTTATCTTTGGGCAAAGGACACTATGCACAATATTCTTCACTATTGGGTATGATTGCAACTTGCAGTGAGGAGTGGTGCTTTTTGCAAGTAGCATACCCTGTCTGAAACCGCCTGCCATATCTTGATCAGAGCTGTGCTGGAAAATGTGCTCAGTCCAATTTTCTTTCCTTTTTTCTTTTTATAATATTCTGCAGTGGTCTTGTCATGGCCCTCTACCTGGTTGCGGGCAAGATATCCATCGTTGCACCATGCACAATGGAGATGCTTACATTGTGTGCCAGGAAGAGAAAGAACTAGTTATCTACCGGTCTACTCTTCCTCTCAAGGAATGTCTTCATTTGGATCCTGCGAAGGCATGGACCAAATTCAACCCCATTGGCCTCCCAAGCTTTTCGCGCTGGAGTTCTTTTTGTTTTCATGATGCAAAAATGTACTGCGGAATTTTCTTGCCTTCAAGTTTCCCCAAGATCTATGTTGTTGATCTGCAGAGAAACTGTTGTACTAGAGAAATACAATGTGATGCTATTTCAATGCATGGATTTGCATGGTTCACTCATAATTGGGTGAAGGTATTTATCACCCAGTCAGAGCTTCTCGTGGTATGCATTTGGCGCAACCATTTCTTAGAAGCTTTTTCATTGGACACCAGGCATGATGCTGCAGTATGGGTAAAATGGGATCCGCTCCGCATGCCAGAGTTGCCGGAGAGGATTTGCAGCAGTGACCGCGCTCTGTTTGTGATACCAAAGAGCGACTCCAATGATACACATTGGTCCATCATGAAGTTGAACGTAAGTGAGGAAAATCCGCGAATGCCATCATGGTTTGAGATCAAAGTGGACCGCTCTGAGACTGGTGGTGTACCAATGTTCTTTCAGTTTTCAGTTGCTGTGGCCAACACTATAATCCTGCCATGCTGGTGCTATAGCGATGATGGTGTATTCGGGGAATGTGTCATGTATGTTGACTGCACTACGTGTACAGGCCAGTGTTCAGTCTTGCCGTTGCCATCAATTCCAGCCCCTATCTCTCAGTTGATGGTGGATGGCAGTATGATTTTTGCACTCCTTGATGATGATCACTCAGTGTTTACTCTTCAGCTGCTATCTGACCATTTGTAAACATTAGTAACTGATCAGCTTCTACGTCCTATAGGCCATCATTCTGAGTAGGCACTGGCCTAGGACAGCTTATTGTGTTTTATAATAATTATTAGTATTATGCTTACTTGCGTTGACATCACCAAGCAAGCTTGGCTAGCCTTCCCATAAGTCAAATGAACAAAAGAAAAGAGGAACATGATTATTTTTCCCGTAGCTATGCAAAAGACGTTACTGAAGTAAGGTCTGGCGCTAGCCAGGGTCCACACAGCTTTAATTCCGTGTTGGTTTGTTTGTTTGTGCCTGACGACGTCGGCATGCCTGGCGCTATCCCGTACATGCCTCGTACCGTACCATCAAAGCCAGCTGGCCACCTTATTCCAATAGGGCTTGAAGCAACTTGGATGGATGTGTATGATGCGAAGTGTATCGGAGGAATGCATGCAGGGTGATAGTGCGGATACGAACACCATGTGATGTTTTGAAAAAATCGGAGAAGTGAAAAAATATTATAACATCGCTATGCTTTTTTGCCTAGGTCAACAAGGATACGGTGTCCCATTATCGCATTATCATTCGAGTGATTGTGGCTGTGCTGCTAATGGGCCGGGCCGCGGGAATGTAAGGATCATGTATATTGCAGTGTTTTAATGCGCGGCGCGGTCGTTGTATAATTAGTAGAATGCTGAGATCATTAACAAATAACAGAGGACTATGTTGAAGAGTAAAATGACAGGATTGAAGCTCTGAGCAGACGGTGTCGGAAGGCGTGCCTACACAGAGAGTAGAAGATGGGAGGAGAGAGGTCCCGCCGCCTCGAGAGTCGCTGTGCTTGGGAAAGGATACGCCAACACCAAAAACAACAGAGCACATATCCCATCGTTCGGAGACTCGCCGACTTCGTGAAAAGAGACGCACGGACAGCGAGAGACCGCTGAACAGGCATCCGGTCGGCAGAAGAAAAAACGTGATCATGCCCGAACTTGTTCGGTATGCGGTGACTGCGGTCCGTAGGCATAGGGCCGTAATGTATGCAACCTATGCCGCTATTCGATTAGAAAACCCAAGCGCTTTCAGAGCCCTCCGAAGAGAGTCCGGGATGAAACCACGCACACCTACCTCAACCGAAAAAGAAACGACCTGCCACCCGTTTGCTCGGCATTGATCGGCCAGATCCGCATACCGCCTGTCCTTCCGCGAGTTACTGACACTGAATCTGTCCTCAGCACAAACTGTCAACTCCATCCAGAATACAATCCTCGTAGAGTACAGAACTATATCTGGTCTTGGGGTGGTAAGTGCAACACAGCTAGGGAAAGAAATCTGAGAGAGAGAGAGAGAGAGAGAGAGAGAGAGAGAGAGAGAGAGAGAGGGAGGGAGGGAGGGAGAGGGAGGGAGAGATTGAAAGGGATAGCAAGGTTACTGCTGAGATGCCTTTGCCGTTGAAGGCCGGGGGGATGGGGGGGGGGGGGGCAGGCCTGGCCAGTACCTGTGCACATACGGGCGCAAATCAGCACTAATACCGTATACAAACATAGTGGACATGCACACGTCTAACCTCTATAACATACTCTTTGTCTTCACTGTGACATTCTACATACTGTCCATTTGTAGTGCATGGCAGGGAGGGCCCTTATGGCTTGGTAGAGCCCGACAGGTTAGCCCGAGGGTCGTAGGCCCGAGGGCTAACCTGGAGGGCACAACCAAGCCATAAGGCCCTCCCTGCCATGCACTAACTATTTTAGAACAAGGCTACATGCATTATCTCATTTGTATTATGCTTGTGTACCCTTCTATTGGGTAGTTTTGTGGTTTGTATGCAGAGAGAATTGGTGTGGTATGAACTCAACACCACTGAGGACTACTAAAAGTAGAATAGACGCAAATGAAATCCGGGGCTCTTTATGCAAGCTTCATTCTTAATAGCTTCTGGAGCTATTTAGGGGCTTCGAGAGCCACTTTTCATCTTCGGTTTTTATAGGGTTCCGCCAGCTGTTGACTAAGCATTACCGTAAAAGAGTACGGGAGGCAAAAACCAAACACGCTTGTGAAATGCGTGGCTTTTAGTAGTACACCGTACATTTTATGCAGAGTTCATTATCTGCACCGTACTATAATGCGTACAGGAAGTTGTACGCACATGTTTAGAGTATTATTCAGCGGGCTTTAAACTAATCCAAGGTCCTTGATGCGTCATCAAGAGTAGTAAAATTACGATTGAGCGGGCTTTAAATTCTAATAAGGCCCTTGGCGGGAATGTCGCTGATTGGTCGTTTCCTGGACAACGAGACAGGCCTCATTCTAATACCAGTTGGGGAGATGTCCTATCTAGGACATCGCACTCTGAATGAGTCTGATTGGTTACCTGTCCCAGAGTTGTCATGGAAGCGTCGGTCGCGCACACACGATGAAAAGAAGTGCTGCGTGAGCATTTCTGAATGTATGTGGAGGATGCACGATCGTAATGGCGATGGATTTCTTTCCGAATTGGTCAAGTTTGAGGGAATAGGCGGAGAATATCAGAGATCGGCGGGGATTGAGGTAGTGTGTATTCCATTCGCCATTGAATACCCGACCGAATGGCCGTTTTCGTTTGGGGATTTCATATGGGGTTTCTCGTAGCCAGGCGGCGCTTCTTTGGAAACGATTGGTTCTAATTATTATTCTTAATGTTTTGCCTTTGGAATGTTTCTTCACGCCCCGTGCGTTCATTTCGCCCCAAAACTGGTCATGCAGAGGATCTAGGAGGAAGACGAGGCAGCAGGCGCTAGGCCCGTAAATTACTGCCGGGAAGATATTGTTTGGCCAAAGCTTGCTGTTGGCGTTTTTGATTTCTTGGATACGACAGCTCTTGGCTAAAACTGGACCTTGGATGGTCTTTCTTGGATATCAACCCAGGACGTGGTGGTCATGGACGTATCGCCATCGCTTTCAGTCAGATCCTTCTGCTGCCTGAAACCAATGGCGAGAGCAAAAACTTTATCGCAGCAGCAGCTACTGCTCTGCTGAAAGCGCGAACACAAATTGCTTCGCCAATCCTCTTGTGCACTTGCAATTTTCAATGCGATCAAAACGATTCGCTTGCCAGTTCCTTTGTCCAGGCGTACTCCACAACGAGGAAAATAAAATTCGTGAAGGCAAGAGGCAAGATACGAATCTCGACTCTCTTGAGGCAAGCCGCCGGGAGAACGACAACTAATAATTAGTTTTGAGACGAAAGGCCTTCGCTGCGTTTGTTTTGACTCTGAGTGCGACATGTTCATTTTCCTCGGACGCGACACAAAGTTTTGAGTCACGTGTCACGATTACTATGGGAACAGCATAGTATGTATGCTGGGGCATGCTGGGTTCCGTGATGTCCTATCTAGGGCATCACCAGGACTGAATACTGTGCACATGTAAGTACAAAGTTTCGTTTTGAAATTACCTTTCGTTATATTTGGCAGCGGGCACGAAATATCTAAAGTTTGCACCAAACTAAAGTTTTTTTCTGAATGTTCAGGGCAACAGACCTCAACCAAAAACAAAAACGAGTACGTAACGAACCTGCTGGTGGAGTGATCTAACAAAAAGTTGTACTTGTACAGTTGGAGTGCGCATCCAAGATGTGCTAGAGCTGTTAGCCAGTTAGTTGTAGAACGTCAGTACCGTCGGTCAGTGTCGTGCAATGTTATCGCATGAGCTGATTGTTTAGTAACTGGTGGTGTTAGTGGACATTATAGTGTAACTTGTAGTTTACACCTTCCATGTTGTTTTTCGTATGTTAGTGCGGGTTACTTCATTTTCTTCTGCTCCCCTAACCAGCAGAAGTCACGTATGAATTCTGATGAATTCTGATGAATGAATTTCAATTTCATTCTTGCGTAAGTACAAGCACGTTTATCTTCTATCTCAACCCTTCACGCCGGCTTTCTATTGCGATTCTGCACCCATCACGAACATTTCCAGATCACAAAATGTGTGATTCCGTGATGCCCGCCCGGATTGCTGTATCTGTCATAACAAATCGACTAGTGTCTGTTGGATATGGGCGTTTGGTGGCATTTCAATCGGCTCAAGCCCAGCACGTTTCGTTCTCCGTGTGTACTGCAGGCTGACGCACACTAGTCATTGATCTGAACCCAATCTACGTGTAGATGTTATCGCACTCACTGCTTAGCACATCTTGATACTCAACAGTTACATTCTGGTATCCCGTTCAGCCATAGTGAAATTCTGATGGAAGATTTGTTTGGTACACAGACGGAGACCGCGTGTAGCAACAGCAGAGCTATCACTTCGGGGTTTTCTTCATTTGCAGCGCTTAGTAACTCTTGCCACGGACTGTGCGGGACGGCGCTTAGTTACTCTTGCCACGGACTGTGCGGGACGGCGCTTCGCCTTGACTAATATGCAGGGGCGTCGGAACCGGTGCGGCAGGTGCGGCCAAAGCCGCACCAATAATTTTCGATTTTTTATTTTATTTTTTTTAGACGGGACCTGGCCTCTTGTAATTGTACGGGCAGAAGTAACACAATGATATGTCATAATATTACAAGTATTCTTATTTCTCATATTATTCTGTAGCATTCAAATATGGCCTTTTAGGCCCAATTTTCAAAAACATTTCCCAGGGGAGGACCCCCGACCCCCTCTCACACTTTCGCCGCACCAATGATTATGTTAAACTGCTTCCGACGCCCCTGGTATGTAATTACGTACGTAAATTCTGCTGGGATGACGACTACATGTACACCATAGGTCAGTGGTTAGAGCATCGCTAGCTACAAGCGAGGGTCCCTGGTTCTAGTCCTGGTGGTGACAGTCAATTTTTTCTTCAGAATTTTCCCGTTTGTGTCTTTCCCTCAAACTAGTCAAGATACGTAAATTACAAACACACTCACCGAATTCCTCCGGAAAGAAACACGGAAGAGACGCCGCAAAGCTGTGCTCGCTGTTCACTGTAGTGGAACGCGGCTGCCCGGCTTCGTAGCTGTCCGTGACGGTGTTCTCTCTGTCGGTCGATACGATTCACGTAACGACGTGCTAGAATTCCAGCAGCCCGGTTAGCGCAGTGCCTGTTTGATCCGCGGATTCAGCGGCGAAATAAATTGCAAAGAGCACTCTACTGAGCCGGATTCGCGGAGGACTCTCTCATTTGCATTCAAATTTTATAAAATCCACGAGCACCGGAACCCTCATCTCATCACATTTTGTGGCCTTGTGTGTTGAATCGTCCTGTCCAGTTCTGTGAGCACACAAGCATAGCCAAACTTGAGTTCGAGAGCCTGAACAAGGTCCGAAGATAAGATCAATGCTGTTGTTGTACGAGCGACCTTGCCGCCCAAACAAGACAGTCTGAGAGATTTGGGAGAATGTTCAGGACAAAGAAGGTAGCGCCGCAAACAGAGGAATAGGGGTAGCACAAACGTGTGTCACGGTAAGCAAGGGCAGTGCGGCACTTATGCAACATAGTCCAAACATATTTGCCGACTACAAGAGTTGAAGGAGGGGCGAAAAGAAACTCACCTCGTGGAAGACGGACGCGTAAGTGGCGCTTGGAGAAAGAACACTGGACGCTAGTGAAAAGGACGCTAGTGGACGGCCTTGCTCCGTGTCACGACGGCCGTTATCGCGTACATCAAACGCGGCGGAAATCGCAAATCGATCACAAAGGACAAGGTCGGGCAACGTCTACACTACAGCAAGGAATGTGTTTCCGGATGCAGCCCGAGTCGTGTTCTGTCTGAATATGAGAGGGACGGTAAGGGCCGTTTCACACGAGGTATACATGGCTTTTCACGAATGGGCGTTCTAGGCACAGTACACAGCGCGTGATTTCACACGAGTGTCGCAACATGCTATTCAAGCAGCAGTTGCCATGGCAGCTTTGACCTGCCTCGCACAGAAGTCGTAAAATACGGAATCCGCACGCGAACGCGGGAGTTTTGAACACAAAATAATAATAATTATTATTAGTTTGGCAAGGAGATGTTCTCTCCCTGATTCTCGTTTTCTTTGATCGCCACAAGGAGAGAAAGATGGACGGACGAGAGAGGTTGCAAAGGATGGCGAGGCGTAGAAGGGCTGCATTGCCCTCGCTTGTTCAAAGTGTAATTTCAAGTTTTTCTCTGGATTCAACCATCCTGAGCGGAACGCAGCATTGAGTTTCTCGGCGATCTCCCTTTCCCTCACAAAGTCACAATACGCTTCACCATCTGGCCACTTTTTGATTTTTGATAGTCGGCCCACAACTCAATAAGTCTAGCCTCCAGGTCATCAGAGAATATTTGGCGAGGCATTGTCCGAAACGGAAGGCACAACCAGCAACCAGCAATGAAAGCAAACAGAAGCAAAAAAAAGCAAACACGACGACAGATCACAATGCAAGGAAAACGAAGTTTGTCAGTAGAACGCTGGGTATATCCTGCTTTCTACACCCCTCCTAGATCCTGGTCTTGCTGAAAACGTACACGATGCGTTTCACATTTCGCGCCAAAAGTGCTCCATCTCCTAGGGAACATAACCGGAAACGTGACATGTACGCGATTTTGTACCTCGTGTGAAACGGCCCTAAATCTGTCCCCCGTCATAATCACGATGGCAAGGTTTCGCATACGAGCCGAAGACTCAAGCGCAGGAGAGGTACATGTAGATCTACAGTACATGCAGTCTGCATGTAGATAGAGAGCTACCAAAAAAACATCTGCACTACTACACTGTAACATGATTGTACTCGCAGCGACCGTACAGTCCCGCTAGTAGTAGAGAGGCTGTCTCCGAGGCAGTGTTTTCAATGCACGTGATGCTGAACCAGTTACATGTTCCCTTGTACTGTTGTAGCGCCTGCTGTGCCTTTCCCCTGTGGACAGGTGCCACAAGAGCCGTAGGTCACAAACTGACAAAGACTGAAAGTGAAATGTTAGTGAGCGCAGGAAAGTCATCGCGGAATCAGCCCTTGCCAGAGATGTCTTGTCAGTTTGATCTGATACTGCGGGCCACATGCACTGGTGTATCGTCTTGTTGGCATCGCACCACGTCAGTAAGTCATGTAAAACCTAGCCACTTCTGGGCGCTCTGGCACGTCGATTCGTAGATCTACTTCCAAGTCTGCCAGGCGCCAAGAGACCACAACTCTTGCATACCGTCCCGGGGATTTCCCGGTCCATTTCCCTGCTCCCGTGATGCTTGTGAGAACAAAGCTAAAGAAAGACGTCCTCTGTCAGTACTGTACTAAAACAGTACAAATAATGACTAGTCACTGAGCCCATCCCACGACCCTATGGCTATAATACTATAGGCTATTATTAATAGCCTATGATGGCCTATCTCTGGCAAGTATTTTAGTTCAAGTAGCAAGCCACGCCATGCATAGCTATATGTAGCTAGCTACTACTAGTAGTAGTACTAGTAGTGCTTACATCCTACGCCAGCCATCATCGACACCAGGCAATCAAGCAATGATTGCATACGCATCAATGGAGGACGCTGTGAGGCACAGGATCTAGGAGGGGAGCTCCAAGGTCCTGTTTAGTCACCACCCTCCAGCAAGACGTCAAGTTCACCGCCGTCGCATTGAAGACGAGCCGGCACCTCGAAACCCTAAGAAGTTGTGCAGTTGACCGGCAGAAGTGGAGTAAAATTTGTTCTGCGGTGGTGTGAACACACATGACCGGCTGTGATTTTGGTGTGGACGCACATGACTAACTGTGATGACCAATGATTTCATTTTCATTTATCTTATTTTTTATATTTTTTTCTAAGAAAAAGCTTTGCTGATGTGGTGTATTGGAACTCATGTGAAATCTACACCGTGATTGTTTTCGTCAAATATCATTATCTTCTCTTTTCTCTCTCTGCCGCGGTGCTTTTTGTCACTCCATTGTCGTGAGTTCCCTTTGGAACGTAGACGAGAATTATTATTATTATTATTTACTAGTAGTAGCTAGCCATAGCCCGGGCATAGGCCGAAAAAACATCAAGTGTGACTGTACTTCGAAATTTGATAATTTTTAATTTAAATTGTACTTTGTAGAAAGGCACGTCGACCGAAAATCGGCGTGAGCAGTGTGTGAGCAGTGTGAGGTGTGTGAGCAGTGTGAGCAGTGTGAGGTGTGTGAGCAGTGTGTGAGCAGTGTGGGTTCATCAGTGCATGGAGTCACTAGTAGTACAGCACTACTGCTGTACCGTGTGTTCTAGAGTAGAGGGCATAGTTTTTCTTTTCTTTTTATCATCTCGTATTGTGGTGAAAATGTTACCAAAGCCAAGGTTTGGAGTTTTTTCTTCTTCTTTTCTTTCCCCTTTTCCTGTTGCCATTCACATTTTATATCCTTCAATTTTGCTGTTTAACTTTTGTTCATTTTTGAATTCTTTGCTCTCATTGTCTTCTTGCATGCATTTATCATCATTGCTTTGTGCGTTCAATAAAACGCCGTTTAGTAGTTACTAATGTAGAACTAGAACATGTACATGCACATGTAGCTCTACTTGCCCTGCTTCACAATGTCACATTGAATTCGTTCACAGTACCCCTCGCACACCTTGCACGCACATGCTACAACACACTCAAAAACTTTGATTTGAGCGTGTCAGTTTCAAGTGCAATCTACATGTACATGTACATGATGTAGGGAAGAAGTTTTAGTTTCTATACAAACTGGAAAGCATTAATTATCAATACTGGCCATGTGGGAGCTGGCTCCCAATCTCAAACCAGATCCGGATCACAGTGTATTTTTGCCAGAACACTTGCTCTTCCATTAAACATGTCATAGCTAGTAGAATCCGCAACCAGCTACTACTTGAGAACGGTTTTATTCACAACACCAATTGGGTCACACGCGTGAAACCATGAAGACGGAGTCAAAGCAACTACTACTACCGGTACTAGTAGATCTACCTGCTACCGTATTCCGTGACCGATCCTTTCAATGTTCTAAATCTTTACTTTGCCTTTTCTACCTGGACTTCTCATTGGTTTCCCTTTTCTCTCTAGCTCTTCTCTTGTACCTTCTCGCTATTCTTAAAATGAGGGGCTTTGAATAAAACTAGCATTATTAGTAGATCTACCTGAAAATGGCATGCATACACTTGCTTGCCCGCACAGCTCGGCAGTTTTGCATAATGATATGAACTTTTTCAGAGTAGGTACGATCATGTACATGTAGATCTACTGTACGAAATGCAGCGTGACTCTTGCATCCAAACGCTGGGTAGGAATCGTCACCCCCCCCCCCCCCCCCCCCCCCCCCCCGGCCCACCACTCAAGCACATGACCTGTACAGACGTCCATGATTGCAGTACACTCGTACAATGTGCCTCGTTTATCCGGGCGATCCGGGACCAGCCACTGCCCGCAACTAACTTTGGAAAGTCCGTAACTCCGAATCACATACATTTTGATGGTCAAAGACCATGCATATTATAATGCCGTGTGACCACGCAGTGGAAACACCAACCAATGTGAAGAGAGCGGGTAATAGGCTGATAGCCAACCGTGCACGGCGATAAAGATAAGTAGGGGTTAGACGGGAAACGAAAGAATAGCAAAAGCAAGAGCAGCAGCAGCAACTCCGTGAAGACAAAGGATGTCGATAGCCAGTCAGGAGCAACAGAGACGTAAAGGACATGTGGATAATGTGGCTCTTGTGAAAAAAATAGAAGAAAAAAAGCTTCTGCATCAGTGCGGCTAGAGACTGGGGGAATACGTATCTATTATTGGCTGAGAAAGAGGTCGGTATGGGGAAACATAAACCAAGAAAAAGACTGAGGTCCGCCGAGGTCTTTTACCTCACTACAAAGTGAAACAAAGCGATAATCATGCAATCTGTCCATACAAAGGCAGGGATAGCGCTAGGCCTTGGCGGATAATGCTCGAAAAGGTGGCAGATTCTGCTCGAAAAGCAGTGAAATTGGCAGAACCATACAAACCTTATGGCGGGCAATTCCTCGAATTCTGCTCCATTTCTTTATCCACATACCAAACATGCATGAAACTTACCAGAAAAAAGTACCGAATTCTGCCAATTTTTCTGCCGGCATTATCCGCCAAGGCCTAGATAGCGCATGAGAGCAACTTAGGCGTGGCTGGAAGCACTGGGAAGATAAACAAATTTAATCGTAAATCAACAGCTCAGTGGTGAAAATATAGCAAGTGTTCCCAAGAGAGAGAGAGAGAGAGAGAGCTAAACAGTGATACTGAGTATACATGATATTGCAATGCGGGCGGGGCGGCGGGAGGGTGGGGGGGGGGGGGGCGGGGCGGGGGAGACAGAAAAACACCTTTGCAATAGTTGATGGCACAAATCACGTATGACTAACGTAGACTTATCCACCTGTGCCTGATGAATTCTCAGCATGCAAGTATAGTTCAATGCATGGAACAAAAATAATGAAAGAGCAAAACTGATGATGATGCAGGCGGGGAGGGGGGGGGGGGGCAGAAGAACATCTTTGCAATAGTTGATGGCGCAAACCACGTACTAACGTAGACTTATCCACCTGTGCCAGATGAACTTCTGATGGAACAAAAATAATGAAAGAGCAAAATTGACAAAGGAGGAAAGGCACATCGTATCCTATGCCGGAGGCGTTGAGAGTGAGGGGGAGAGACAGAGAGACAGAGAGACACAGAGAGAGGGAAAATGGAGAGAAAGAGGGGGGGGAGAGAGAGAGAGAGAGAGAGAGAGAGAGAGAGAGAGTCACGATTACGGGTGAACGGCACACACCAGATTCACCATTTCCACATGAAGATCATGAGCCAGTCAGCGGAGGCCGGGATGTAGCATCGCTATTTGGAAGAAAGGAGAACTGACACCTCACTTGGATTTTCTGGCTGTTTTAATCATCCTGCAATATCAGCAGATCATATTGGCATGCAAATCCGAAGTTCACATGCCCCTGTACCGTGGGAAAACAAAACAAAACAGACACAAAAAGAGAAGTGAAGAGATCAAACAGATTGTCACATACAGGCAGACGACCGTATTTGCAGTAGAGGTAAAGTGATTGCCAACTGATTTTCCCAACTAACTGTGGGCTGCAGCACAGCTGGAAAAAAATCCTTCCCCTTTCAAGCAGGATTTGAACCTGGTACTGTCAGTCTCTCAATCATGGTCTTAGGCCATACCACTATGGCTGCCTGCTGTGGAACTAAACTGAAACATGATCATTAAGACCGGATGACCCTGTTATTTATGCACTTGTATTATTGTTAACCTTTTGAGCACGCGTCACGTTCTGATACGTCATGACCACTGCCACTGTGACACGCGTGACGTTCTAGAACGTCACGAGTCAGTACGGAACTACATCGATTCCGCACTTGTTCCGTGGCGTGCCGTCGAGCTGTACCGCTGCACAGAGGCAGTGTCTGCTCCAGCGCCAGGTGAGCCGG
>NC_088651.1:5806872-5854372 GCF_964019385.1 Sycon ciliatum | reverse complement strand
TGATCCAAACCCAGCCTACGCGTACATGTTGGGGCGTATGGTACTCACTGCTGTGTAGAGGCGACGGCTCGATACCGGAACGGCTTGACAGCCAAATTTGTATAGACCCAAACCGATCATCAGCGTCGATTTTTTTTACTCGAAATATGTTTGTGGAAGGAAACTGGCATGTTGAAGTTTGCTCTGGGGCCAGAGTCAATCGAACTGAGCCACTCCTTTGTGTTGACCCATTGCCTCCAAGTTGCCCAATTTTTCGCTTCAAAAAAGTTCAAATCAGAGGTGGCTCCAAACCGGACATGTTTTAGAGTGCACGTCAAATTCGCTCTGGGTCTGAAATTAGGTACCGTATTTTCTCTAATAAAAGCCCAGGTCTCTAATAATAGCCCAGTCTCCAATAATGACCCGGCCGGGTGAGGGTGGTTTGAAATAATAAGAGCATAGTCTCTATTAGTAGCACGGGTCACAATTGGAGTATGCAACAAGTAGGAGTACATTGACTGCATATAAAACAGCAGTACAATATGCCAAGAACATATTTGTAAGGAGCTTTTCAGTCTACTGCTTCCTTCCTGGCGCCAATGCTATTGTGAAACATCTGTTTTGACAATATTCCTGAGTTTAGGGTTGAAAAATCTGTCTTGATATGGTCAATTTATGCCTGTATAGACTGGAGTTGGCTTGATAGTTGACAATTGAAAAAATAAGAGCCCAGTCTCCAATAATAGCCCAGTCTCCAATAATAGCCCAGTCTCTAATAGTAGCACGGGTAGAGCTGTCACTGAAAAAATAAGAACCCCGGGCTCTTATTGGAGAAAATACGGTAATTGCTATCGCTCCACGACGGCCAGTACAGAGTAACAATAAACCTTGTGTGTGCTTCCATTAGTTTTCATTGGCATGCGGTGCTTTATTGGCGAGAGGCAAGCCGCTGTTTACCTGCGACAAGAAGTTGATTTTTCGAAAGTCGTAAAACTCAAGTCGCAGTGGGAAGCAACACGTCAAAAACTCAAATGCTTGGTATGGCGCTTCTGGTCATCGCAGAGCGATGGAATTTTGGCGCTGAGTAAAACATCGTAGTCTCACTGTCACATACGTTTTCTAATCAAAATACCAAGAGAGAAAGTGAATATTGAGACCGTTCCGGCTTGCAACCTATGTCCTATTTGAAACCGTCGCCTCTACTCACTGCTGTGTACATCTTGATACAGAACTCGACATCGTGGTATCTCATTCAGCCAATGTGAAATCCTAGTGGAAGATTTGAAATATCATGACATGTGATAATGTAAAAATAAAGCGCACAGGCGGAGACCACGTGTAGCAGCAGAGCTATCACTTCGGGGTTTTCTTCATTTGCAGCGCTTACAGTCCATTTCAAAACTATAGACGCGTACCTAGGCAAAAACCGTTATGCCAGCATCTATACCACATAAAATCTGTGATCACTTTGTGCATAAATTTTTCCAAATTGGGCGTCTGTTATCCAATCGTTTAGAAACTATATGAGAGTAATTGTGGAGCGGAGTAATTGTGGAGCGGTCCTGAGCAATATTCCGAAAACTATTCTGAAAAAGTTTCAGCCAAATTTGAAATATTTCAAAAACCCTACGCGTCTATAGTTTTGAAATGCACTGTAGTAACTCTTGCCACGGACTGTGCGGAACAGTGCTTCGCCTTTACTAGTAAACCATGGTAAACAGCAGTACTAGTATGTAATTGATACGTAATTACAAACACACTCACCGAAATCCGCCGAAAAAAAACCCGGAAAAGAGACGCATCCGCAAAGCTCTGCTCGCTGTTCACTGTAGTGGAACGCGGCTGCCCGGCTTCGTGGCTGTCCGTGACGGTGTTCTCTCTGTCGGCCGATACGATTCACGTAACGACGTGCTAGAGTTTCAGCAGCCCGGTCAGCGCCTGTTCGCCTTCACGATCCACGGATTCAGTGCGGCGACGAAATAAATTGCATTCCGAATTAAATCCACGAGCACCGGAACCCTCATCTCATCACATTTTGTGGCCTTGTGTGTTGAATCGTCCTGTCCAATTCTGTGAGCACACAAGCATAGCCAAAATTGAGTTCGAGAGCCTGAACAAGGTCCGAAGATAAGATCAATGCTGTTGTTGCATGAGCGACGTGCCGCCCAAACAAGACAGTCTGAGATTTGGGAGAAGGTTCAGGACAGAGAAGGAAGCGCCGCAAACAGAGGAATAGGGGTAGCACAAACGTATGTCACGGTAAGCAAGGGCGGCACTTATGCAACACAGGGCATACAGTCATCTTTGCCGACGACAGTCGGAGGAGGGGCCATAGAAACTCACCTCATGAAAGACGGAGACGAAACTGCGCTTGGAGAAAGAACACTGCACTCAAGTAAAAAGCAAGCCTCGCTAGCGCTCCGTATCACGATGGCCGTGATCGCGCACACAAACTCAGCTCAGATACTTCTTTGGCGAAAGAGCGCCTTACAGTTGCTCACCACGGTCGGGCAAGGTCTAGACTACAGCAAGGAATGTGTTTACGGTTGCAGCCCGAGTGTTCTGGATATGAGACGGCCGGTAAATCTGTCCCCCGTCATCATGGTCATTCCTAGGGCTTGAAAGTGCTACGTCACAGCATAGCAACAATTTCAAAAATTCAAAAACTGGATCCACTTGGATCCAGTTTTTGTATGGATCCAAGCATATTTCAAGCGGTCTTACTCACAGCAAGGTGATGTAGCCAGTGAAACTGACTGATTTGGCGGAGTGACCAGGCCTGCAGGTGACCATGGTGACGCCTGGTGGCAAAGTAAAAGTCACACATGCATACGACATGAGTGGGTTGCTATGCACCCACATACTGAGGCAATAGCAAAGTCACACCTTAGTGGATCCAAAATAGAAATCTGATGTCAACTTACTACTCCCTGGGCGTTTTTGACGTCATCACTTTCAAGACTGTAGCGGACATGGAAATCCACCGGGGCCGGCGCCCTCAGGCTCAGTGTGTGCAGAACGCTGCGTGCAGTGCACAAAGTCATGTTGATCCGATGCGACCAGCGCGCTGCTGCGCATAATGCATGTCCACGTTATCCACGGCTGCATGACCAGCGCCCTGGCCTGGGGCCGCTAGACGTGCGACCGGATTTCCATGTCCACGGTGCGACAGTATGATGGCTAGGTTTGTGCGATCCCAAGAGTCAAAGACTAAAGCACAAGACAGTCGACTCCACTTATAACGAACTCACATATAGCGAATTTCGTGATAAAAGCGAACCATTGTCCATACGTAGTTCTACGTACCCGGGTGCGGTTTGTATACCCCTGTTTGAACCCATACAAAATTGACCCTTTATGGCGAACAGTTTTCGCTTATAACGAACCAAATCTTGTAGGGCTGCAAAGCAAGTGTGCTCATAGATTACTAGTAGTACATGTACAGTCTGTCATGGGCCACTTGCCAGTCATGATATACAAGTATATGACTGGCTGCTTGCATATTAAATGACGTGAGTGCATTAAATTTTATTTATAACGAACTTCGCCTATAAAGAACTAATTCTCCTGATCACTTGTGTTTGTTACACATTATCAGGAGTCGACTGTACTCCGTAGATCTACAAGTATTTGCTGCGACGGTACATGGGTACCGTACAGTCCAGCGACGGTACAGTCCCGCGACGGTACAGTCCCGCGACGCGACGGTACAGTCCCGCGACGGTACAGTCCCGCGACGGTACAGTCCCGCGACGGTACAGTCCCGCGAGTAGCCCTTTCCCAAAGATGCCAAAAAAATCCTTATCGCAAATTCGCAACGGTGCCAAAACAAATGAAAGTTGCTGAAATCGCATCCATATTAATTTTTCAGAAAAAGCTCAGAAGTTGCTAATACTAGTACTTCTCAAGTAAGTAATATCGCAACTCAAAATGCATGAAATGAGCGAGTTCTCGTGCATAATAATAATAATAATAAGATAATAACCAGGGAGTAGTAAAATCTATCACTCCCTTAGTATTGACTCACATACATGTAGATTTTTGCCATACCTAAGCAGTCAAATATTCCTGCATATTTCACTCCTTAGGGATATTGACTGCTTAAATAATTTGACTGCTATAAGGGGTTGCGCAGTTGAACGGTGCCTAGTGTGCAGCATTGTCACTGCATGAGTAGGTGGTGGTGCAACGGTTGTGCCATCATAAAACCGGGATTCATGAGGTTATCGTTCTGGAATTTGAAATACGGACTGTTTGTCGTGATAAATCTAATATTGACTTCGTACTTGGTCAGTATAGGAAATAAAAACCTCGTACTCAGTCAATACCGGTATTAGATACGTATTTTACTACTCCCTGATTATAACAAGGAACCGAGTGTATAATAGATTATAATATTACTAAATCCACGAAACGCGACACGTAGATCTACCCACCCTCGCTGTTGTTGCTGCTCGCCTCGGCGAAACGAGCACTGTTTCCGCACTGGAGCTTCGTGGTGAAAATTAATTAATATTGCACTGCCGCCGGCCGGCTGAGTGTAGCGCTAGCTGTACTTTCTTCAGTTTTCATGCTACAGGCAGCTTATACATGACTGTACTTATACTGTTATAGAAGAGTTGTTGTAGGCAGCGAGGTGGTGTTAGTTTTGCTGCTTCGTGTCGAAGTTTGTTGGGGTGCAGGCTATGTAAGAATCTGTGTAGGTTTTCATTGAAGTTTCCTGGTGCCTCGGAGGCTCTATTCGACTGCTACATACCATCACGACGTCGAGAACCGGTACACCGTTGGCGTTGATCTACATGTACAGCCTATCCGCCCACGACGTTCCAAGTCGTGTCCAGGATTCAAGCAAACCGTGACTCCAGGCTGCAGGAGCGCTCGCCGCTCGACTGTTCATCGTCCCCATTTGTCATGGTGTTCAAGTGATCATTCTGGGTAAGTGGTTAGCCAGTGTTGTTCAGTTCTTGGGTATTGTCGTTCGTTCTCGTTTCCTGAACAGGCCGCAGGGCATCGGTAACAGGTATGCATGGCTCATGCTACTGTCAGCGTCAGTCTCAACAACCCGATGGGCGCGTTCGATTACACACATTTCGGTGAATTCTAGAATTAATTACAGTCTGTCCCTGCGGGAATTTGCGGAAAAAACTCTCGAAAACTTGCGCAAGAAATTGCGGCAGAAAACAACAAAAACTGCGACGAAAAGTGCGGAATGATGCAGAACTTGCCAGGAATTTGTGGAATTATTCACAGAAAATTGCGGATTTGGGCCAAATCACGAAATTTGTTGCGTCGTATATCTACTCGGGAGTAGTCCGAGTCGTACTGTGCAAATAACCTACAGGATCATGGAAAGCACTGCGTGAAAAGTGCATAAAAAAGTGAGATATAGTGCAGAAAACAACAAAAAACGTGGGAAATCGCGGATTTTGCTGAGAATCGCGGGTTTGGGCGAAAATCGCGAAATTTGTTGCATCCGTGGAATCGCGATTTCCTGGAGGGTCAGTACAGTGGATGCACAGTTCGATTACACACATTCCGTCGTCAATTCCAATTCAGTCAATTCAGTCAATTCTGAAGAAATGGCGGAATTGCTAATTTCAGAATTGCTAATTCCAGAATTGACGCACTCAACGTTAACGCCATGCTAGGTCCACGTGCGCGCGCGAGGGTGCACAGAATCCCACGTGATCCCCATTTACGATTTTTATGTGTAGTCGTTCGTTTACATGGCTGCAATCCGTTCGTTCTGTTCATTCCAGAATTTCAAAACCTGGGCCCAAATGTGCAATCGAAAGCGCCCGAAGCCTATGTGCCTGTGTACTGCGACTGCGCGTAAAGCACGGTTAATTGGTGTGGGTTATCTTCACTCAGTAGAGTCGAGTCGAGCGAGCGGCAAGTCCTGGTGCCGAACGGCGGGCTCACGCTCCTACATGGCTATTTCCCCTTGTTTAACTAACCCCCAAGATGAAGAAGAAGAAGAAGTATAGTTGCCGACTGGCCGAAATGAAAAATAAGATAAAATAAAACCTGGTTACAGTCATTCGTACTTTGTTCGCAATGTTGTTCACACCAAAGGACGCGGGGAATTCAAAACACGGTACATACAGGAGATCTATTGAAACCGGGTCAAATTGATAGTGCATGTACTGTCGTGGACATGGAAATCCAGTCGATAGACCGGGGCTGGCGCACTCAGCGCGTACAGAACCGTCAGTGCAAGTAGATCCGATGCGACTAGCGCGCTGCAGCGCATAATGTCATCAGGTCATGCATGTACTGCTTACCCACGGCTGCATGGCCAGTGCTCTGGGGCCGCTAGACATGCGAGCGGATTTCCACGTACACGACAGTATAGTACCAACATACCTGCATATTAAAAGTCCTACCTGAATTACACAGAAGAACGTTGACTACTGATCAGTGCTCTATGCACGACGTGCGTGGAATATAATTAAGGACTAACTTCGAAGTACCAGTACAGTCGTGGCCAAAAAATGCGACCCGTGACTCAAAGGCAGGTTCGCATTTCTATTTCACCATCCATGGTCGAATAACCCATCAGAAGGCCAGAGGGCATGAACCCTGGCGCTACTTTCAGCTCCTTGATTCGGACTCCCCGATACACGTGCAAAGTGGAGTGATGCTTCCTTGCACATTTGGTGAGCGGAGGGCTCCACATGCTTCTCCGGCTCTGGACACGTGGGAGCAGCCAACTTCCTCAAGTTGATGTCATATGATGCAATGTGCGCGTATTATCAGACATATCTTGGACTTCAGCCAGTACAAAATAGCGCAAGGAAGCACACGTGATGCGTTGACAAGCAATAGAAACGCTGTAAATCACTCGGGCAAGAGGAGCATTGCATCAAAACAATGCCGTCAACTTGAAATTCTGTCGAAACAACACTGTATGCGGGAGTTGCCTACTCTTGGGGGTGATGTACCTTTGTCAACGCACAGAGCCCACTCTTGGAGCCTTGCCCACACTTCTACAAAAGTGTGAAATGCTTTTAAAATTATCGTTTCTTTTGAATCTGCACCCGCTGAAAACGTTCTAAAGAATATAGCAACAAGGAGGACAAGTTTCGCTCTAAGCATTTCCTATAATTATGTCGACATGCATAACAGTAAAATGTGAACCAATGCCCCCCCCCCCCTTCCCAAACCAAAACACATCCTACACTACTGGTATTAGTAGGGTATTACAGTGAAACGTGTTCTCCTTGTTGCTATAATATAGCCGCTGTCTCGGAAATGTTTGTTCTAAAGAATGTTTTCCATTTCTATATCACTCATGATGTTCCAGGTTTATTTTGGTGCGGTTTGTTGCGTGCACATGCATCAACAGGTGGTGACTGACGTCCGTTACTTTTGTTGTCGCAGTTATGGCTGCAGCAGAGGTATGAATTATCCACACGTCATTGCTTTGCGTAATTCTGAAATTCTTACACACACACACACACACACACACTCACACATACAAATATACACACACACACTCACACGCACACACACACACACACACACACACACACACACACACACACACACACACACACACACACACAGTGGCCAAGTGCAAGTAATGTGCGCGTGCTTTTACATCTGCTGCAGCTAGCCACGGCTGTCCCGTCCCCCAATGAATGCTTGATCAACACAGCACAGATCTCAGTGCAAAAAAAGAACAGAACTTGCATGGCACGAGGTGTGCTGCTAAGAACGAGTCTTAACCAGGGAGTCATAAAATACCGGTATTTTACGACTCCCTAGTTGTAACGTGCTGGCAGCTTCTGTGATGCTAACCTCACGATATGCTAGCCGCTGGCGGCAGAACGTTTTCAAAATTTGGTACTTTTACTTTTTCTGCGCGGTTTCATGCATGTTTGGTATGTGGATAAAGACGTGGAGCAGAATTCAAGGAAGTGCCTGCCATAAGGTTTGTATGGTTCTGCCACTTTCACTGCTTTTGGAGCAGAATCTGCCATTTTTCTAGCATTATCTGCCAAGGTGTACTGTATACACTCTGTATGTTGTTATTGCAGAGTCACACGAGCAAAACATGGCCATGGTCAAGCCGGATGTTCCGCGGGTGGATCCCACACCTCCAAGCAACGCTCAGCTGCGGTGAACTTCGAGTGGAATGCTGTGCCAAGCGGTTGATCTCCGAAGCGCAGAAGAAGGAATTGATGACGATAAAAGATTCTGCCAAACACAATGACCGACTGCTAGATATTCTGAGGAGGGGTACAGCTGAGACCTTCCTCACCTTCTGCAATATTGTGCGTAGCATCGAACCTAAAGCAAATGTTTCAAAGTTCCTAGATGACATGCAGTCAGTGTATAGCTTCGTTGCAGGTAAGTAGCAACTTTATCAGTCAGGTGGCAGAGAGATACCAACAGAATTGTACACGGGGGGGGGGGGCTCGACCATCTGTGGTGTGGCGACTCTATGCTTGACCACATCAAGCACGTCTGAGGTGTGGTGACTATGTGCTAGAGCACATCTGTAGTGTGGTGACCATGTACCACCGGCAACCTCATAGTTGCCATTTTGCCTGTTAAGACTATGTAGTACGTATGACGGCCATTTTCTAGTGCGCTGACTGGACTACGCTGGCTACACACGGCCTACATGCTTGCCTGTACATGTACAGCCAATACTGCATGTCCTTGAGTCGCTTTGCTCCATATCTGTACAGTGCATATTGATGGCACCAACCTGCACTGAAGTTGTGCAAATGTGTTTGTCATGATGTGTGTGTGTGTGTGTGTGTGTGTGTGTGTGTGTGTGTGTGTGTGTGTGTGTGTGTGCGTGTGTGAGCGTGTGTGCGTGTGTGTACATGCAGGCACTTTTGTGAGGAAGTAAAACGCTTTGGCTATTTACTGTTCTCTTTGTCCTCTCTAATACAGGCAGTGAAGATGCAGCAACTAGAGTAAGTCGAAGTCAAACCAGCCCAGTTCACCAGGAACCCATTACCATCACCCAGCACCAGTCACCTGGTCACCGTGCCTGCAGGCTATAACTCACAGCATGTTGGGGCGACTTTCTGTCACTCGCGTTGAACCTTTTAACCTTTCGAGTTGAATCTTGGTGTGAAATTTGTCGCCTGCTGGCGTGGTGACCAGGTGACTGGTGTACGCAGGAGCACGCTACATCGCAGCCTTTTCGGACTAAAACCATTCGACTCAGCGTCCAAAAGACTACAACATATGGACCAATCGGGGTCATCCGTGCTGTTATAAGAACGAAATGGCACTTTTAGTGACATTTTGCATACAAATCCCCATCTAGTAGGGCGCAGTCACCCAGTTTCGGTGGAAGTGCGCGAGTTCAATTGGGAACAAAGGAGGAAGGGAGCATCTCAGCTTCCTCGGACCGAGACCATTCGACTCAGCACCCCGAAGACTACAACTGGTGAAAATTAATTAAAGGCTTAACTTCCCCTTTATTGCATGTCAGGTCCCTGGCACCTAAATTTACATATGTACAGTATAGTGACACACTCGCATAACGTTGCTTGTCTGGGCTCACTTAGGGGTCAGTAAGTCAAGGCCGCGATCCCTGCTACAATAGTGAGCTGGGTACGATGGCAGTAATGTCAGAATCATATTTTGCCCTTTTGAAGAGGTCAAGGCGTTTCTTCATGATGATAATGCAGTTGAATTACTTGCTGGTGCATCCGTAAGTGGTGAGTATCACCAGCCGGTTCATATTAATGAACAGACTGGTGTTGAAAGAGTCAAGGACATGAGGTTGTTGTCATTTGGTAGAAAGGGTTGTATGACGTGTTGCAGCCTTTTTGATCAGCATAACTCGATTGAGGTCCAGGAAGACCACAGATTTTATAAGTGTTACTGTCGTCCATGATAATTCGATTGAGGTCCCCGAAGACCACAGGTTCTAAAAGTGTTATTCCCGTAGCTAAGCAAAAGACGTTACTTCAGTAATGTCTGGCGCTAGCCAGGGTCCACACAGCTTTAATTCCGTTTGTTTGTTTGTGCCTGACGACGTCGGCATGCCTGGCGCTATCCCGTACATGTCCCGTACCGTACCATCAAATGCAAGATCATAATGTGAAGCAACTTGGAAGAATGTGTATGTATGCGAAGTGTATCAGGCAAATGCATGTAGGGCGATAGTGCGGGTTCGAATCCCATAATTATTATGTCTTGAAAAAACTGGAGGAATGAAAAAATTATAACATCTCTATGCTGTTTTTTGCCTAGGTCATCAAGGTGGTAGACGGTGTCGTATTATCGCATTATCACTTTTTTGGGTGTGCTGCTAATGGGCCGGGCATGTCACAGAGCAGAAGGCGTCGGCAGGAGTGCCTACACGGAGAGTAGAAGATGGTCCCTCGAGAGTCGCCGTGCCTGCAAAAGGCTAAGCCGACAACCAGAAACAATGGAGCAAGTATCCCGTCGTTTGGAGACTCGCCGACTTCGTGAAAAGATGCAAAGACAGCAAGAGACCGCTGACCAGGCATCCAGTCGGCAGGAGAAAAGACGTGATCATAACCGAACTTGTTCGGTATGCGGTGACTGCGGTCCGCAGGCATAGGGCCGTCGCATTATCGTTAAAATGGTTTTGGGCGTGCTGCTAATGGTACGGGAATGAAATGATCGGGTAGGTTGCAGTGTTTTAATATGCCACTTTGTTGTATAAATAGAATGATGAGATGATTCACAGAGGACTATGAGGAAGACCAAAATGCCAGCTAGGGTGACAGTATTGAAGCGATTTTTTAGAACGAAACAACATTTCAAGTGAATTTTTGCACAAATCCCTTTCTAGTAATACGCCAACGCGTTCGCATTTCGGCGGATGTGCGCTGATTCGATTGGGTATGTAGGGTGCAGGGAGTGTTGCGGCTTTCTCGAACAAACACCATTCAACTCGGCAGCCCGAAGGTATTTCATGCTCAGTTCATTGTGTGTATGACTATCGTGTGCTGACTTTGCAGAGTCAAGCAGGCAACACAGGGCCATGGTCAAGCCCGGAGTTCCGCGAGTGGATTCCACGCCTCCAAGCAAGGCTCAGCTGTTGCACAATCCGCACAGCGTGCCTGTCCAAAGGCCTGCTCACCGATACGCAGAAGAAGGAATTGATGGGAGTAGAAGATGATTCGGCCAAACACAATGACCGACTGCTAGACATGCTGAGCAGGGGTACAGCTGAGACGTTCCACACCTTCTGTAGTATAGTGCGTAGCACTGAACCCGAAGCAAACTTTTCAAAGTTCCTAGATGACATGCAGTCAGTGGATACCTTTGTTCCAGGTAAGACATGTGGAACCTGACAGAAGTTGCGCAGGGGACGGTGGAGAGGAGACGGTGTGTTGGGACACGTTAGGGTGGGATACGTTGGGGTGGGGAGCAATAGGCATGGGCTCCGGGTGGGACGCAAGATGCCCACACCCCAGAAGCTTTTGGGTTCCAAGGACCCTTGGCGAGTTGGCCATTCCCAGGATATCCAAACACCAGTGGCTGTAGTGCGTAGCCATGTGCTGTGGTGTTGTATACAGGTAGAGATCGGCTATACCATACAATAGCCTTTACTACAAAGTCGTAAAGTTATCACTTACATACTCTGAAGTACTACCTTGTCCAACCGCATGTGGTGATAATCGTCCATAGTGAACAAATCACACTTCTTTGAACACCAACGCTATAACAGATCTCTACCTGTATTCTGCCTGAAGAAGCTGGAGGTCTTGGCCAAACATGTCACCAACTGAATTTGTTGTCCTCGTATGTTTGTTGGCGCATGTGTTGGCGCATGTGGTGTTCAGTTTCTACAGAATGCAAGAAAGACTGCAATAAAGTGTTAGACCTGATGAAAGAGTTCTCATCACCGGAACGTCAACGGGTGGTCCACACTGCCGAGGATGTGGCACGAATGCGCACGTCACAGACCGTCCTTGACAGGAGAAAGAAACCCATCCACTTACCACAGCCAACCTCGCCTGTGACCATTGATCTGCTGAGGATGCAGAACATGGGAGAAGGTAGGCGAAGGGCTATTAGAGAGATTAAGCTGCACGTTAGTAATTTGTTTGACGTGACGTGCAGTTTAAGGTCAAACAGGTCTTCGATTGGCGTAAAACTCCAAATTTCGAGGGTCACATCAAAAATTAGGTGCAGCCTAACCTCTCTATTATCTACTGATGACTCGTTTGAACTCGGATCGTGAGCCAATGTTATCATGGAAAAAAGAAGGAGGATGTAATGTTTAAAGAGGCGTTTTAAGAATGCGATAAATAGAACAAAATTTAATTAATGATGCCAACATAGCACCATGTAACAATCATGAAATGCAAACATGTATAAAATTCAATTCGTAAACGTTTTTCTTTCGATGGCCATCAGTGAACCTACATCGGATAGCGATTTGCAGATTTACAGGTGAATAAATAATTATACCATGTAGAGTAAAAGCTGTAACTACAGACCACCGTGACCATGGTAACTACAGACCACCGTGACCATGGTAACTACAGACCACCGTGACCATGGTGACTAGCTACCAGCCTGGTACTACAGACCACCGTTTTACTGCATGCAGCTTCCAGCACCTTTAACTGTGACAAACGGCTAGCACGACACAATACTCTGAAACTGTCGTCACCATACATCACTATTCGATGTAGGTTCACTGATGACCATCGAAAGAAAAACGTTCACGAATCACTTTAATTCTTATGCAAAAGAGAAAGGACCCAGTATAAATTAATCCTTGGCTCTCCATCCGAGTCCATTAATTTCTATATATTTTTTACATTTCATGATTGTTACATTGTATTATGTTGGCATCAATTGTTCTATTTATCGCATTGATGAAATGTGTATTCAATTTACACGTAGAAGTACGTACGTTGCCCCATTGATTGCATTTACCCACTTGGAGACATCCGTTAGTGTCGGTTTTGCTCTCTCATTGTTCTTGTACATTGCAAGTACTTCATGTGCACTAAGCCATGACTCGCATTTAAACTGGCGTGCGAGGTGATTTCTACCCAGTGCAATATACTGTTCACTAGAATGTGTTCCGTTTTCATCATCCCGCTTCTGCTTTGGTCTTGCTCAGAACAACGACAAGCAGTGTTGACTGAAATCGATCGCTTGGCGTCTAGCGCTAGCATCACTGATGACCGTGTGGCGCAGGAATTGCAGTACCAGGGTCAGGTGACACGGGCGGACGGCCAAGTTGGTGAGCAATAGATTGTACCTGTCTAGTATATCATAATCTAAGGTGTGGTACTATCTCACCAAAACCAACACCAACACCCCGCTGCATGCTGTAGCAGCTGGTGCAATGGATGATGCTCTACCCAAGGCTTTGTGGGTGCGCATACTCTCTGCAATGCTCTTCAAAGCGGTCCCTGATACATTGCTCCGTATCTTCCACATACTCCTCTCCATGAAACAAACACAGCATTGACTGGATGATTGAGTAGATCACATTCGGCTACATAAACTGACCGTCACTCGTACCAACATCACATTCACAACATCCCCTTTGCCTCCACCTTCTTTTCTCCTTTCTGTACACCTCTCGGGAGGATGGGGGGGGGGGGGCACTCAGGACTGGCGAATGAAGACAATACCAGCATATCATTGGGAGATCTACCAAGCTGAAAGACACCACACGCGTTCCTGTTGTACGCAAATAGTCATGGACCAAACTGTAATCACTGATGAATGGAAACTTGAGGCTGGGCGCGAATGTATTCTCAGTGCGGCCGGTGGCTTGTCTTGGCATGGGTGCGCTCAAACCCATCCCTCTCAGTCGTCGTGTGAAACTGATCTGAACTGGCTTTCACGGTGTTCGGCATGTTTGTCAATTTTGCCTGTTTCTCGTCTGTCGCAGAAAAATCACCAGCTGATATACAAACAGAGTTAAGTAAGCACCCCTGTTTCATCAGTATGGGCACTGGATCTACCAGGGACGGCAGCAGAATTTCAGAGACCAAGCAGTACTTGAAGGATACTGGCTTCATCGACGAGAACACTGTGATCACAGAGATCACTGAGTATGAACTAGTCCCTGTGACTAGGCTGGTTATTCGTGACAGCAAACGACTGAAGTTTAAAGGTCAGCATTACTGTGCTAGCATGATTGCGTGATTGCTTGATAAGGGAGCTGCCGGATGCCGGATTGTTTGTCATTTTACAGAACTCACCCTGCTTTGGGAGCTCCGCTTGCCACCTTTCATGTATATACCGTATGTGTGTGTGTGTTAGAGTGTGTGTTTGTATGTGTGTGTATGTGTGTGTGTGTGTGTGTGTGTGTGTGTGTGTGTGTGTGTGTGTGTGTGTGTGTGTGTGTGTTCACTGTTATTATTCTGAAACAGACGAGAGCTCGTATATAGTGAAGTTCATCATCGACTGTGAGTATAATCACAGAGCCTCGAGTTTCATTGACAGAGTCGTAGGTAACCTCTGCAATCTCCTTGGTGATCAGAGCATCCACGCAGACAGCGTCCACAGAGAGAGCGGAGGCACAGCAGTGTTTGTACAGATGTCTGCCCAGACTCATGCCAAGCTCTGGGAGTTCTGCAAGGATCGATCTAGCCTGCTCGCTGGTCAGCACATCCTCGAAGTGTCAACTGTGGACGGAGCGGTAGTTCTCAATTTCCGTCCCACGGCATGCAGTGGTGAAGGTAAGACGTATTGCTGCAGTAGGATTACACGGATAGCAGCTGTAGTAACCTGTAAGCGTTGGTTACATGATGATAGGGACTCCCCGGAGGTCATCACTAGTCAACAGACGACTGGCTGTCGTTTGGGAAAGTGGTTGCTGCCTGCATGTTTCGGTCCATGATGCTTGTCCACATAATTATCTTTTCTAGGAAACTCTCTTCATAGCCCAAAGTAGTCTTCACAACCAAATGGCTTTCTTGATATGCTTCAATTTACCTCGGGAGCAAAAGGTGCGAAACTCTTTGCATTCTTGTCCAGGTTTTAATCCTGATGACCTGGAGCACTTGGTTGAAGAGTTCTCCGAGAGATTTCCATCCATGGACCGAGATGAGCTGTCTGAAGCTGTGGCTGACCAACCGAACGTTGAGCATGCAATGATTGCAGTGACCAAGCTCGTCTTCGATGATGGCGGAGAAGGTTTGAAAGCGCTGCCTGAGATTCTTGGTGGTGAGTTTCAATACTTTTGTTTTGTGTTGTGTTGCGTGTACTATGTCTATGGGCCCTGTTGTCAATGTTTCGATAGGGATCTCAGCGCGTGAACTGCACAGCCAGTTTTGCGCAGGTGAAATTTTCTATCCCAAACGTGTCCAGTGCAGAAACCGTGAAGAAGAACATTTTCTCAAAATAAATCAAGCTGAAGAAAACATTTGAAATAGCTGAATGCTGCGTCCAGGAAAAAACGTTCTACAGCCATTTCCAAGCTACCTACGTCCCATTCACTCTCTCAGGGGAACTATGGAGGGTCAAAGAGCACAATATTTCACTCTCGGGCGCAGCGTGAACACCTCTTCTTCGGAGTGCGATGTCTTCTCTCTGAGTGATAATGGCGGCGATTTTCACGATGGCTGATACACTGAAAATCGAAGTTAGGACAATGTAACCCGGGAAAACGTCTGATTTTTCTACTGAAACTTCTCTGAAGTGGGTTTCTTGCCGCATGGCAAATTACAGGAAAATCGACTGGCAGGGGCGTAGGCAGCGCTTTGGCTGCCAAAGCACCCCCTAAAAATTTCAATCGTGGTTCGCAGCTGGTTCGAGAGAGACCGTAATACGCGGACCGCTGATCAGTCACATGTGCAACTCTGCACACTGTGCACTGCAGTAGGTATTGTGCTACTGCAGGTGATTATTTTGCGTGATGATTCGCCATTTTGCAATGAAACTTCTAGTCAAGGGCGACTCCACTTCGTACCTACCATTGTGCAGCATTACCTCAGACCTCAGCAGACTCAGCAAATAATAATAATAATAATAATAATAATAATAAGCGGACAACAACCGTATCCCACTTATGGTACATGGATGATGTGAAGCTGATGGCCGCAACCAGTAAGCAGCTTAACTCAATGATCAACATAGTATCGTGCGTTGGGAAATCCATTGGAATGGAGCTTTCTCCAGCAAAGTGTGCTAAGCTTGTGTGCCCACATGGTGCTGTTGATCCAGATCAGCCAGCAACTGTCACAGTAGATCAAGCCTCCAGCATTGCCTCCTTGGCGGACGGCTCCGTGTATGCCTACCTTGGCATAAGGGAGTGTTTTGGCATGGCGGAACAGTCTGTTAAGGTGGCCACCACCAAAGAGTTCAGGAGGCGATTGCGGCTGGTGACCCACACATCTCTCAACGCCTGCAACCTCTCTCGTGCTATTAACTCTTATGTCATCCCAGTGCTGTCGTATGGCTTGTGTATTGTGCCATGGACGAAGGATGCCATTGCAACCTTCGACAGGAATGTCCGAAGTGCGCTCCGCGCAGTGGGAGCACACCACCCACGATCTTCCACCATCCGCTTTCACCTGCCGAGATCTGAGGGCGGCCGAGGGATTGTATCGGTTGAGCACCTGCTGGAGAGGAAATACATCCGCCTGTCTAGGTATATCCAGGCGCACTCTGACCTGCCGCTGATTGCTGCGCTGCATGCTCATCATGAAAATCTTCCGCCTACAAAGTCGATCATCTCCCGGGCGGCCACGGCAATGGAGCACTTCAACATCCTGGACATCGGAGGTGCAACAACTGACGTTGTTAAGTCTGCTATCAGAACCTCCACCCAAGCTTCTCTGCGGCAGAAGCCCCTGCATGGTCGCTATTGGCAGAGGAGTGGCGGTGTATTGGACATGCCTCTCTCATTCAACTTCTTAAAGTCTCCAACATTGCGTCCATCCACTGAGTCATCCGTATTTGCTGCTCAGGATCAGGTGGTTAATACCAGGAACTACCAAAGATCGGTTATTGGCGACACTTCCGTGGTGGACGTGTGCCGTTTGTGTGGAGGTCCGGGGGAGACTGTTGACCATATTTTGGCATGCTGCCCCGTGTTGGCACGGACGGCATACATTACTCGCCATAATCGTCTTGCCGCTATAGTCCACCGGGCACTCTGTCATCGCTACAGACTGGTATCTCCTGCTCCCCCTGGCCACTTGCCACACTACGTCGAGGATAGTGAAGGCCGTAAGTTAATGTGGGAAATGCCAATCCCTACAGATAGGATGGTTGGAGCAAATCGGCCGGATCTTGTGTGGGACGATGGCAAGTCAGTCCAACTTATTGATGTCAGTGTGCCACTGGATCATAGAGTAACACTAAAACATGCTGAAAAGAGAGCGAAGTACTTGCCCCTCGCAGTGGAAATTGGGCAGATTTGGCAGCGAGAGGCAGTGTCCGTAGTGCCCATCATAGTTGGTGCTCTTGGTGGCCTGACGAAGGAAGCGGCTACCTCAATTAAGCAGCTATGTGGAGAAGAGCGGCACCTTCATGAACTGCAGCAGGCTGCTATCCTTGGCTCGATGGCCATTCTAAGATCTGTTTTGGGTGCAGCATAGGGCTCTTCGCTGTCCCTGGTGGGCTTTTTATGCTCTGTATGTTATTGTATTCGTTTTAGTTTGTAATTGAAACACTGTGGTATTTCTGTGGGTATTCGTATTTGATCTTTCTGTGGGTGCGCATTGGAGGTTGTGCCCAGTGATGAGCTTTGCCGGCCTGAATTTTTCGCCAACTTCTGATGCTCCCCTTTCTGCAATACCTGTTGCCATGATACCTCTGAGCTTTAATGCCTGTGATGGTACATGCGCCTTTCTCCCTTCCTCTCTCTCTACCTTACTTTTTTCCATATATTATTCCGTGCTGCTTACCTTTGGCTATGATAAGTCCGGTGAGTTAGTGTAATACCTCCAATTTTTATTTTTATTTTCAATTTGGAGTGGAATAAAGACTCATAATAATAATAATAATAATAATAATAATAATAATAATAATAATAATAATAATAATAATAAGGAGCACCTGATGGTGGATAAGATGATTCTGGAGGATGCCGATACGAAAGGGCGAAATCTGGTCATGGCATACCTGGACTTCAAAAAGGCATTTGATAGTGTGTCGCATGAATGGATTCTACATGCTTTGACGATGTATCGATTCCACCCGTCTTTGGTCACAACTATTGCTCGTAGCATGCGGAACTGGAGAACGACAATGCACATATGCGACCAGGGAAGATGCAGGGTCACTACCGGCAACATTTCAATAAGAAGAGGCATATTTCAAGGTGACACATTATCCCCGTTACTGTTTTGCCTGGCGCTAAACCCAATCAGTTTTGAGCTCAACCGATTGCCTTTGGGATACAGAGTCAGCTGCAGAGACGCCGAGTTGTCTATCAATCACTCTTGGTACATGGACGACATTAAACTCTATGGGAAAACTACAAAGGATGTGACTACCCTCGTGTCTACCGTGTGTGGCGTTGGTGATGACATCGGCATGAATCTCAACCCGGCCAAGTGTGCCGTGCTGCACGTCAGGAGAGGAAAACCAGATGAAGGATGCTCTATCCAGGTTGGCGATGAGACCATTGCAGAGTCGCTACGACTCAATGAAACATACAAGTACCTTGGAGTAGTGCAAGCAGCCATGATACCTCACCCGAAGCTCAAGACGCAACTCACTGCAGAATACAAAAAGAGATTGTATTTGCTTCTTAACAGTGGATTGAATGCGCGAAACATGATCAAGGCCATCAATACGTATGCTCTGCCGGTTATGACATATAGTTATGGAATCGTAAATTGGACCGAGGCTGAAATCAAGACCACAGATCGAGTGACAAGATCAGCCTTGACTGCGTCTGGATTTCACCACCCCAAAGCCTCAGTCAACAGGCTCTACATGAAGAGGGGAGATGGAGGCCGGGGCTTGGTCTCTTGTGAGGATATGCACGGCCGGAGCATGTGTGGCCTGGCCCGCTACATGAGTACCAGCCCAATAGACAGAATAAGCCTGCTTTATCAGTATCATCAACAAAAACCTACAACAAAAAGCCACTCAATAACTGCAAAGGCCGCTAAGTTCCTGTCGAGTTTGGATCTGCCAGCAGCTGGACCAGCTTTACCCAATAAGCATACCATTAAACAAGCGTGCGCTGAGCGAAAATCCAAAACACTTTCCACTATGCCGCTGCATGGGAGGTATTGGAGCCGATTGGAGGAGAATCGCCTAGATAAGGAGCTTACCTTCATGTGGTTGAAATCAAGGACACTGAAACCTTCAACTGAAGGCATGATTATGGCAGCACAAGACCAATCCCTCAAAACGAAAAATTACCAATACGCCATAATGAAGTCAATTCCTCGAACTGATGCCAATTGCAGGCTTTGCAAGGGCAGCTTAGAAACAATTGACCACATTGTCAGTGCCTGCCCAGTTCTGGCTCGGACCAGTTACATTGAACGACATAACCGGATAGTAAAGTATGTGCACTTCGAAATGTGTAAAGCACGAGATCTACCTACTGGTGCTTCACGATTCGACCACCAGCTCAAGGCATTGGTCAAGAGTAATCAGTATCGCCTCTATTGGGAGTATTCGGTCCCAACTGACCTGAAACTATCAGCAAACAGGCCCGATCTGCTCCTTGTTGATGACAAGGAGCGCATCGCCTACATTATAGACATCAGCGTTCCTGGTGAGAACAACATCAATAAGAAAATGGCTGAAAAGCGCTCGAAATATTATGATTTGAAGCGGGAGATTTCGAGGATTTGGTCCCTCAACCAGGTTGACGTGGTCCCTGTGGTTGTCGGTGCCCTGGGAGGCTTGGTGGGGGAGACTCCTCAATGCCTTCGGACTGTGCAGGGAGGAGACCTGGCTATTGTGCAACAGGAGGCTATACAAGGTTCGATTAAAATACTGAGAACTATCCTTAACATGTAGATGCACCTCTGCTGCGTTTGCATGTTCAATAGCTAAGAGACTTGAATAACGACTGATAAAGACTGATATTTCCTTTGTTACTACTCCCTTCATTGGTTGATGTATTTTGCCTGTCGCTGCAAATTCTTTATTATTGTTTTGATGTTGGAGTTCGGATTGAGTTTCTTTCCTTTCTTCCTCTTCCTTCAACTAGTTCTTGTCCCTTTGGTTTTTAGGTTTTATTTATTTATTTTTTTTTGTTTTTGTTTTTTCACTTTCTTTTTGCTGTCCCACCCATGGAAATATTTCCCGGTGGGTCTGGCTTATCGCCTTCGAAAGAAGTGAATAAAGGAGAAATAATAATAATAATAATAATAATAATGATTTGTATCGCACTCCACACGTTTTGTTAAAAAGCAAAGAGGCATAAAATCACGCCATGGGTAGAAGTAGCAACACAGTCCATGGAAAACACAGCAGTTTGCTCGCACTATGTTTTGTGTAACGTACATGTGCATGTAGTTCTGACGGTTGAGTGTTCACATTGGAGGTTGTGGAAAAGCAAAGAAGACTCTTTCATGTGTTTCAAGTGTTGGTACAGCAGCAGAACAGTGAAAGAAACATTGAAGTGAAGTTTTTTTGTGGGAAATATGGGGTATGTTTGATCAAGGATGCCTTACTGCACTATCAAACACGATGAAGAGAAAAGGGGTTGAGAACTCTGACTTTGAATATCTTCCATCTTAGCACCAGCAACGTCACTCGCTGTTACACAGGGTTCACAGAAGTATTTATTTTACGATGCGATGTGTGTTGCGACGGCCGCGAAACCGGGAAATCCCCCAATCACACCCATCGCATAGCTCACGCAACCGTCGCAACCGGATGCTCTCAGAAGTTGAGCTGGGCTGACGGGACATGCTATGCGATGTAGAATTCGGACCTTCTTTGCAGCAAAGTTGTACAAACGGTTCAAGACAGTTGATTGCTTGTAGATTTGTATACTATGTTGTACCGGGCTACACAAATGCCATGGTGACGTACGCATTTGCATTGACCTTAGAGGCACGTCCTCTAGGCGTCGTCGCATCGCTGACTTATTCTGTGAATGGAAATTTGTGAGTTTACATCGCGCCGCTGCGTCGCAAATTGCGTCGTACCGCGTATAGAATAGCAAGAATACTTCTGTGAATCCCTCCGGAGTCTAAGACGTAAGGAGAACACGTGACCCTGCAGTCGTAACATTATGCTTATCCTTCCCCCTTCCGGTCTTTTTTCTGTGTCGTGTTAGGTGTGGTGGCAAGAAAGGCAAATTCGACCGCTGCTCACGTTGACCGTAAGTGCACAAATAGGGCTGTGATGAAACCTTGGTCCATCACCATGCACTTGCCATTATGTACATGTCGGTGTTCGTGTGCATGCATGTGCGCATGCGTGGATGCGCGTGTGTGTGTGGGGGGGGGGGGAGGGTAAGGCGGAGGGGTGCGTGCGTGTATGCTAGGCTTAGGTTTGAAGACCATCTTCTTTTTTCTTCCAACTTGTCATGCGTTTTCTAGTTTCATGGTGTGGAGGAGAAACAGTAGCTGGTTTTTGTTTATAGGGTATTCACAAGACAGGCAAATCCACGTGCACCGGAAAGTTGCAATGGTATTTTACCTGTGAACGAGAAAAGTGGCTGAAAGTGGCCGAAAAGTGCGAGCGAGCTGGGGGCCCACTTTCACGAGTACATTCACACCAAAAAGCGCGAAACAAGACTTGATTTTTTACGCGGCTCTTTAGAACATAATTATTATTGTATGCGTGTTTTGAAAATTTGAAATACTCATGGCTACTGGTCGGTGAAGCATTCAAAAATGCAAACGTGCCTGTCGTCGAGTGCAGCTGTGTGAATCCACACAGTCACTTTTCTCGTATATCACTCCCTGTAAAACGTGCAAGTGCCTGTCATGTGAATTGTGTATTAGCCAATGGTGTGTCTGCACTGTCTTCCGGTTTTAGTCTCCAGCCAAGAACCTTGAATGGCGTCTCTGTTATTTCTATCGCGGGAATCACTGATTTCTTTTGGTTCTGAGACCAATTATCTCTGGGGGCGTTTACTTACCCAGATCTGCAGAGGGAAGCGAAAATCAGAACTCCTATCTCTCGGGTAGGAAAGAATTGCAGCGAAAAAGACAATCTCTTCAAGACAAGAACAGAAATTTGTCCTCGCATCTTGCACGAGCTCCAGTCGACGGGATAAGGTGCCCATTGGAAACTCAAAAAGCGTTGGTGACGCGACTTTTGTTTGTCACCACTTTGGCCTGCGGTATTCATTTTCAAGGGGCGTGACACCAACGCTTCGACAACCTTCTTATCGGCTGTAGCAGAATTTAGTGTATCATGACAGTGCAGAATAATGCTTCAGGCTTGAATCTTTTTTCCAGCCGTTCTGTTTCAATTTATTGTTTTGTCTCCATTGTTGCAGATGCTGAAGAGGCCATTTCAACCAGTGTCTCTGCCAACACTGGACATGCAGTAGAAATCCAGGGAGCTGACGATGAGCTGTCTCTCGGGCCGCAACCAGAGTCCCAGGTAAGAAGAGACCAGATGTAAATGCTGTGTAATGCTGAGACAGATTTAGGTGTGTGTGGGGGGGGGGGAGGGGCACATGTACCCCTTGAAACGTTTGACGTGGAGCGAATCCTATTTCGATGAAATGTAGGCGGTCAGGATACAACATTATGATTCAGCAAGGGAAAACTTCCGAACGGAAAGAAGCCTATGCGAGTGTCACCTGCCCATGTCATGTCATGCTCACGGTGGAAACAGTGAACCATATCACTACATAGCCATCCTCTTCTTCCCCTCCTCCTCCTCCTCCTCTTCTTCCCCCCCCCCCCTCCACCCCCAGCTCCTCCTACTAACTAGCATTCGCCTGCTCCCCTCTCTATTTATCTTTGGGCAAAGGACACTATGCACAATATTCTTCACTATTGGGTATGATTGCAACTTGCAGTGAGGAGTGGTGCTTTTTGCAAGTAGCATACCCTGTCTGAAACCGCCTGCCATATCTTGATCAGAGCTGTGCTGGAAAATGTGCTCAGTCCAATTTTCTTTCTTTTTTTCTTTTTTTAATATTCTGCAGTGGTCTTGTCATGGCCCTCTACCTGGTTGCGGGCAAGATATCCATCGTTGCACCATGCACAATGGGGATGCTTACATTGTGTGCCAGGAAGAGAAAGAACTAGTTATCTACCGGTCTACTCTTCCTCTCAAGGAATGTCTTCATTTGGATCCTGCGAAGGCATGGACCGAATTCAACCCCATTGGCCTCCCAAGCTTTTCGCGCTGGAGTTCTTTTTGTTTTCATGATGCAAAAATGTACTGCGGAATTTTCTTGCCTTCCAGTTTCCCCAAGATCTATGTTGTTGATCTGCAGAGAAACTGTTGTACTAGAGAAATACCATGTGATGCTATCTCCATGCATGGATTTGCATGGTTCACTCATAATTGGGTGAAGGTATTTATCACCCAGTCAGAGCTTCTCGTGGTATGCATTTGGCGCAACCATTTCTTAGAAGCTTTTTCATTGGACACCAGGCATGATGCTGCAGTATGGGTAAAATGGGATCCGCTCCGCATGCCAGAGTTGCCGGAGAGGATTTGCAGCAGTGACCGCGCTCTGTTTGTGATACCAAAGAGTGACTCCAATGATACAAATTGGTCCATCATGAAGTTGAACGTAAGTGAGGAAAATCCGCGAATGCCATCATGGTTTGAGATCAAAGTGGATCGCTCTGAGACTGGTGGTGTACCAATGTTCTTTCAGTTTTCAGTTGCTGTGGCCAACACTATAATCCTGCCATGCTGGTGCTATAGCGATGATGGTGTATTCGGGGAATGTGTCATGTATGTTGACTGCACTACGTGTACAGGCCAGTGTTCAGTCTTGCCGTTGCCATCAATTCCAGCCCCTATCTCTCAGTTGATGGTGGATGGCAGTATGATTTTTGCACTCCTTGATGATGATCACTCAGTGTTTACTCTTCAGCTGCTATCTGACCATTTGTAAACATTAGTAACTGATCAGCTTCTACGTCCTATAGGCCATCATTCTGCGTAGGCACTGGCCTAGGACAGCTTATTGTGTTTTATAATAATTATTAGTATTATGCTTACTTGCGTTGACATCACCAAGCAAGCTTGGCTAGCCTTCGCATAAGTCAAATGAACAAAAGAAAAGAGGAACATGATTATTTTTCCCGTAGCTATGCAAAAGACGTTACTGAAGTAACGTCTGGCGCTAGCCAGGGTCCACACAGCCTTAATTCTGTGTTGGTTTGTTTGTTTGTGCCTGACGACTTCGGCATGCATGGCGCTATCCCGTACATCCTCGTACCGTACCATCAAAGCCAGCTGGCCACCTTATTCCAATACTGGACCAATAGGGCGTGAAGCAACTTGGATGGATGTGTATGATGCGAAGTGTATTGGGGGAATGCATGCAGGGTGATAGTGCGGATACGAACACCATGTTATGTTTTGAAAAAATATGATAACATCGCTATGCTTTTTTACCTAGGTCAACAAGGATACGGTGTCCCATTATCGCATTATCATTCGAGTGATTGTGGCTGTGCTGCTAATGGGCCGGGCCGCGGGAATGTAAGGATCATGTATATTGCAGTATTTTAATGCGCGGCGCGGTTGTTGTATAAGTAGTAGAATGCTGAGATCATTAACAAATAACAGAGGACTATGATGAAGAGTAAAATGACAGGGTTGAAGCTCTGAGCAGACGGTGTCGGAAGGCGTGCCCACACAGAGAGTAGAAGATGGGAGGAGAGGGGTCCCGCCGCCTCAAGAGTCGCTGTGCTTGGGAAAGGATACGCCAACACCAAGAAACAACAGAGCAAATATCCCATCGTTCGGAGACTCGCCAACTTCGTGAAAAGACACGCACGGACAGCGAGAGACCGCTGAACAGGCATCCAGTCGGCAGAAGAAAAAACGTGATCATGCCCGAACTTGTTCGGTCTGCGGTGACTGCGGTCCGTAGGCATAGGGCCGTAATGTATGCAACCTATGCCGCTATGCAAAAGACGTTACTTTAGTAACATCTGGCGCCAGGCAGGGTCCACAACGCTTTAATTCGTGTCAATTGTTGATCTGTTTGTTTCATAACATTGAAAGAAAGCTCGGATGGCACTTTCCCATCCCCATTAACAGGTCCTTCTTCCCTTGCAGCTTGTCGACGTGCCCCTTGGCTCGGTTTCTCAACGCTGCCACACGCCGCTCTAGCAGTTCTTTCACCGCTGTCTTGATTCCTTGGAAGAAGCGCTCGGGATCCGCTGCCCTCCAGTCTCCTGCGCGCAAATCATCTTGTCCTTGCAAAGACTTCAGGGAGGCTGCCAAGTCGGAGACTAAGCATCATTTTCCCCTCTTTGGTGGTCACTTCCGCCAGGGAGTGACTAATTTTCTCGTCCTTGATGTCAACCTCGGGCAGGTCTAGTCGCAGACGGGCGTCAGCGGACCAGTTGTACTGGTGAGGTTGGGACGGCTCCAGCGGTTCATCTTTGTGCAGGATCACCAGTTTCTTGCCAGCGCTTGCGGCGATGTCTTCCTTGTTCCACTGGCCATTCTTCAGAGCATTCAGCAAGAAGTTGTAGAACTGCATGGCCTCCCGATGATAGATGAGCAGCAGCTTCAGGGATTCGAATTTACCAAGGCCGGCGCCCGCGCCGAGAACGAGGCAGAGGGAGTCGTGGAACTCGGCGGAGTCGAACAGCTGCCCGGCGTTCTTGAGCTCCGCAGCTATGCTCACACTTGCATAGTGCTCCGCGCTAACCAACACACCGTCACCGGCTCCCATCAGCTCAGCACTGTCCCCACAGCAACAGCAACAGGGCAGCTCGTCGTAGTCGTCGAAGAACGTCAGCAGCGTATCGATATCGCCTACGTCAGTGAGATACTGCTGCACTTCGTTCGCTCCGCCACGGCCATTGGTTGTGCGCTGGGTGGCCGAGTGTGTCGGTATAACTATCAGCTTGCCCGTGAAAAGCTTCTCATCGACCAGATTGCGATTTATCTCGCCATCTTTGATCAACGCTGACACATACGATCTCAGGCGTTGCATAGCGTGGACCAGCCGTTGCAGCGCCTGGCAAGGGTTGCTGGAGCAGACTGCAAACACATTGCTCACAGCTTTAGCCGGAAGCAGCAGAGCCACCTCAGCCTCAGTGAACGGGTCCTCGCCGAGAAGGTCCAAGCTGTGGGGGACGAAGAAGTTGTACTGTCGCAGTCCAATCTGCCGTGTTGAGAGCAGCAACCTGGCGTGGCGCAGGTCCTGTGGCTCACCCGTGAGGTCGTCGGTGCCACGGTCCACTTGAACCCTGGTATCAAGCGGCACAGTCGTACAGATCATTCCGCCATTGCACTTGTTGGCGATGGTCATTGCGCTACCTTCGGTGTCGCAGATAACCGTGGCCGAGTAGGTGATGTGCTTCGTCGCTTTCAGCTCATCTGCCAATGGACTGGCCTTGATCAAGTCCTGGATTGATTCGGAAAATTCCCTTGTGCTCCCCTCCTTCATCAAATCGGCTTCATGTAGTACGGTTGATGTCGCAAAGCACTGCCGATATACCGCCGATGAAGATGAGTGGTCTCCTAGATCATCTGCGGCAGCACCGCCATCTCCTGGCCCGTGCTCAATCTCGCTGCCGATCGGCTCGTTTTCCGCCACATCTGCCGCAGATTGCAGCAATGCTCAATCCGTATAATTATATCGTAGGTTGCTGTTGCTGCTGCTCATATTGCTGATCCTGTTGAGCCTGCTGCTGTTGTTGTTGCTGCTGTTGCTGCTGTTGCCGAATGGTGTCCAAGTGTTGAGGAGGCATAACCACCGACGGCATCTGGCGGTACGGTTGAGTGATGGCCACGGCCAGATGCCTGGTGCTTAGGTTCAGTGCACATTTGCTGCCGTACATTCCGTACATCGTCGTCAGGATCTTCATGTGTAACCCTGCATGTATATGTTACAATCATGCAGAGAGATTTCAATCAAAAGTTAGGGAAGTTCTTTCATTTAAATCCTGGTTTGCCAGTACACCTGAAGTGCGTACTACTGAGCTCTCATGCAGCTTTCCTCTACTGCATGATAGTAATCACTGTAACATGAGTACTAGTATGCGTGCAGCGACAGCAGATGAGGATTGTCTATCTTACCCTGTACTTGCTATGAGGATTGTCATCTTGCCCTGTACTTGCTAGCCATATCTAGGCCTGAATGTGAGCAAACGGCTCAACACCCAGCGAGGAATGTGCCACTGGGAGACCATCTTGATCAGGTGGACCAGCAAGGAAACTAAACGAGATGGATAGATAGATAGATAGATAGTTAGCCCCATCCCTCACACAAACAAGTCAACAAAGAGGCATCTTTGGATTGAGGAGTGCTGGTTTCGAAACAACTGGTTTGAAGCTCAAAGTAGAGCTGGTGTTAGCTCAGAGCAGAGCTGCTGTTAGCTCGAAGTAGAGCTGCTGTTAGCTCAAAGTAGAGCTGCGGTTAGCTCAAAGTAGAGCTGCGGTTAGCTCAAAGTAGAGCTGCTGTTAGCTCAAAGTAGAGCTGCGATTAGCTCAAAGTAGAGCTGCGATTAGCTCAAAGTAGAGCTGCTGTTAGCTCAAAGTAGAGCTGCTGTTAGCTCAAAGTAGAGCTGCTGTTAGCTCAAGGTAGAGCTGCTGTTAGCTCAAAGTAGAGCTGCTGTTAGCTCAAAGTAGAGCTGCGGTTAGCTCAAAGTAGAGCTGCTGTTAGCTCAAAGTAGAGCTGCTGTTAGCTCAAAGTAGAGCTGCTGTTAGCTCAAAGTAGAGCTGCTGTTAGCTCAAAGTAGAGCTGCTGTTAGCTCAACGTAGAGCTGCAATGCTAAATGGATGTAATATAGAGCAAGGCAGAGCCGCAGCAAATAGCTAGATAACACCAGTTGTGAGAGTGGACCCGGTTAGTCGGTACGATAATATTATGATGGTGTGAATAAGTTGGATAGGGAGGGATGGTGGGAAAAGAAACACTGCTGAAGCACGATCCGTTGTCTGGAAGAGCACAACAGGGCAAGCAAGATTTGTTTTTCTTTTCCGTAAAAATGGGCTGGTGCCATTTGTGATTACGCAGCAAAACAAAGCGCATGACGTCAGTCTTGAATGCAGTACAAAGCAATGCAGTGCAGTGTGTGCGCTAGTTCGGATTGTTGCTAACAAGTACTAGCACAGCTAGTACACCATTAGCCCCATCCCTCACACAAACAAGTCAACAAAGAGGCATCTTTGGATTGAGGAGTGCTGGTTTCGAAACAACTGGTTTGAAGCTCAAAGTAGAGCTGGTGTTAGCTCAGAGCAGAGCTGCTGTTAGCTCGAAGTAGAGCTGCTGTTAGCTCAAAGTAGAGCTGCGGTTAGCTCAAAGTAGAGCTGCGGTTAGCTCAAAGTAGAGCTGCTGTTAGCTCAAAGTAGAGCTGCGATTAGCTCAAAGTAGAGCTGCGATTAGCTCAAAGTAGAGCTGCTGTTAGCTCAAAGTAGAGCTGCTGTTAGCTCAAAGTAGAGCTGCTGTTAGCTCAAGGTAGAGCTGCTGTTAGCTCAAAGTAGAGCTGCTGTTAGCTCAAAGTAGAGCTGCTGTTAGCTCAAAGTAGAGCTGCTGTTAGCTCAAAGTAGAGCTGCTGTTAGCTCAAAGTAGAGCTGCGGTTAGCTCAAAGTAGAGCTGCTGTTAGCTCAAAGTAGAGCTGCTGTTAGCTCAAAGTAGAGCTGCTGTTAGCTCAAAGTAGAGCTGCTGTTAGCTCAAAGTAGAGCTGCTGTTAGCTCAAAGTAGAGCTGCTGTTAGCTCAACGTAGAGCTGCAATGCTAAATGGATGTAATATAGCGCAAGGCAGAGCCGCAGCAAATAGCTAGATAACACCAGTTGTGAGAGTGGACCCATGAAACCAGCACTCCGTTAGCTAAGCACTATTGACGCACAGCAAGGGTCAATTAATGTCAGCACAGGCAAGCATTGCGCAGCTAGAGTTCAGTAGCTCATTACTCACCCGAGTTGGGGATCATGGCATCCATGGCACGGCAGCAAGCCGGGACGATAGCTGGCGCTATGCGCTTGTTGTAGTCTGGATGTAGCATAGACACGCATCGCTCTTTCCACTGACCTGCCACTCGGAAGAAGGAGTCGGGGGCACTAGCCATAGCAGCGGTGGTGGCTACACCAATGTGGACCGAATGCCCGGAGTAGTTCGACTGGGATGGTACACCGGCCGCAGCGACAAGAGACCATACTGTTACTGTGAATGACTGCCTGGTCAGCTGCTGTCTGTTCGAGAGTACGAACAAGAGTTGCTCCGGTCCCTCGCGACGAGTGACAAATGGGTAGCTAACAATGGCACGGACCGGGCAGTACGGCGGTACAGACGGGCCAATGTCACTAGTAACGCCTTTACCGAATGGGTCCGTCTTGGATGAAAGCAGGAAGAGTTGCAGGCGTCCGTCACCAGGGGAGCTAGTACAGCCCCGTGTGATGCCATTAGTGAATTCAGCGCACCGAAGAAATCCAAAGAAGCAGCATGGCGGCTTGGTAGAGCAGCTTGTCATGGCCATTCAGGACACTACTTTTCCGGCGTGCATCCGTCAGGTGTCGTAGGATTGGCATAGTTATAGGAAGGCGAGGGGTGAGTGCAGCCGTACCATGGCATAGCTGGATGCCCTTTGTTATAGATTGATCTATTATTAATATTAGTCGTACGATCTACGATCTACGTTCTGCTACGTGTGTCGTTCTACGCTCCTTTGATGCATGCATGACGAAGAGTGACAATGTCTTACCTCATTATGAATCAGTCTTCTTCTGCATTACGTCTGCATGGCTGACGTGTGTCTTACTTTGGTACGAGCTGACGAGGCCTATACTGTCGTGTCATAGCGCCATTAGTGCAACGACAGCACTTACGTGTCTCTGCTGCTTATCTCTCGATGATTGCCATTTTACATGTTCACTTCTAAATTATCCTAGAACAAACCAGATGGTGTTTCCTGCTGTGGTATACGCGAGTTGCATGGAATGAATCTTGCGTGCGTACGTTATAACAATTGGCGACGAAGATGAGCGTTTGTAGTAACCTGAGCACAGCCCACAAGCTTCCAGTTTTCGAATACCGGGGCACGCCAGCAGAAGTGTCCTCTCGCTGGAAGAAATGGCTACGAAGCTTTACGTACATGGCTGAAGGCCAAGGGATTACGGATCACAAACGGCTGAAAAATTTATTGCTGCATACTGCCGGAACACAGGTTCAGGACTTATTCGAAGACCTCGAAGATCCACAGGCGTCGGCTCTGCCTGCGGATGACAACGAGTACAAGGTTACGTTACGGAAACTGAACGAACATTTCAAGGCCGCGCCACATCCTGTATACGAGCGTCACGTGCTGCGCCAGATGACCTTTGCTAAGAATGAGTCGGTGAGTCAGTTTGTTGTAAGATTACGCGTCCAGGCCCGCTTGTGTGATTTTGGTACCGCTTGTGACGACATGATTCGAGACCATGTGGTGTCATGCATTGCGAATGTCGAGTTGAAAAAGAAGTTGTTATCAGATCCAAAACTAACTTTGGGTACGTGTCTAGAAATTGCAGCTTTGTTTGAGGCAACCCAGCAACAAGCTTCGTCTATGGGTTCCGCTGCTGCTATGAGTACGCCATCAGAAGTCCACGGTCTCTCTCGTAAGCACTCGGTGTCGCAGAAACAACAGAAACAACATTTCAAGTCGTCAGGTAAAACGGATCGTGCACGTAAACCTGAGAGAGTGTCTGTTTCTGCTTCTACTTCCTCTGAGCGTCTCTGTTTTAGGTGTGGCAAGGCTGGTCATTTCGGTCGGGATCCGAGTTGCCCGGCGCGTGGCAAAACCTGCAGCAAGTGTCAGCGTCGTGGGCATTTCGCTTCCTGCTGCAATTCGCAGTCGACGTCCCACATTTCGTCCGAGCCAGAGTCACTGTTCGACTCTTTCAGCATTGGGGCTCTCACCGACGATGTGTCACCTACAGATAAGTGTCAACCTAAGTCTAAGTCTCATCCTCCCATGATGATTGATGTATGCGTTAATGATGTAGTCTGTCCTATGGAAGTCGACACTGGTGCTGAAGTTTCAGTATTCCCTAGTTCTGTGTGGAAGGAGCAGTTTTCCAATGTGTGTCTGCATAAGTCTCGTGCATCACTGCATTCGTATGGTGGTAGTTCCCTATCTGTATTGGGTGAATGCATTGTCGATGTCCGTTACGAGTCTCACCAGTTTCGAGACACCATCATTGTTGTAGAGGGTAGTGGTCAGCCCCTGTTTGGTCGGAACTGGATGTCCCACGTCATTATAGACTGGTCAAATTTTCGTAATGCACAGGTCAATGCATTGTCGCTAGATAGTCTATTGCGTCAGTTCCCTACCGTATTTCAAGAGGGTTTGGGTACCATTAAGGGTCAGTCTGCCAAGATCCAGCTTCAAGGGTCACCCACCCCCAAGAGTTGCCGTTCCCGTCCTGTCCCGTACGCCGTCCGCACTAAGGTTGAAGCTGAGTTGTTGCGTCTAGAGGGGGAGGGGATCATCAAGCCGGTCTCTAACGCTGATTGGGCATCCCCCGTGGTGGTTGTAAAAAAGAAAAACAACACCATCCGCTTATGTGCAGATTTTAAAGTGTCCATCAACAAGCACATTGAAGCTAACCAACATCCCATTCCCAACCCGAGTGATTTGTTATCGCAATTATCTGGTGGATCTGTATTTTCCAAATTAGATCTCAGCCAAGCTTATGCTCAGCTACCGCTCGACGACGACAGTAGGCGCTATTGTGTCATCGCTACGCACAAGGGTTTGTACGAATTCACGAGACTACCCTTCGGCGTCAGCTCAGCTCCGTCAATCTGGCAGAAGGCCATCGAGCAGGTGCTACAAGGTCTAGAAGGTGTCGTTGTCTATTTCGACGATATTCTCATTTGTGGTAACACCCAGCAACAACACGACGAGCGTCTACGAGCAGTCCTCCGTCGTTTCGCTGAGACAGGGCTGCGGTTGCGTCGTGAGAAATGTGAGATTGGTAAGCCACAAGTTAGTTACCTTGGGTTTACATTGTCGAAGGCTGGTCTACAGCCCAGTCGGGATAAGGTTTTGAGTATTCAGAATGCCCCGAGGCCCCATGATGTGTCTACCTTGCGTTCGTTTCTGGGGCTCGTGAATTTCTTTGGGCGGTTTATCCCCAATTGCTCCTCGCTGTTACAACCCCTGAACGAGTTGTTAAAGAAGGATGTAGTCTTTAATTGGACGGATGCATGTCAGTCGGCGTTTGCCAAAGTTAAAGAGTTTCTCATCGCCGATCCAGTTATGGCCCATTATGATGTTACCTTACCACTGATCTTAGAGTGTGATGCATCCCCTGCTGGTATTGGTGCTGCTCTTCTACATGTCATGCCGGACCAGTCTGTTCGGCCAGTTGTATATGTGTCACGTGCTTTGTCCAAAGCAGAGAGTCATTACAGCCAGATTGAGCGAGAGGCGTTAGCTATCGTGTTTGCTGTTCGTCGTTTACACCAGTACATCTACGGTCGTAAGTTCATTCTGCGCACCGACCATAAGCCTCTAATCAAGATCTTCGGCGAGCACGAGTCGTTAAGTAAGACGTCGGCATCCCGTCTACAGCGCTGGGCCGTGATTCTCGCTGAGTACGACTACGTCATTGAGCATATTCCAGGTAAAGAAAATGTGCTAGCAGATTGTCTGTCTCGTCTGCCTTTACCATTGTCTGCTGCTGAAATGTCTGCAATTGTTAGTGCAGTCAGCAGTCATGCATTTGACCCCTGCGAGTTAATGCCTCTACAGAGTTCGGATGTTGCCAAGGCTAGCAAATACGATTCTGACATTTCGTTAGTAATGTCCTACACGCTGCATGGTTGGCCTGCTACAGTTCCCGACAGGTTAGTGCCGTATAGCCGCATCCGGAATGACCTAAGTATTGAGCATGGTTGTTTGCTGTGGGGTTCCCGCGTCATTATTCCAGTTCAGTTTAGACGCCACTTATTAGAGGAACTGCATTCTTCACATGCCGGTGTGTCCCGAATGAAGAGTGTGGCACGAAGCATTTTCTGGTGGCCAGGCTTAGATGCCGATATCGAACGATTAGCCGCCGATTGCAGTCTTTGTCAGGAAAGCTCTAATCTGCCCCGCAAGGACTCTGTCCACCATTGGGCATACCCCAATGCTGCTTTTGAGCGTGTGCATCTTGATTTTGCTGAGTTCGAGTCGCAACAGTTTCTGGTCATAGTTGATGCATTCTCTAAGTGGATTGATGTATACGAGCTTGGTTCCTCCGCTACGACTACTAAAACAGTGAACTGTTTGCTACGGTTCATCAGTACATTTGGTATTCCTAGAGTACTAGTATCTGATAACGGCCCACAATTTGCCTCTGGCGAGTTTGCTGCTTTCTGTGCCCAGAATGGTATTAAGCATCATCGTACACCGCCCTATCATCCCGCCAGCAACGGACAGTGTGAGCGGATGGTGCAAGAGCTGAAGAAGGCTTTGCGAGCAAGGCCTCACCATGTGTCTGTATGTGTGCAAGTGTCTCGCTTTCTTTTCGATTACAGAAACACACCGCACAGCGCTACCAAGCAGAGTCCCGCGAGTATTCTATTGAAGAAAGCCCCGACCACGCGTTTGGCGCTGCTGCAACCCAGTTTCGCCACGGCTATGCAGCAGGCCCATGAACTCGATAGTACTGCGTCTCGTGAGTTCACAGTGAATGCACCAGTGTGGGTGTACAATGCTCGTCCTGGCTCTAAGCCGAAGTGGCTAGAAGGTTTAATATGCAAACGACTCAGTACGATGACCTATTCTGTGATGGTAGGAGGAGTCGTCCGAAAAGTGCACATCGATCATTTGAAGTCCAGAACAGCTGAGTCTGCTGGTTTATCGGCCGAGTCCGACGCCATTCCGACAGTGTCTACGCCGAGTGTTACTCCGACAGTCGCTACAGCAACGCCGACTCCTGAGTTACCAGCTTCACCGCCGGCTCAGTCGTCTCCTGTCATTGATACAGCAGCTACTACTATGCCTAGTACGCCTACTACTGCTACATCTAGTACGCCTACTACTGCTACGCCTAGTATGTCTACTACTGCTGCTACTCCTGTTAGTATGCCTGATACAGTTCAAGTCGCTACTCCTGTTAGTATGCCTGATGTGTCAGTGCCTGTTTCGTCAACTCCAGTGTCACCGCGCTATCCGTCAAGAATGCGCCGTGCCCCTGATCGCTTAAATTTGTGAGTATTGAGTGACTATCTTAGCATTAGTCATGAATGACTCGCCTAGCAATTCTGACATTGCCTTAGAGTGTCCTATTCCGCTATTTGTCTGTAATAGCATAGTATTGTATCATAGTTAGTCGGATATAAGGATTTGCTCTTGTATATAGTTGTTTGGATGCATTTTGATTATATATGCATTATTGCTAGTCCCACTTCACTACTTCTTTAAGGAAGGAGGATTGTTATAGATTGATCTATTATTAATATTAGTCGTACGATCTACGATCTACGTTCTGCTACGTGTGTCGTTCTACGCTCCTTTGATGCATGCATGACGAAGAGTGACAATGTCTTACCTCATTATGAATCAGTCTTCTTCTGCATTACGTCTGCATGGCTGACGTGTGTCTTACTTTGGTACGAGCTGACGAGGCCTATACTGTCGTGTCATAGCGCCATTAGTGCCACGACAGCACTTACGTGTCTCTGCTGCTTATCTCTCGATGATTGCCATTTTACATGTTCACTTCTAAATTATCCTAGAACAAACCAGATGGTGTTTCCTGCTGTGGTATACGCGAGTTGCATGGAATGAATCTTGCGTGCGTACGTTATAACACCCTTCAACACCCTCTTCAGAAGCCACGCATCTACTAAGGGGCCGGCAAACCCATTCTTCAGGTGGGCTTTATGCACCGCACTCGCATACACAGATACAGTTCAGGGCACGCTGATCATAGTTCACGCATGAATGTGTGTCCAGGAACGATGACTCGGGCAGCAAAAGTGAGCTTCCCCAGGAGGGACTCGAGTTGACGCTGGCCGATGCTGCGCTCGCTGATAGTAGCCATGAGTGGCGCACGGATCTCGGACAGCTTGTCCTCTGGTAGCCGAGCTTCGTGGCGCTCGCAGTCTAGGACAATACCAAGGAAGGTCAATGATGGTGATGGCCCTTTGAGCTGGGATGGAGCAAAGAGGAGTGCCGAGATACGTGAACGCCCGGAGGGGGATGGTGAGTTGCTGGTTGGCTGCAGCCAAACCAGTGGAGATATCGAGAAAGTCATCGAGGTAGTGAAGCCGGTGATCTATAGCAAACTCGTGCTGCATGATCCAGTTGACTGCTGTGGCTACTGAGTCAAAGACGGCTGGGCTGGAGCGGAGGCCGAAAGGCAGAAAGCGCTCGTAGTAGTAGGAGCCTTCCCAGCGAAGTCCTGACGACGGACTGGGATCTGCCGAAATGCACTGCGTACATCGAGCTTGGACAAATGCACAGGCTGTGGGCATGACATGATGATGTTGATCGCGTTGTCAATGCTCGCGTAGTGCAGAGAGAGCGGCTCGGCAGGAATGCTGTCGTTCGCGCCGGTGCCTTCCGGACTAGACAGATGGTGGATCATTCGCGGCTTTCCGTTCTTTTTTGGGGATGGCACCAATACCAGAGCGGCGCATGAACTGAAATGGAGGTGACGGAAATGGGCCTGTGGTCTCGCTGCGGGCGCAGGAGCTAATTGCTCGGATATAAATGCCGAGTGAGTGAAAGCCAATGGTAGATTATTAGAGAAAACCGAAATGTCGTGTTGGCCGGCAGATCCAAGAGTAAAGCCACGGCGCAGGCCATGGAGAACATACGCAACACATGATTGATCTGAGTGGTTACGTAACAGGCGGGCAAAGTGGTCAGCTAGCAGTGTGGTGTCTGCAGAGTGTATAGGAAAGAAGCTACGTACCGAGTCAAGCGATTCAGTAGCCAATCTGCTAGGAGCGGCGGGGTGGCCGATTGGCTCCGCGCTGCTGCTGGTTGCACATGATGCATGGGTGGTCCTTGCCACACTGGCTGCAGGTGTGGGAGAAGCGGCACGACGACGAAGAACAGCGACCTCCATTGAAGTTGCGGCAGATTTCTTGGCCGTCGCTGGTATGGTTGCGACCACTGGAGGTAAATGCTGCTGGCTTCGGGACGAAAAGGACACAAACCGCCCCTGGATGGACCGTCTTACATTGAGCGCATTTTGGGTGTGCATGGCCTGTGACGGCTATCTGCCATAGGTTCACGTCGATGGTGTCCAACCTCTTCGTGCCTGGTTACTGGGCCACGAGCATCCGCAGCTGGCGGTCGTACTCTAGCCACGCGCTTGGGAAGAACTGGCAGTTAGCAGTCAGGATCAACTGCTGGTACGCAATCAGTTCAGCAGTGCGGTGTAGGGCAGCAGCCGTGATAACAGACATGTATGTGGTCCATGCCTCGAGCCGGGTAGCTACATGTGTAATTATCGTGAACCTTGCGACGCACCTGCTTCGCGTCATCCGACTCAACGATATTTAGCTGGCTATCGTTATTCGGGCTGTGCACCAGCCGGAATGTTGGGCCGGAAGTGTGCAAGAATTTCAGGCAACAAACTTGAAAATCTACGAACTCCCCTCGCAAGATACGTTCTTGCACAGCCTTGGGCACAGCTGGTGCAGGTGGCTGATCGGGTGGGTTACAGGAGCTTGGCCTGGCGTAGTGGCAGCAGCTGCCGCATTGCCTTGGCCTTGGGTGAGGAGCGGCACAATGCTCTCCGATAATGATAAAATGGCGGCCGACAAAGCCGACTACACCTCGTCCCGTACAGGAGCGCAGAGATCCTTTGATGAGCCCGCGTCACCTGAGCTGGCGGAGGAGGCATTGGTGCACGTCGGGCTTCTGGGCTCGCGAGCCGTGTCCGCACTGTCATGTTGCTGGTTCTCCTGGCCGGAGCAGACCTCACTACCAAGGGCTAGTTGTGCCAGCAAACGGTCCTGTAAAATACTTTTACTAAGTTTCCTTTCGGATTCAAGCCGCGCTGAGAAGGCTCGCCGCGGAGGGCTTGGCAAGGCATTGCCTTGACAGTGTCGACAGTAAGGTCAGACATACTGAAGAAATACAGTGTCGAGGTGACACTCGGGCTGGCAGCAAAGCTACGAAAGGAAAAGAAACACTGCTGAAGCACGATCCGTTGTCTGGAAGAGCACAACAGGGCAAGCAAGATTTGTTTTCTTTTCCGTAAAAATGGGCTGGTGCCATTTGTGATTACGCAGCAAAACAAAGCGCATGACGTCAGTCTTGAATGCAGTACAAAGCAATGCAGTGCAGTGTGTGCGCTAGTTCGGATTGTTGCTAACAAGTACTAGCACAGCTAGTACACCAATAGAGAGAGAGAGAGAGAGAGAGAGAGATATATAGAGAGAGAGAGAGAGAGAGAGAGAGAGAGAGAGAGAGAGAGAGAGAGAGAGAGAGAGAGAGAGAGAGAGAGAGAGAGAGAGAGAGGGAGGGAGAGATTGAAAGGGATAGCACGGTTACTGCTGAGAGGCCTGGCCAGTACCTGTGCACATACGGGCGCAAATCAGCACTAATACCGTATTTTCCCGGTTATAGGTCGACCCCCGTATCCGGAGGTCTCAATTCTGCGTTTTAAATTTTTCACCCAAAGAAGCGCTACTAACCACCTCCTGCTACTAACACATCAACAAAATCATGTAAATATTCCTTATTGGAGGGTATAACATCCCAATCCTTGAAAAAAAATGCCAATAAACTGGCAACAATGTGTACACATGGTGCACTTGTGCATGCAGTGCAGCCCATTTTTTGTAAGATACTAATAGCTCCCGGTTATAAGTCGAATCCCGGTTGTAAGTCGACCCGCACCCTTTCTCCGGCTATTCTAAGTCGTAAAAGGTCGACTTACGACCGGAAATACGGTATACAAACATAGTGGACATGCACACGTCCAACCTCTATAACATACTCTTTGTCTTCACTGTCACATTCTACATACTGTCCATTTGTAATTATAGGTCAGTGCATGGCAGGGAGGGCCTTATGGCTTGTTAGAGCCCGACAGGTTAGCCTGAGGGTCGTAGGCCCGAGGGCTAACCTGGAGGGCACAAACAAGCCATAAGGCCCTCCCTGCCATGCACTAACTATTTTAGAACGAGGCTACATGCATTATCTCATTTGTATTATGCTTGTGTACCCTTCTATTGGGTAGTTTTGTGGTTTGTATGCAGAGAGAATTGGTGTGGTATGAACTCAACACCACTGAGGACTACTAAAAGTAGAATAGACGCAAATGAAATCCGGGGCTCTTTATGCAAGCTTCATTCTCAATAGCTTCTGGAGCTATTTAGGGGCTTCGAGAGCCACTTTTCATCTTCGGTTTTTATAGGGTTCCGCCAGCTGTTGACTACAGATTACCGTAAACGAGTAGGGGAGACAAAAACCAAACACGCTTGTGAAATGCGTGGCTTTTAGTAGTACACCGTACATTTTATGCAGAGTTCATTATCTGCACCGTACCATGATGCGTACAGGAAGTTGTACGCACATGTTTAGAGTATATTCAGCGGGCTTTAAACCAAGAGTACATAACCCCCCAGAGTGTGCAACTCCACTATGGGTGCTGTCCCGACAGAATTTCAAGTTGACGTCATTTTGATGATGCAATGCGCACTGTACACGGATTATCAGACGAATCCGGAACCTGTGGTTGACCGAAGCCAATCGATCCTGTACAAATTATTGCAAAGAAGAACGTGTGATGCGTTGACACCCGTACACATGTTGTAAATCACTGCTGCAAGGAGCATTGCGTCATAAAGAATGACGTCAACTTGAAATTCTGTCGGGACAACAGGGTATGTGGGAGTTGCACACTCTGGGGGGTTATGTACTCTTGGTTAAACTAATCCAAGGCCCTCGACGCGTCATCAAGAGTAGTAAAATTACGATTGAGCGGGCTTTAAATTCTAATAAGGCCCTTGGCGGGAATGTCGCTGATTGGTCGTTTCCTGGACAATGAGACAGGCCTCATTCTAATACTGTGTACATGTAAGTACAAAGTTTCGTTTTGAAATTACCTTTCGTTATATTTGGCAGCGGGCACGAAATATCTAAAGTTTGCACCAAACTAAAGTTTTTTTCTGAATGTTCAGGGCAACAGACCTCAACCAAAAACAAAAACGAGTACGTAACGAACCTGCTGGTGGAGTGATCTAACAAAAAGTTGTACTTGTACAGTTGGAGTGCGCATCCAAGATGTGCTAGAGCTGTTAGCCAGTTAGTTGTAGAACGTCAGTACCGTCGGTCAGTGTCGTGCAATGTTATCGCATGAGCTGATTGTTTAGTAACTGGTGGTGTTAGTGGACATTATAGTGTAACTTGTAGTTTACACCTTCCATGTTGTTTTTCGTATGTTAGTGCGGGTTACTTCATTTTCTTCTGCTCCCCTAACCAGCAGAAGTCACGTATGAATTCTGATGAATTCTGATGAATGAATTTCAATTTCATTCTTGCGTAAGTACAAGCACGTTTATCTTCTATCTCAACCCTTCACGCCGGCTTTCTATTGCGATTCTGCACCCATCACGAACATTTCCAGATCACAAAATGTGTGATTCCGTGATGCCCGCCCGGATTGCTGTATCTGTCATAACAAATCGACTAGTGTCTGTTGGATATGGGCGTTTGGTGGCATTTCAATCGGCTCAAGCCCAGCACGTTTCGTTCTCCGTGTGTACTGCAGGCTGACGCACACTAGTCATTGATCTGAACCCAATCTACGTGTAGATGTTATCGCACTCACTGCTTAGCACATCTTGATACTCAACAGTTACATTCTGGTATCCCGTTCAGCCATAGTGAAATTCTGATGGAAGATTTGTTTGGTACACAGACGGAGACCGCGTGTAGCAACAGCAGAGCTATCACTTCGGGGTTTTCTTCATTTGCAGCGCTTAGTAACTCTTGCCACGGACTGTGCGGGACGGCGCTTAGTTACTCTTGCCACGGACTGTGCGGGACGGCGCTTCGCCTTGACTAATATGCAGGGGCGTCGGAACCGGTGCGGCAGGTGCGGCCAAAGCCGCACCAATAATTTTCGATTTTTTATTTTATTTTTTTTAGACGGGACCTGGCCTCTTGTAATTGTACGGGCAGAAGTAACACAATGATATGTCATAATATTACAAGTATTCTTATTTCTCATATTATTCTGTAGCATTCAAATATGGCCTTTTAGGCCCAATTTTCAAAAACATTTCCCAGGGGAGGACCCCCGACCCCCTCTCACACTTTCGCCGCACCAATGATTATGTTAAACTGCTTCCGACGCCCCTGGTATGTAATTACGTACGTAAATTCTGCTGGGATGACGACTACATGTACACCATAGGTCAGTGGTTAGAGCATCGCTAGCTACAAGCGAGGGTCCCTGGTTCTAGTCCTGGTGGTGACAGTCAATTTTTTCTTCAGAATTTTCCCGTTTGTGTCTTTCCCTCAAACTAGTCAAGATACGTAAATTACAAACACACTCACCGAATTCCTCCGGAAAGAAACACGGAAGAGACGCCGCAAAGCTGTGCTCGCTGTTCACTGTAGTGGAACGCGGCTGCCCGGCTTCGTAGCTGTCCGTGACGGTGTTCTCTCTGTCGGTCGATACGATTCACGTAACGACGTGCTAGAATTCCAGCAGCCCGGTTAGCGCAGTGCCTGTTTGATCCGCGGATTCAGCGGCGAAATAAATTGCAAAGAGCACTCTACTGAGCCGGATTCGCGGAGGACTCTCTCATTTGCATTCAAATTTTATAAAATCCACGAGCACCGGAACCCTCATCTCATCACATTTTGTGGCCTTGTGTGTTGAATCGTCCTGTCCAGTTCTGTGAGCACACAAGCATAGCCAAACTTGAGTTCGAGAGCCTGAACAAGGTCCGAAGATAAGATCAATGCTGTTGTTGTACGAGCGACCTTGCCGCCCAAACAAGACAGTCTGAGAGATTTGGGAGAATGTTCAGGACAAAGAAGGTAGCGCCGCAAACAGAGGAATAGGGGTAGCACAAACGTGTGTCACGGTAAGCAAGGGCAGTGCGGCACTTATGCAACATAGTCCAAACATATTTGCCGACTACAAGAGTTGAAGGAGGGGCGAAAAGAAACTCACCTCGTGGAAGACGGACGCGTAAGTGGCGCTTGGAGAAAGAACACTGGACGCTAGTGAAAAGGACGCTAGTGGACGGCCTTGCTCCGTGTCACGACGGCCGTTATCGCGTACATCAAACGCGGCGGAAATCGCAAATCGATCACAAAGGACAAGGTCGGGCAACGTCTACACTACAGCAAGGAATGTGTTTCCGGATGCAGCCCGAGTCGTGTTCTGTCTGAATATGAGAGGGACGGTAAGGGCCGTTTCACACGAGGTATACATGGCTTTTCACGAATGGGCGTTCTAGGCACAGTACACAGCGCGTGATTTCACACGAGTGTCGCAACATGCTATTCAAGCAGCAGTTGCCATGGCAGCTTTGACCTGCCTCGCACAGAAGTCGTAAAATACGGAATCCGCACGCGAACGCGGGAGTTTTGAACACAAAATAATAATAATTATTATTAGTTTGGCAAGGAGATGTTCTCTCCCTGATTCTCGTTTTCTTTGATCGCCACAAGGAGAGAAAGATGGACGGACGAGAGAGGTTGCAAAGGATGGCGAGGCGTAGAAGGGCTGCATTGCCCTCGCTTGTTCAAAGTGTAATTTCAAGTTTTTCTCTGGATTCAACCATCCTGAGCGGAACGCAGCATTGAGTTTCTCGGCGATCTCCCTTTCCCTCACAAAGTCACAATACGCTTCACCATCTGGCCACTTTTTGATTTTTGATAGTCGGCCCACAACTCAATAAGTCTAGCCTCCAGGTCATCAGAGAATATTTGGCGAGGCATTGTCCGAAACGGAAGGCACAACCAGCAACCAGCAATGAAAGCAAACAGAAGCAAAAAAAAGCAAACACGACGACAGATCACAATGCAAGGAAAACGAAGTTTGTCAGTAGAACGCTGGGTATATCCTGCTTTCTACACCCCTCCTAGATCCTGGTCTTGCTGAAAACGTACACGATGCGTTTCACATTTCGCGCCAAAAGTGCTCCATCTCCTAGGGAACATAACCGGAAACGTGACATGTACGCGATTTTGTACCTCGTGTGAAACGGCCCTAAATCTGTCCCCCGTCATAATCACGATGGCAAGGTTTCGCATACGAGCCGAAGACTCAAGCGCAGGAGAGGTACATGTAGATCTACAGTACATGCAGTCTGCATGTAGATAGAGAGCTACCAAAAAAACATCTGCACTACTACACTGTAACATGATTGTACTCGCAGCGACCGTACAGTCCCGCTAGTAGTAGAGAGGCTGTCTCCGAGGCAGTGTTTTCAATGCACGTGATGCTGAACCAGTTACATGTTCCCTTGTACTGTTGTAGCGCCTGCTGTGCCTTTCCCCTGTGGACAGGTGCCACAAGAGCCGTAGGTCACAAACTGACAAAGACTGAAAGTGAAATGTTAGTGAGCGCAGGAAAGTCATCGCGGAATCAGCCCTTGCCAGAGATGTCTTGTCAGTTTGATCTGATACTGCGGGCCACATGCACTGGTGTATCGTCTTGTTGGCATCGCACCACGTCAGTAAGTCATGTAAAACCTAGCCACTTCTGGGCGCTCTGGCACGTCGATTCGTAGATCTACTTCCAAGTCTGCCAGGCGCCAAGAGACCACAACTCTTGCATACCGTCCCGGGGATTTCCCGGTCCATTTCCCTGCTCCCGTGATGCTTGTGAGAACAAAGCTAAAGAAAGACGTCCTCTGTCAGTACTGTACTAAAACAGTACAAATAATGACTAGTCACTGAGCCCATCCCACGACCCTATGGCTATAATACTATAGGCTATTATTAATAGCCTATGATGGCCTATCTCTGGCAAGTATTTTAGTTCAAGTAGCAAGCCACGCCATGCATAGCTATATGTAGCTAGCTACTACTAGTAGTAGTACTAGTAGTGCTTACATCCTACGCCAGCCATCATCGACACCAGGCAATCAAGCAATGATTGCATACGCATCAATGGAGGACGCTGTGAGGCACAGGATCTAGGAGGGGAGCTCCAAGGTCCTGTTTAGTCACCACCCTCCAGCAAGACGTCAAGTTCACCGCCGTCGCATTGAAGACGAGCCGGCACCTCGAAACCCTAAGAAGTTGTGCAGTTGACCGGCAGAAGTGGAGTAAAATTTGTTCTGCGGTGGTGTGAACACACATGACCGGCTGTGATTTTGGTGTGGACGCACATGACTAACTGTGATGACCAATGATTTCATTTTCATTTATCTTATTTTTTATATTTTTTTCTAAGAAAAAGCTTTGCTGATGTGGTGTATTGGAACTCATGTGAAATCTACACCGTGATTGTTTTCGTCAAATATCATTATCTTCTCTTTTCTCTCTCTGCCGCGGTGCTTTTTGTCACTCCATTGTCGTGAGTTCCCTTTGGAACGTAGACGAGAATTATTATTATTATTATTTACTAGTAGTAGCTAGCCATAGCCCGGGCATAGGCCGAAAAAACATCAAGTGTGACTGTACTTCGAAATTTGATAATTTTTAATTTAAATTGTACTTTGTAGAAAGGCACGTCGACCGAAAATCGGCGTGAGCAGTGTGTGAGCAGTGTGAGGTGTGTGAGCAGTGTGAGCAGTGTGAGGTGTGTGAGCAGTGTGTGAGCAGTGTGGGTTCATCAGTGCATGGAGTCACTAGTAGTACAGCACTACTGCTGTACCGTGTGTTCTAGAGTAGAGGGCATAGTTTTTCTTTTCTTTTTATCATCTCGTATTGTGGTGAAAATGTTACCAAAGCCAAGGTTTGGAGTTTTTTCTTCTTCTTTTCTTTCCCCTTTTCCTGTTGCCATTCACATTTTATATCCTTCAATTTTGCTGTTTAACTTTTGTTCATTTTTGAATTCTTTGCTCTCATTGTCTTCTTGCATGCATTTATCATCATTGCTTTGTGCGTTCAATAAAACGCCGTTTAGTAGTTACTAATGTAGAACTAGAACATGTACATGCACATGTAGCTCTACTTGCCCTGCTTCACAATGTCACATTGAATTCGTTCACAGTACCCCTCGCACACCTTGCACGCACATGCTACAACACACTCAAAAACTTTGATTTGAGCGTGTCAGTTTCAAGTGCAATCTACATGTACATGTACATGATGTAGGGAAGAAGTTTTAGTTTCTATACAAACTGGAAAGCATTAATTATCAATACTGGCCATGTGGGAGCTGGCTCCCAATCTCAAACCAGATCCGGATCACAGTGTATTTTTGCCAGAACACTTGCTCTTCCATTAAACATGTCATAGCTAGTAGAATCCGCAACCAGCTACTACTTGAGAACGGTTTTATTCACAACACCAATTGGGTCACACGCGTGAAACCATGAAGACGGAGTCAAAGCAACTACTACTACCGGTACTAGTAGATCTACCTGCTACCGTATTCCGTGACCGATCCTTTCAATGTTCTAAATCTTTACTTTGCCTTTTCTACCTGGACTTCTCATTGGTTTCCCTTTTCTCTCTAGCTCTTCTCTTGTACCTTCTCGCTATTCTTAAAATGAGGGGCTTTGAATAAAACTAGCATTATTAGTAGATCTACCTGAAAATGGCATGCATACACTTGCTTGCCCGCACAGCTCGGCAGTTTTGCATAATGATATGAACTTTTTCAGAGTAGGTACGATCATGTACATGTAGATCTACTGTACGAAATGCAGCGTGACTCTTGCATCCAAACGCTGGGTAGGAATCGTCACCCCCCCCCCCCTCCCCCCCCCCCCCCCCCGGCCCACCACTCAAGCACATGACCTGTACAGACGTCCATGATTGCAGTACACTCGTACAATGTGCCTCGTTTATCCGGGCGATCCGGGACCAGCCACTGCCCGCAACTAACTTTGGAAAGTCCGTAACTCCGAATCACATACATTTTGATGGTCAAAGACCATGCATATTATAATGCCGTGTGACCACGCAGTGGAAACACCAACCAATGTGAAGAGAGCGGGTAATAGGCTGATAGCCAACCGTGCACGGCGATAAAGATAAGTAGGGGTTAGACGGGAAACGAAAGAATAGCAAAAGCAAGAGCAGCAGCAGCAACTCCGTGAAGACAAAGGATGTCGATAGCCAGTCAGGAGCAACAGAGACGTAAAGGACATGTGGATAATGTGGCTCTTGTGAAAAAAATAGAAGAAAAAAAGCTTCTGCATCAGTGCGGCTAGAGACTGGGGGAATACGTATCTATTATTGGCTGAGAAAGAGGTCGGTATGGGGAAACATAAACCAAGAAAAAGACTGAGGTCCGCCGAGGTCTTTTACCTCACTACAAAGTGAAACAAAGCGATAATCATGCAATCTGTCCATACAAAGGCAGGGATAGCGCTAGGCCTTGGCGGATAATGCTCGAAAAGGTGGCAGATTCTGCTCGAAAAGCAGTGAAATTGGCAGAACCATACAAACCTTATGGCGGGCAATTCCTCGAATTCTGCTCCATTTCTTTATCCACATACCAAACATGCATGAAACTTACCAGAAAAAAGTACCGAATTCTGCCAATTTTTCTGCCGGCATTATCCGCCAAGGCCTAGATAGCGCATGAGAGCAACTTAGGCGTGGCTGGAAGCACTGGGAAGATAAACAAATTTAATCGTAAATCAACAGCTCAGTGGTGAAAATATAGCAAGTGTTCCCAAGAGAGAGAGAGAGAGAGAGAGCTAAACAGTGATACTGAGTATACATGATATTGCAATGCGGGCGGGGCGGCGGGAGGGTGGGGGGGGGGGGGGCGGGGCGGGGGAGACAGAAAAACACCTTTGCAATAGTTGATGGCACAAATCACGTATGACTAACGTAGACTTATCCACCTGTGCCTGATGAATTCTCAGCATGCAAGTATAGTTCAATGCATGGAACAAAAATAATGAAAGAGCAAAACTGATGATGATGCAGGCGGGGAGGGGGGGGGGGGGCAGAAGAACATCTTTGCAATAGTTGATGGCGCAAACCACGTACTAACGTAGACTTATCCACCTGTGCCAGATGAACTTCTGATGGAACAAAAATAATGAAAGAGCAAAATTGACAAAGGAGGAAAGGCACATCGTATCCTATGCCGGAGGCGTTGAGAGTGAGGGGGAGAGACAGAGAGACAGAGAGACACAGAGAGAGGGAAAATGGAGAGAAAGAGGGGGGGGAGAGAGAGAGAGAGAGAGAGAGAGAGAGAGAGAGTCACGATTACGGGTGAACGGCACACACCAGATTCACCATTTCCACATGAAGATCATGAGCCAGTCAGCGGAGGCCGGGATGTAGCATCGCTATTTGGAAGAAAGGAGAACTGACACCTCACTTGGATTTTCTGGCTGTTTTAATCATCCTGCAATATCAGCAGATCATATTGGCATGCAAATCCGAAGTTCACATGCCCCTGTACCGTGGGAAAACAAAACAAAACAGACACAAAAAGAGAAGTGAAGAGATCAAACAGATTGTCACATACAGGCAGACGACCGTATTTGCAGTAGAGGTAAAGTGATTGCCAACTGATTTTCCCAACTAACTGTGGGCTGCAGCACAGCTGGAAAAAAATCCTTCCCCTTTCAAGCAGGATTTGAACCTGGTACTGTCAGTCTCTCAATCATGGTCTTAGGCCATACCACTATGGCTGCCTGCTGTGGAACTAAACTGAAACATGATCATTAAGACCGGATGACCCTGTTATTTATGCACTTGTATTATTGTTAACCTTTTGAGCACGCGTCACGTTCTGATACGTCATGACCACTGCCACTGTGACACGCGTGACGTTCTAGAACGTCACGAGTCAGTACGGAACTACATCGATTCCGCACTTGTTCCGTGGCGTGCCGTCGAGCTGTACCGCTGCACAGAGGCAGTGTCTGCTCCAGCGCCAGGTGAGCCGGGTAATCCACCCGGTTGGGCGGCGCTTGGACCCGGTTGAAAATATAGTACCGGGTCACCTGTGACCCGGTTGGTACTTTACACTTCGAACTTTGAAAGGACTGACTACGTGGCTTGTATGTGTCAGATACTTCTTCTTCTTTCGTAATTTTCTAATTCCTGTCCTCTCTTTTCTAAATGCGGCTTATCCATTCGCCTTTATATCATTGGGCCTAGTTCCCGTTTATTGTCCGAATTAAAATAAACCAACCAACCAGTTAAAGCATATGACTCGGCTGGTGAGACAGCGCCAGGTACATGTGTACCCGGCTCCGACCCGGTTGATATGGTTGCGCCAGGTACACGTGTACCCGGCTGTCCTACAATCCTAGAGCAGACACTGAGAGGACTCCTAGGATGTACGAGTACAGTAAAAAAAATGCGAGTCGCTCCGTAAGTTTGAACTGGAGTTACATGCGCGTGCATACATTTCGAAAAATCAAATTCGCGTATAACTACCTTTCTGCAAACGGTC